>NC_069501.1:875123150-875461096 GCF_027579735.1 Bombina bombina | reverse complement strand
AATAGTTGTAGGATTTGTGCCACGGAGGTCTAACTGGCATCAGGACAGGAGTCAACACTGCCCCTGGCAACAAGCAGGGAAGGAGACACCATGCCCCTAGCAACAGCTAGTGCAGCGCGGCATGACAGATACCCACTGCCCGGTAAATATCCCTTAGAGATGTCAATCCCCATTGTCACTGACATTTTCTTTTTGCTGGTTACTTCTCTCCTCGGTTGCTGATAGCATGCTTTGCCCCCACCTGTGACCCCTCCAGATGACTCTATCACTTTGTCACCGGACTCCAAAAACTGGAGCTTTCCTTGTCTCCCTGGCATCTGTACATACGGCGGTCCATTTTTCCTGCATTACCGATCTCTCTATAGCCCCTACCTATCAAGCTGTCGATTTTCTTGCAATCGACGGCACCAATACGATCACCTAAGATCGCCTAACATCGCTGCCGCGGACCTGAATATGTTCTCCAAAATTATCAAAGAAGCTGTCAAAAAGCCGTGCACCAAGTACGGGGCGATGAGCAGCGGACTGTTGTTAACTAACAGTCATCGATCTCGCTGCTCTTCGGCTTTTTTACAGCTTTCTTGGTACCCTGTTACTAAACACCCACACTATACTAAACTGTTTAACCCCTATCCCGCCACTCCCAGACCCTGCCGCAACTAAATAAAGTTATTAACCCCTAAACCACAACTCACGGAGCCCACTGTAACACTAAAAAATGTATTAACCCCTAAACCGCCATTCCCGGAGCCCATCGCCACCTACATTATCCATATTAACCCCTAATCTGCCACCCCCTATACCGCCACCACCTACATAAAGTTATTAACCCCTATCCTGCCGCTCCCGGACCCCGCCACAGCTAAATAAAATGTTTAACCCCTAATCTGCCCCCCCTACACCGCCGCCACCTACATTATATTTATTAACCCCTAATCTGCCCCCCCTACACCGCCGCCACCTACATTATATTTATTAACCCCTAATCTGCCCCCTACACTGCCGCCACTATATTAAATGTATTAACCCCTAAACCTAAGTCTAACACTAACCCTAACACCCCCTAACTTAAATATAATTTAAATAAATCTAACTAAATTATTCCTAATTAAAACTAAATACTTACCTATAAAATAAACCCTAAGATAGCTACAATATAACTAATAGTTACATTGTAGCTAGCTTAAGATTTATTTTTATTTTACAGGCAACTTTGTATTTATTTTAACTAGGTAGAATAGTAATTAAATAGTTATTAACTATTTAATAACTTCCTAGTTAAAATAAATACAAATATACCTGTAAAATAAAACCTAACCTAAGTTACAATTACACCTAACGCTACACTATAATTAAATTAATTCCCTAACCTAAATACAATTAAATACAATTAAAAACAATTATCTCAAGTATAAAAAAACAAACACTAAATTACAGAAAATAATAAAATAATTACAATTTTTTTAAACTAATTACACCTAATCTAATCCCCGTAATAAAATAAAAAGGTCCCTAAAATAATAAAAAGCCATACCCTATACTAAATTACAAATAGCCCTTAAAAGGGCTTTTTGTGGGGCATTGCCCCAAAGTAATCAGCTCTTTTACCTGTAAAAAAAGTACAATACCCCCCAACATTAAAACCCACCACCCACACACCCAACCCTACTCTAAAACCCACCCAATCCCCCCCTTAAAAAACCATAACACTATCCCCTTGAAGATCACCCTACCTTGAGATGTCTTCACCCAGCCGGGCCGAAGTCCACCATGAAGCCGGGCGAAGTGGTCCTCCAGACGGGCAGGTGGCATCTTCTATCTTCATCCATCCGGCGCGGAGCGGCTCCATCTTCAAGACATCCGACGCGGAGCATCCTCTTCAGTCTTCTTTAACAATGATGGGCCCATTAAGTGATGTCATCCAAGATGGCGTCCCTTGAAATCAGATTGGCTGATAGAATTCTATCTTGCAAGTCATCTGACCATAGAGTGATTGACAACCAAGTCATCCTATGATATTTTAGAAATTACGAATAGCATAGATTGTAAATTTTCGATCACAAAATGTTAGGCATTTGGACAATACAAATGTATATAAGAATGCAAATTTAGAAACATCCAGCTTATTCACTTGTTTGAAAGACTATTTGAATATACATATAGAATTTATGCAGTATATTGTAATTAGGGCGGCGACATTGTGAAATGATGGCTCCTGATTGGTTATAATTTGAATGATTGGTGGGGGTGGGATGTGGGTGTATTCATAGTAGCATAGCCCTATATAAGGAGGTTAAGAATTGTGTAATAACATGCCTGAGGAAACAGTATATCTGAGAAACGCGTCGCATGTAATCATTATGTTTAAGATATATGTTTTAACACTGAGCTGAGTGGTATTGTTTTATATATATATATTTTTTATATTTTTTAAATAAATTTACTTTTTACCATATCCACTCTAAGTGTTTTAACTACCACTTCTTGCTGCTATGCTACTATAGAGTACCAACACTCTAAAACCCACCCATCTATTACCACACTTTGGAACAGCTAGCTGGACTGCTGTGAATTCCAGCCTGTCTCTATGGGCAAGAGTGATTGCCTTCACTACATGTGAGTATCCTGTGCATATTGGGGTGTGATTGTGCCTTATACCACCATTGATCTGCACCATTGGCGCCTCTGTACTTTGTTTCACTTCAATAACTATTTAATAACTATTGTAAAATAAATACAAAGTTGCCTGTAAAATAAAAATAAACCCTAAGCTAGCTACAATGTAACTATTAGTTATATTGTAGCTATCTTAGGGTTTATTTTATAGGTAAGTATTTAGTTTTAAATAGGAATAATTTATTTAATGATAGTAATTTTATTTAGATTTATTTAAAATATATTTACATTAGTGGGTGTTAGGGTTAGACTTAGGTTTAGGGGTTAATAAATGTAATATAGTGTCTGCGACTTTGGGAGCGGCAGATTATGGGTTAAAGGGACACTGAACCCACATTTTTTCTTTTGTGATTCAGATAGAGCATGAAATTTTAAGCAACTTTCTAATTTACTCTTATTATCAAATGTTTTTTATTCTCTTTGTATCTTTATTTGAAATGCAAGAATGTAAGTTTAGATGCCGGCCCATATTTGGTGAACAACCTAGGTTGTCCTTGCTGATTGGTGGATAAATCCATCCACCAATCAAAAACTGCTGTCCAGAGTGCTGAACCAAGAAAAAAAGCTTGGATGCCTTCTTTTTCATATAAAGATAGCAAGAGAATGAAGAAAAATTGATAATAGGAGTAAATTAGAAAGTTGCTTAAAATTGCATGCTCTATCCGAATCACAAAATAAAAATGTTGGGTTCAGTGTCCCTTTAATAAATGTAGGTAGGTGGCGGCGGTGTAGGGGGGGGGGCAGATTAGGGGTTAATAAATATAATGTAGGTGGTGGCAGTGTAGGGGGCAGCAGATAAGGGGTTAAATACTTTATTAGAGGTGCGGTGGGCTCCGGGAGCGGCGGTTTAGGGGTTAATACATTTATTAGAGTTGCGGCGGTATAGAGGGGGCAGATTAGGGGTTAATAAGTATAATGTAGGTGACGGCGTGCTCCGGGAGCGGCATTTTAGGGGTTAAACACTTTATTTAGTTGCGGCGGTGTAGGGGGCGGCAGATTAGGGGTGTTTAGACTCGGGGTACATGTTAGGGTGTTAGGTGTAGACATTTACCATAGGAATCAATGGGATATCAGGCAGCAGCGAACATAAGCTTTCGCTGCTTTCCGACTACCATTGATTCCTATGGCATCCGCTGCCTCCAGGGCGGTGGATTGAAAACCAGGTACACTGGGCCGGAATAGTGGCGAGCGTACCTGGTAGGAATTTTTGCGTTCGGAACATCTGTAGTGACGTAAGCATCGATCTGTGTCGGACTGAGTTGTATGTTACCTTACTAAATTCTACTTTTGCTGGTTTGTAGGGTTTGATAACTAAGGCGAATCAGGCTCGCCACAAATACGCTGCGGAATTCCAGCGTATTTGCAGTTGACAGCTTGATAAATAGAGGCCTATGCCTCCAGTTGGTTGTGTCAGAGCGCCATCTATAGACTCTTCCTTGCAAGCAGTCAGATTTGTCAAGCTGATATTTTAGTCTTTTCCTATAGATTTTGGGAATAAAAATTTCAAATTAATTTAATGCAAAATCTAGTCTGAGTAATTTTTCTAAAAAAGATAACGTAGTGAACATAAGTGTATAACAAAGTTTTAAGAATAAAAAGGTTTAATTGTACAATTTGGTGAAGATGGTTAATAAAGGGTTAATAGGAGAGCTTTAAAAAAAGCTATGCACACATGTATTGAATGTGCATGATTAAAGGGCCACTGTAAGTAAATATTTTCTATGCCTGTTACTAACTAACTACCCCAAGTACGCTTTTTATCAATAGCATTTCATTAACATATCTCTACTGTATATCAGAAATCTTGTCTGTAAATTTAATTGTTTTCCAAACCCTCTCCATGGGTATCCTTTGCTCTGTACCAATCCGTTTACAATACCTAGGTTTCAAAATGGCGCTTTAAACACAAAGTTATTGGTTTAAGTATTTTGAACATGCAGTGCTGAAAATAGTGGGCAGGATAACGTGACATCATCGGCGAATAAAAGATATAACTTTTAGAACGTTATGAAACTTCGTTTTGGAGAAAATATAGGTCAGTAGGTTTTAATTAATGTTTATTAACTTTAATATGTTAGTTGTTTAGCTTAAAAATTATAACAGAAAGTAATCCTTTAAGGGAGGACATCCCGAAACGTCTCTTGTTTTTATGTTGTTGTACCTGTGAAATATGCTTCATTAAATACAGTATGATTGCAACGGTGCAGAAGAATTTTAATATTTATGATTGAGGGGATCGCAGTCACCCCTGTTCCTCGTTGTATCACATTCAAGCAACAATTAAAGGGACATGAAACCCCCCAAAAAAATTCATGATTCAGATAGAGCATACAATTTTAAACAACTTTCTAATTTAATTCTTTTATCAAATTTGCTTAATTATCTTGGTATCCTTTGTTGAAAAGCATACCTAGGTAGACCCAGGAGCTGGGAGCCTATTATCATTGGCTTACCAATGTTTTCAGCTAGCTCCCAGTATTAGCTCCCAAGTTTTGGTTTCATGTCATATATGTCATATAGGTAGCAGCCTACTTTAAAGAGTTCCTAAGATAGGAATGTCTATAAGATAGGTTACTCCTAAAAGTAAATGCATGACACATATAGTGTTAATTAAATTTCTAATTATGATTGGTTTTAGTATTGTATGCCAGTTACCATATCATCAATAGTATATACCTAAGAAACAATCTCTTTATAGGATAGACTTCCTCCTTATATGTATATATGAACCGTATCATTTGATAAGCCTTGTGCTAAGATCTTAATAGTAGATTTCTTCAGATAAAAAACAGAATTTATGCTTACCTGATAAATTACTTTCTCCAACGGTGTGTCCGGTCCACGGCGTCATCCTTACTTGTGGGAATATCTCTTCCCCAACAGGAAATGGCAAAGAGTCCCAGCAAAGCTGGCCATATAGTCCCTCCTAGGCTCCGCCCACCCCAGTCATTCGACCGACGGACAGGAGGAAAAAATAGGAGAAACCATAGGGTGTCGTGGTGACTGTAGTTAGAGAAAATAATTCATCGGACCTGATTAAAAAACCAGGGCGGGCCGTGGACCGGACACACCGTTGGAGAAAGTAATTTATCAGGTAAGCATAAATTCTGTTTTCTCCAACATTGGTGTGTCCATGGCGTCATCCTTACTTGTGGGAACCAATACCAAAGCTTTAGGACACGGATGAAGGGAGGGAGCAAATCAGGTCACCTAAACGGAAGGCACCATGGCTTGCAAAACCTTTCTCCCAAAAAATAGCCTCCGAAGAAGCAAAAGTATCAAATTTGTAAAATTTGGCAAAAGTGTGCAGTGAAGACCAAGTCGCTGCCTTACATATCTGATCAACAGAAGCCTCGTTCTTGAAGGCCCATGTGGAAGCTACAGCCCTAGTTGAGTGAGCTGTGATTCTTTCAGGAGGCTGCCGTCCGGCAGTCTCATAAGCCAATCGGATGATGCTTTTAAGCCAAAAGGAAAGAGAGGTAGAAGTTGCTTTTTGACCTCTCCTTTTACCAGAATAGACGACAAACAGAGAAGAAGTTTGTCTGAACTCTTTTGTAGCTTCTAAGTAGAATTTTAGAGCATGGACTACATTTAAATTGTGTAGCAAACGTTCCTTCTTTGAAACTGGATTCGGACACAAACAAGGTACAACTATCTCCTGATTAATATTTTTATTGGAAACAACCTTTGGTAGAAAACCAGGCTTAGTACGCAGAACAACCTTATCTGAATGGAACACCAGATAGGGTGGAGTACACTGTAGAGCAGATAACTCAGAAACTCTTCTAGCAGAAGAAATAGCAACCAAAAACAAAACTTTCCAAGATAACAACTTAATATCTATGGAATGTAAAGGTTCAAACGGAACCCCTTGAAGAACTGAAAGAACTAGATTTAAACTCCAGGGAGGAGTCAAAGGTCTGTAAACAGGCTTGATCATAATCAAAGCCTGAACAAATGCTTGAACATCTGGCACAACTGCCAGTCGTTTGTGTAGTAGGACAGATAAAGCAGAAATCTGTCCCTTTAGAGAACTCGCAGATAATCCTTTATCCAAACCTTCTTGTAGAAAGGAAAGAATCCTTGGAATCTTTATCTTATTCCATGGGAATCCCTTGGATTCACACCAGCAGATATATCTTTTTCATATTTTATGGTAAATCTTTCTAGTTACCGGTTTTCTGGCTTGAACCAGAGTATCTATCACGGAATCTGAAAACCCACGCTTTGATAGAATCAAGCGTTCAATCTCCAAGCTGTCAGCTGGAGGGAGACCAGATTTGGATGTTTAAATGGACCCTAAACAAGAAGGTCCTGTCTCAAAGGTAGCTTCCATGGTGGAACCGATGACATATTCACCAGGTCTGCATACCAAGTCCTGCGTGGCCACGCAGGAGCTATCAAGATCACCGAGGCCCTCTCATGTTTGATCCTGGCTACCAGCCTGGGAATGAGAGGAAACGGTGGAAACACATAAGCTAGGTTGAAGGTCCAAGGCGCTACTAGTGCATCCACTAGAGTCGCCTTGGGATCCCTGGATCTGGACCCGTAGCAAGGAACCTTGAAGTTCTGACGAGACGCCATCAGATCCATATCTGGAATGTCCCATAGTTGCGTCAACTGGGCAAAGATCTCCGGGTGGAGTTCCCACTCCCCCGGATGGAATGTCTGATGACTCAAATAATCCACTTCCCAGTTTTCCACACCTGGAATGTGGATCGCAGATAGGTGGCAGGAGTGATTCTCCGCCCATTGTATTATTTTGGTCACTTCTTTCATCGCCAGGGAAACTCGTTGTTCCCCCCTGATGATTGAGATACGCAACAGTCGTCATGTTGTCTGATTGGAATCTTATGAATCTGGCCTTTGCTAGCTGAGGCCAAGCCCTGAGAGCATTGAATATCGCTCTTAGTTCCAGAATGTTTATCGGGAGAAGAGACTCTTCCTGAGACCACAGTCCCTGAGCTTTCAGGGATTCCCAGACCGCGCCCCAGCCCACTAGGCTGGCGTCGGTCGTGACGATGACCCACTCTGGACTGCGGAAGCTCATTCCCTGGGATAGGTGATCCTGGGTTAGCCACCAACGGAGTGAGTCTCTGGTCTTCTGATCTACTTGAATCACTGGAGACAAGTCTGTATAGTCCCTATTCCACTGTTTCAGCATGCACAGTTGTAATGGTCTTAGATGAATTCGCGCAAATGGAACTATGTCCATTGCTGCAACCATCAATCCTACTACTTCCATGCACTGAGCTACGGAAGGACGAGGAATAGAATGAAGAACTTGACAAGCGTTTAGAAGTTTTGACTTTCTGACTTCTGTCAAAAAAATCCTCATTTCTTAGGAATCTATTATTGTTCCCAAGAAGGGAACTCTTGTCGACGGAGACAGGGAACTTTTTTCTATGTTCACCTTCCATCCGTGAGATCTGAGAAAGGCCAGAACGATGTCTGAGTGAGCCTTTGCCTTTGAAAGAGACGACGCTTGTACTAGAATGTTGTCCAAGTACGGTACTACTGCAATGCCCCTTGGTCTTAGAACCGCTAGAAGGGATCCGAGTACCTTTGTGAAAATCCTTGGAGCAGTGGCTAACCCGAATGGGAGGGCCACAAACTGGTAATGTTTGTCCAGAAAGGCGAACCTTAGGAACTGATGATGTTCTTTGTGGATAGGGATATGTAGATACGCATCCTTTAGATCCACGGTAGTCATAAATTGACCTTCCTGAATTGTGGGTAGAATCGTTCGAATGGTTTCCATCTTGAACGATGGTACTCTGAGAAATTTGTTTAGGATCTTTAAATCCAGGATTGGTCTGAAAGTTCCCTCTTTTTTGGGAACTACAAACAGATTTGAGTAAAATCCCATTCCTTGTTCCGCCATTGGAACTGTGTGTATCACTCCCATCTTTAACAGGTCTTCTACACAATGTAAGAATGCCTGTCTCTTTATTTGGTTTGAGGATAAGTGAGACATGTGGAACCTTCCCCTTGGGGGTAGTTCCTTGAATTCCAGAAGATAACCCTGAGAAACTATTTCTAGCGTCCAGGGATCCTGAACATCTCTTGCCCAAGCCTGAGCAAAGAGAGAGAGTCTGCCCCCCACTAGATCTGGTCCCGGATCGGGGGCTACTCCTTCATGCTGTTTTGTTAGCAGCGGCAGGCTTCTTGGCCTGCTTACCCTTGTTCCAGCCTTGCATCGGTTTCCAGGCTGGTTTGGTCTGTGAGGTATTACCCTCTTGCTTAGAGGATGCAGAATTAGAGCCCGGTCCGTTCCTGAAATTACGAAAGGAACGAAAATTAGACTTATTCTTGGTTTTGAAAGGCCTATCTTGTGGGAGGGCATGGCCCTTTCCCCCAGTGATGTCTGAGATAATCTCTTTCAATTCTGGCCCAAAGAGAGTTTTACCCTTGAAGGGGATATTAAGCAATTTTGTCTTGGATGATACATCCGCTGACCAAGACTTTAGCCAAAGCGCTCTGCGCGCCACAATTGCAAACCCTGAATTTTTCGCCGCTAATCTAGCTATTTGCAAAGCGCCATCTAAAATAAAAGAGTTAGCCAACTTAAGTGCGTGAACTCTGTCCATTACCTCCTCATATGGAGTCTCTCTACTGAGCGACTTTTCTAGTTCCTCGAACCAGAACCACGCTGCTGTAGTGACAGGAACAATGCATGAAATGGGTTGAAGAAGGTAACCTTGCTGTGTAAAAATCTTTTTAAGCAAACCCTCCAATTTTATATCCATAGGATCTTTGAAAGCACAATTATCCTCGATAGGAATAGTAGTGCGCTTGTTTAGAGTAGAAACTGCCCCCTCGACCTTAGGGACTGTCTGCCATAAGTCCTTTCTGGGGTCGACCATAGGAAATAATTTCTTAAATATAGGAGGGGGAACAAAAGGTATGCCGGGCTTCTCCCATTCCTTATTCACTATGTCCGCCACCCGCTTGGGTATAGGAAAAGCGTCGGGGTGCACCGGAACCTCTAGGAACTTGTCCATCTTGCATCATTTTTCTGGAATGACCAGGTTGTCACAATCATCCAGAGTAGATAACACCTCCTTAAGCAGTGCACGGAGATGTTCTAATTTAAATTTAAATGTCACAACATCAGGTTCAGCCTGTTGGGAAATTTTTCCTGAATCTGAAATTTCCCCATCTGACAAAACCTCCCTCATGGCCCCTTCAGATTGGTGTGAGGGTATGACAGAACAATTATCATCAGCGCCCTCCTGCTCTTCAGTGTTTAAAACAGAGCAATCGCGCTTTCTCTGATATGCAGGCATTTTGGATAAAATATTTGCTATGGAGTTATCCATTACAGCCGTCAATTGTTGCATGGTAATAAGCATTGGCGCGCTAGAAGTACTAGGGGCCTCCTGCGTGGGCAAAACTGGTGTAGACACAGAAGGAGATGATGTAGAACCATGTCTACTCCCTTCATCTGATGAATCATCTTGGGCAACTTCATTATCTGTGACAGTACTGTCCTTACTTTGTTTGGACGCTTTGGCACAATTATCACATAATTTAGAAGGGGGAGACACATTGACTTTCATACATATAGAACATAGCTTATCTGAAGGCACAGACATGTTAAACAGGCTTAAACTTGTCAGTAAAACACAAAAACCGTTTTAAAACAAAACCGTTACTGTCTCTTTAAATTTTAAACAGAGCACACTTTATTACTGAATATGTGAAAATATATGAAGGAATTGTTCAAAATTTACCAAAATTTCATCCACAGTGTCTTAAAGCATTAAAAGTATTGCACACCAATTTTCAGAGCTTTAACCCTTAAAATAACGAAACCGGAGCCGGTTACAGTTTTAACCCCTCTACAGTCCCAGCTACAGCCTTTGCTGCGACTCTACCAAGCCCAGAGGGGAATACGATACCAAATGACGCCTTCTAGGAACTTTTCCAACTATTTTCAGGTCCTCACACATGCATCTGCATGTCTTGCTCTCAAAAACAACTGCACAGTAATGGCGCGAAAAAGAGGCTCAGCCTACAACTGGGAAGGCCCTTCCTGACTGGAAAAGGTGTCTAACATAGTGCCTGACGTTAAAAAACGTTCCCCAAGTTTATAAATGTGAAATACCAGCATAAACATGTCTAAAATGCCCAAATAAAGCAATCGATTTTGCCCATAAAAGTGTCTACCAGTTTTATAGCCCATATTAAGCCCTTTATTCTGCTTGAGACTAAGAAAATGGCTTACCGGTCCCCATGAGGGGAAATGACAGCCTTCCAGCATTACACAGTCTTGTTAGAAATATGGCTAGTCATACCTTAAGCAGAAAAGTCTGCTAACTGTTTCCCCCAACTGAAGTTACTTCATCTCAACAGTCCTATGTGGAAACAGCAAAGGATTTTAGTTACTGTCTGCTAAAATCATCTTCCTCTCACAAACAGAATTCTTCATCTCTTTCTGTTTCAGAGTAAATAGTACATACCAGCACTATTTTAAAATAACAAACTCTTGATAGTAGAATAAAAAAACTACAACTAAACACCACATACTCTTAACCATCTCCGTGGAGATGTTGCCTGTGCAACGGCAAAGAGAATGACTGGGGTGGGCGGAGCCTAGGAGGGACTATATGGCCAGCTTTGCTGGGACTCTTTGCCATTTCCTGTTGGGGAAGAGATATTCCCACAAGTAAGGATGACGCCGTGGACCGGACACACCAATGTTGGAGAAAAGGGTTTTTTGATAAATGACCAACAGCCTATTCCTCTTTAACATATTAGAGCCAAGACTTAAACTTGATTCTGTTGGGTCTATAGGAAAAACATAATTTATGCTTACCTGATAAATTTATTTCTCTTGTAGTGTATCCAGTCCACGGATCATCCATTACTTATGGGATATTAACTCCTCCCCAACAGGAAGTGCAAGAGGATTCACCCAGCAGAGCTGCTATATAGCTCCTCCCCTAACTGCCATTACCAGTCATTCAACCGAAAACATGCAGAGAAAGGAAAACCATAGGGTGCAGTGGTGACTGTAGTTTAATGGAAAAATTACCTGCCTTAAAGTGACAGGGCGGGCCGTGGACTGGATACACTACAAGAGAAATAAATTTATCAGGTAAGCATAAATTATGTTTTCTCTTGTTAAGTGTATCCAGTCCACGGATCATCCATTACTTATGGGATACCAATACCAAAGCTAAAGTACACGGATGACGGGAGGGACAGGCAGGCTCTTTATACGGAAGGAACCACTGCCTGAAGAACCTTTCTCCCAAAAACAGCCTCCGAAGAAGCAAAAGTGTCAAATTTGTAAAATTTGGAAAAAGTATGAAGAGAAGACCAAGTTGCAGCCTTGCAAATCTGTTCAACAGAAGCCTCATTCTTAAAGGCCCAAGTGGAAGCCACAGCTCTAGTAGAATGTGCTGTAATTCTTTCAGGAGGCTGCTGTCCAGCAGTCTCATAGGCTAACCGTATTATGCTACGAAGCCAAAAGGAGAGAGAGGTAGCCGAAGCTTTTTGACCTCTCCTCTGACCAGAATAAACGACAAACAGGGAAGACGTTTGTCGAAAATCCTTAGTTGCCTGTAGATAAAATTTCAGGGCACGGACTACATCTAGATTGTGTAGCAGACGTTCCTTTTTCGAAGAAGGATTAGGACACAAAGATGGAACCACAATCTCTTGATTGATATTCCTGTTAGTGACCACCTTAGGTAGGAACCCAGGTTTAGTACGCAGAACTACCTTGTCTGAATGAAAAATCAGATAAGGAGAATCACAATGAAAGGCAGATAACTCAGAGACTCTTCGAGCCGAGGAAATCGCCATTAAAAACAGAACTTTCCAAGATAACAACTTGATATCAATGGAATGAAGGGGTACAAACGGAACCCCCTGTAAAACATTAAGAACTAAGTTCAAACTCCATGGTGGAGCAACAGTTTTAAACACAGGCTTGATCCTAGCTAAAGCCTGACAAAAAGCTTGAACGTCCGGAACTTCTGACAGACGTTTGTGTAAAAGAATGGACAGAGCTGAAATCTGTCCCTTTAAGGAACTAGCGGATAAACCCTTTTCTAAACCTTCTTGTAGAAAAGACAATATCCTCGGAATCCTAACCTTACTCCATGAGTAACTCTTGGATTCGCACCAATATAAGTATTTGCGCCATATCTTATGGTAAATCTTTCTGGTAACAGGCTTCCTAGCCTGTATTAAGGTATCAATAACTGACTCAGAAAAACCACGTTTTGATAAAATCAAGCGTTCAATTTCCAAGCAGTCAGCTTCAGAGAAATTAGATTTTGATGTTTGAAGGGACCCTGGATCAGAAGGTCCTGTTTCAGAGGTAGCGACCAAGGTGGACAGGATGACATGTCCACTAGATCTGCATACCAAGTCCTGCGTGGCCATGCAGGCGCTATTAGAATCACTGATGCTCTCTCCTGTTTGATTCTGGCAATCAATCGAGGAAGCATCGGGAAGGGTGGAAACACATAAGCCATCCCGAAGGTCCAAGGTGCTGTCAAAGCATCTATCAGAACCGCTCCCGGATCCCTGGATCTGGACCCGTAACGAGGAAGCTTGGCGTTCTGTCGAGACGCCATGAGATCTATCTCTGGTTTGCCCCAACGTCGAAGTATTTGGGCAAAGACCTCCGGATGAAGTTCCCACTCCCCCGGATGAAAAGTCTGACGACTTAAGAAATCCGCCTCCCAGTTCTCCACTCCCGGGATGTGGATTGCTGACAGGTGGCAAGAGTGAGACTCTGCCCAGCGAATTATCTTTGATACTTCCATCATTGCTAGGGAGCTTCTTGTCCCTCCCTGATGGTTGATGTAAGCTACAGTCGTGATGTTGTCCGACTGAAACCTGATGAACCCCCGAGTTGTTAACTGGGGCCAAGCCAGAAGGGCATTGAGAACTGCTCTCAATTCCAGAATGTTTATTGGTAGGAGACTCTCCTCCTGATTCCATTGTCCCTGAGCCTTCAGAGAATTCCAGACAGCGCCCCAACCTAGTAGGCTGGCGTCTGTTGTTACAATTGTCCAGTCCGGCCTGCTGAATGGCATCCCCCTGGACAGATGTGGCCGAGAAAGCCACCATAGAAGAGAATTTATGGTCTCTTGTTCCAGATTCAGAGTAGGGGACAAGTCTGAGTAATCCCCATTCCACTGACTTAGCATGCACAATTGCAGCGGTCTGAGATGTAGGCGTGCAAAGGGTACTATGTCCATTGCTGCTACCATTAAGCCGATCACCTCCATGCATTGAGCTACTGACGGGTGTTGAATGGAATGAAGGACACGGCATGCATTTTGAAGCTTTGTTAACCTGTCTTCTGTCAGGTAAATCTTCATTTCTACAGAATCTATAAGAGTCCCCAAGAAGGGAACTCTTGTGAGTGGAAAGAGAGAACTCTTCTTTTCGTTCACCTTCCATCCATGCGACCTTAGAAATGCCAGTACTAACTCTGTATGAGACTTGGCAGTTTGAAAGCTTGAAGCTTGTATCAGAATGTCGTCTAGGTACGGAGCTACCGCAATTCCTCGCGGTCTTAGTACCGCCAGAAGAGCACCCAGAACCTTTGTGAAGATTCTCGGAGCCGTAGCCAATCCGAATGGAAGAGCTACAAACTGGTAATGCCTGTCTAGAAAGGCAAACCTTAGATACCGGTAATGATCTTTGTGAATCGGTATGTGAAGGTAAGCATCCTTTAAATCCACTGTGGTCATGTACTGACCCTTTTGGATCATGGGTAAAATTGTCCAAATAGTTTCCATTTTGAACGATGGAACTCTTAGGAATTTGTTTAGGATCTTTAAATCCAAGATTGGCCTGAAAGTTCCCTCTTTTTTGGGAACCACAAACAGATTTGAGTAAAACCCTTGTCCTTGTTCCGACCGCGGAACCGGATGGATCACTCCCATTAATAAAAGATCTTGTACGCAGCGTAGAAACGCCTCTTTCTTTATTTGGTTTGTTGACAACCTTGACAGATGAAATCTCCCTCTTGGGGGAGAGAATTTGAAGTCTAGAAGGTATCCCTGAGATATGATCTCTAACGCCCAGGGATCCTGGACATCTCTTGTCCAAGCCTGGGCGAAGAGAGAAAGTCTGCCCCCCACTAGATCCGTTCCCGGATCGGGGGCCCTCGATTCATGCTGTCTTAGGGGCAGCAGCAGGTTTCCTGGCCTGCTTGCCCTTGTTCCAGGACTGGTTAGGTCTCCAGCCTTGTCTGTAGCGAGCAACAGCTCCTTCCTGTTTTGGTGCAGAGGAAGTTGATGCTGCTCCTGCTTTGAAATTACGAAAGGAACGAAAATTAGACTGTCTAGCCTTAGGTTTGGCTCTGTCTTGAGGCAGGGCATGGCCTTTACCTCCTGTAATGTCAGCGATAATTTCTTTCAACCCGGGCCCGAATAAGGTCTGCCCTTTGAAAGGTATATTAAGCAATTTAGATTTAGAAGTAACGTCAGCTGACCAGGATTTTAGCCACAGTGCTCTGCATGCCTGAATGGCGAATCCGGAATTCTTAGCCGTAAGTTTAGTTAAATGTACTACGGCATCTGAAATAAATGAGTTAGCTAACTTAAGGGCTTTAAGCTTGTGTGTAATCTCATCTAATGGAGCTGATTCAAGTGTCTCTTCCAGAGACTCAAATCAAAATGCTGCTGCAGCCGTGACAGGCGCAATGCATGCAAGAGGTTGCAATATAAAACCTTGTTGAACAAACATTTTCTTAAGGTAACCCTCTAACTTTTTATCCATTGGATCTGAAAAGGCACAGCTATCCTCCACCGGGATAGTGGTACGCTTAGCTAAAGTAGAAACTGCTCCCTCCACCTTAGGGACCGTTTGCCATAAGTCCCGTGTGGTGGCGTCTATTGGAAACATCTTTCTAAATATCGGAGGGGGTGAGAACGGCACACCGGGTCTATCCCACTCCTTAGTAACAATTTCAGTAAGTCTCTTAGGTATAGGAAAAACGTCAGTACTCGCCGGTACCGCAAAATATTTATCCAACCTACACATTTTCTCTGGTATTGCAACTGTGTTACAATCATTCAGAGCCGCTAACACCTCCCCTAGTAATACACGGAGGTTTTCCAGCTTAAATTTAAAATTTGAAATATCTGAATCCAGTTTGTTTGGATCAGAACCGTCACCCGCAGAATGAAGCTCTCCGTCCTCATGTTCTGCAAATTGTGACGCAGTGTCTGACATGGCCCTAATATTATCAGCGCACTCTGTTCTCACCCCAGAGTGATCACGCTTACCTCTTAGTTCTGGTAATTTAGCCAAAACTTCAGTCATAACAGTAGCCATATCCTGTAATGTGATTTGTAATGGCCGCCCAGATGTACTCGGCGCTACAATATCACGCACCTCCCGAGCGGGAGATGCAGGTACTGACACGTGAGGCGAGTTAGTCGGCATAACTCTCCCCTCGTTGTTTGGTGAAATATGTTCAATTTGTACAGATTGACTTTTATTTAAAGTAGCATCAATACAGTTAGTACATAAATTTCTATTGGGCTCCACTTTGGCTTTAGCACATATAGCACAGATATCTTCCTCTGAATCAGACATGTTTAACACACTAGCAAATAAACTAGCAACTTGGAAATACTTTTCAAGTAATTTACTATAATATGAAAACGTACTGTGCCTATAAGAAGCACAGAAAAAGTTATGACAGTTGAAAATTAATAAACTGAAAAGTTATAGCATCAAATCTTTGTAAAAAAACACAATTTTAGCAAAGGATTGCTCCCATTAGCAAAGGATAACTAACCCTGATAGCAGAAAAAAAAAAAAAATACAGAAATAAACGTTTTTTTATCACAGTCAACTACAATCTCACAGCTCTGCTGTGAGTGATTACCTCCCTCAAAACAAGTTTTGAAGACCCCTGATTTCTGTAGAGATGAACCGGATCATGCAGGGAAGACAATAAACTTCTGACTGAATTTTTTGATGCGTAGCAAAAGCGCCAAAAAAGGCCCCTCCCCCTCACACATAACAGTGAGAGAGATCAGTAAACTGTCATAAATTAAATAAAACGACTGCCAAGTGGAAAAAAATAGTGCCCAAAACATTTTTTCACCCAGTACCTCAGAAAATTAAACGATTTTACATGCCAGCAAAAAACGTTTAACATTAATAAATTGAGTGTTATTAAAAAGCCTGTTGCTAGTCCCTGCAAATTAGGCTAAAGTTTTATGCATACAGTATAATTCCAGTGAAGTGCCATTCCCCAGAATACTGAAGTGTAAAATATACATACATGACAGCCTGATACCAGTTGCTGCTACTGCATTTAAGGCTGAGTTTACATTATATCGGTATGGCAGAATTTTCTCATCAATTCCATTGTCAGAAAATAATAAGCTGCTACATACCTCTTTGCAGATTAATCTGCCCGCTGTCCCCTGATCTGAAGTTTACCTCTCCTCAGATGGCCGAGAAACAGCAATATGATCTTAACTACTCCGGCTAAAATCATAGAAAAACTCAGGTAGATTCTTCTTCAAATTCTACCAGAGAAGGAATAACACACTCCGGTGCTATTATAAAATAACAAACTTTTGATTGAAGGTATGAAACTAAGTATAATCACCACAGTCCTCTCACACATCCTATCTATTCGTTGGGTGCAAGAGAATGACTGGTAATGGCAGTTAGGGGAGGAGCTATATAGCAGCTCTGCTGGGTGAATCCTCTTGCACTTCCTGTTGGGGAGGAGTTAATATCCCATAAGTAATGGATGATCCGTGGACTGGATACACTTAACAAGAGAAATATACAGTATGGTAAACATATCACAATACTTATCATTATTTACCTTACAGTTTGGTCAACAAATGCAAAACTATTTTTTCTACTCTGGTTCATGGGAGAATGAGCCATATCTCTTTATTGAATTATTTTAGTCCCACAATGGTTTATAATGCTCAAATGCAAGTGTTATGCTTTTATCTTTCACGAAAATGGCGCAAAATCTATATTTTCTAATTAAACTCTTGTACACAGTTAATAGACCATAATATACTTTATAGTTAAATAATTTGATTAGTAATGGCTAATGCCATTATTGCTAGTCTTGGTCATAGGAGATTGGGCCATTTTACTAGCAAGATCATTGACAATTATTCTATTATTCTCATAAAAGTTATTTTTATTTAAGCTTTAATATACAGTTTTATAAATCCTGGCTAAGGGTCCAAAAGTGGCCATATATTCTCAGTTTTACTCATCCTATTGTGGTTTATTTATTAAATTGGAAGTCCAAAAGTGGCTTCATTTTGAGAAAGGAGGTGCAAGATTTATTTAAAAAGTGGTTTCAATCTTATCAGTCACCACTTTTCATAAAAAATAGATAACTTTGTTGTTGACTTTGTATTGTTTGAGGTGTCATATCCATGAGATAAGGTTCTCTTTTGTGTCGTAACTCTGTATACCTGTTGTTGTTATTGTTTAAACCTCAATAAAAGAATATGAAATTAAAAAAATAATAATAAAAAAAAAATCAATTTTTCAAATCTTCTACCTTGTCATAGAGATGGACTTCTGCCAAAAAAAAAACACATTGTGGAGAGAATTTGTGTTCTTTTAAATTTGATTGTAATTCAGTTGTTTTTGCATATCCATAACCTTGCATAGAAAGATAATACTTGATCTAAAACTTACCTTGGCAAACATTCTGTGTGGCATTTTGATGACCTTTCTTAAATAATCTTTCCAGACCAGAGGGCTTTAGAGAATCAGGCATAAAGGCCCCGATGATCGAAAAAGCTGCAATATATTCAAAGGGATCTGCCGTGATGTTGAGCGAACTGGCAAAACATTCCAAGCTGCCAACATCTATATTAGCATGTGGAATTGCCAAGAGTTGTTTTACTATATATCCCAAAATGGGCGGAGATGCTGGCGATATATTCTGCATCGATACCAACATTGGAAATGTATAGTAAAGGATCCCTTTTGGAATTATAGCACCAAGCCTAACAAATATACTTATGTACCCCTAAACCGACCGAACACATCACTGCAAACTAACCCTACAGTACTTAACCCCTAAACTGCCAATAGCCTACCGCAATAAATTTTCTACAGTAAACCACCTATCCTATTAACCCCTACACCACCCAAACCGCATACCTATTAGCCTCTAATCTGCCACAACCCCCATGCAATAAGTCCCCTAACCTATTAACCCCTAATCCACCACACTACTTAACCCCTAAACTACCAATAGCCTACCACAATAAGTCTTTTACAGTAAACCACCTACCCTATTAACCCCTACACCACTACAACCACTGCATACTTATTAACCTCTAATCTGCCATAACCCCACATGCAAAAGCCCAGTAAACTTTTAACCCCTAATCCATCGCAACCCTCCAACACAATAAGCCCCTTAAACTATTAACCCCTAATCAACCACAACCCCCAATTGCAATAAGCCTCCTAACCTATTAACTCCTAATCGGCTACAACCTCCCCCCAACAAAAAAGCCCCCTAACCTTTTAACTCTTACACTGTCACAACCCCCCAACGCAAACTACTCCTACACTATATCTACCTAAAACCTAACACCCCCCACCTCTAAACTAACATCCCCTAAGTTACAAAATATAACACTAAATTGACTTTAATTGAAAATAAATAGAAAAAAACTAACATACAGAAAAAAACAACACTGTCAAAAATAAAAAAACACAGTTATGCCTATACTAAAACTAACACCCCAAAATAATAAAAACTAAATTAACACTATAAGTTACTATAACAATAGCCCTTAGAAGGGATTTTTGTAGGGCATTGTCCTAAAGTGTCTCAGATTTTTTGCACATTAAAAAATTCTACAATAAAAATATCACAATAGAAATAAATAATCAGAGAGACATCAATAGTATCTGTTTCAGATCTGTCTACTCTTGTTATTATTTAGTCATTAGCAAACTTTCCATATCATATTTTCTTGCTCTCTGAGTGGCTCTCTACTCTGAAAATGTATATTCTAGTCATTTTATTTGTTCTTCATAATCTAAAAGTTTTGTACAATTCTTTTTAATTCTGAGGTACTGGCCTAAAAAGGATGTTTTCCATCCATTGTTTGTGATGACAACTGTTGCAGAGGATAAAATTGTTTGCATCAACCATCTTGAATTGGATTTTAGTAATTGAATTGGCATCTGATACCTATATGGTTAAATCCAGAAATATGATGCTTATATTTTTTATATTCATGGGTACATTTTAAACAAACCTCATTCAGATTCATATATTTTAAGAATAATATGAGCAAACTGGCATCTTCTTTCCACACTATTAGAATTAATAATTTTATTCAGGAGTATTGAATAAAAGTATGAAGAAACACTACCACCTAATAAGGACTAATTCAATAATAGGCGATAAAGGGGCCTATTTATTATGGTGCGAGTGAACATGATCCGATATAGTGGATAATGTCTGCTGCACATTGATAAATGTCGACAGCATAAGCTCTCAGCATTTATCATTGCACCAGCAGTTCTTGTGAACTGCTGGTGCAATACCGCCCCCTGCAGATTCGCGGCAGGGGGTGTCAATCAACCCGATAATATTCGATCGGGTTGATTTCAATCAATTTGTGTCCGCCACCTCAGAGCAGACAGGTTATGAAGCAGCAAGCCCCAAAGTCCAAAAGTACCTTAAAATAATTTATAGGAAAGCCAGTAATCTAAAAAACTATTTTAGTACCAAGTGAATTTTGTGAACAAAAAGCACTAAACAGAATGAAAGAGATTTACAGGGAAATAAACCAAACATTTTTGTCCCCCTGCTTTGGGTGTAAATTCTATAAATATAGTAATCACTATGGCCTAGATTTAGAGTTGGGCGGTAGCCGTCAACACCAGCGTTAGAGGCTCCTAACGCTGGTTTTTACTGCCCTCTGGTATTTGGAGTCAGTCATTAAAGGGTCTAACGCTCACTTTTCAGCCTCAACTTTTCCATACCGCAGATCCCCTTACGTCAATTGCGTATCCTATCTTTTCAATGGGATTTTTCTAACTCCGGTATTTAGAGTCGTGGCTGAAGTGAGCGTTAGAAATCTAACGACAAAACTCCAGCCACAGAAAAAAGTCAGTAGTTAAGCGCTTTCTGGGCTAACGCCGGTTTATAAAGCTTTTAACTACTGTGCTCTAAAGTACACTAACGCCCATAAACTACCTATGTACCCCTAAACCGAGGTCCCCCCACATCGCCGCCACTCGATTACATTTTTTTAACCCCTAATCTGCCGACCGCCACCTACGTTATACTTATGTACACCTAATCTGCTGCCCCTAACACCGCCGACCCCTATATTATATTTATTAACCCCTAAGCTGCCCCCCACAACGTCGCCGCCAGCTACCTACAATAATTAACCCCTAATCTGCCGACCGCAAAGCGCCGCTACTTACGTTATCCTTATGTACCCCTAATCTGCTGCCCCTAACACCGCCGACCCCTATATTATATTTATTAGCCCCTAATCTGCCCCCCTCAACGTCGCCTCCACCTGCCTACACTTATTAACCCCTAATCTGCCGAGCGGATCTCACCGCTACTATAATAAAGTTATTAACCCCTAATCTGCCTAACTCCCACCTCAATAACCCTATAATAAATAGTATTAACCCCTAATCTGCCCTCCCTAACATCACCGACACCTAACTTCAATGATTAACCCCTAATCTGCTGACCGAATCTCGCCGCTACTGTAATAAATGGATTAACCCCTAAAGCTAAATCTAACCCTAACCCTAACACCCCCCTAAGTTAAATATAATTTAAATCTAACAAAATAAATTAACTCTGCCTCACTCCCGCCTCAATAACCCTATAATAAATAGTATTAACCCCTAATCTGCCCTCCCTAACATCACCGACACCTAACTTCAATTATTAACCCCTAATCTGCCGACCGAATCTCGCCGCTACTGTAATAAATGGATTAACCCCTAAAGCTAAATCTAACCCTAACCCTAACACCCCCCTAAGTTAAATATAATTTAAATCTAACAAAATAAATTAACTCTTATTAAATAAATTATTCCTATTTAAAGCTAAATACTTACCTGTAAAATAAACCCTAATATATCTACAATATAAATTATAATTATATTATAGCTATTTTAGGATTTATATTTATTTTACAAGTAACTTTGTATTTATTTTAACCAGGTACAATAGCTATTAAATAGTTAAGAACTATTTAATAGCTAAAATAGTTAAAATAATTACAAAATTACCTGTAAAATAAATCCTAACCTAAGTTACAATTAAACCTAACACTACACTATCAATTAATTAAATAAAATACCTACAATTACCTACAATTAAACCTAACACTACACTATCAATAAATTATTTAAATACAATATCTACAAATAAATACAATGAAATAAACTAACTAAAGTACAAAAAATAAAAAAGAACTAAGTTACAAAAAATTAAAAAATATTTACAAACAGAAAAATATTACAACAATTTTAAACTAATTATACCTACTCTAAGCCCCCTAATAAAATAACAAAGACCCCCAAAATAAAAAAATGTCCTACCCTATTCTAAATTAAAAAAGTTCAAAGCTCTTTTACCTTACCAGCCCTGAACAGGGCCCTTTGCGGCGCATGCCCCAAAGAATTCAGCTCTTTTGCCTGTAAAAAAAACACATACAATACCCCCCCCAACATTACAACCCACCACCCACATACCCCTAATCTAACCCAAACCCCCCTTAAATAAACCTAACACTAAGCCCCTGAAGATCTTCCTACCTTATCTTCACCATACCAGGTTCACCGTTCGATTCAGAAGAGCTCCTCCGATGTCTTGATCCAAGCCCAAGCGGGGGGCTGAAGATGTGAATGATCCGCCTGAAGTCTTCAAGCGGTAGCTGAAGAGGTCCATGATCTGGCTGAAGTCTTCATCCAAGCGGGAGCTGAAGAGGTCCATGATCCGGCTGAAGTCTTCTATCAACGGCATCTTCAATCTTCTTTCTTCCGGATCCATGTTCATTCCGCCGACGCGGAACATCCATCTTCACCGACGACTTCCCGACGAATGACGGTTCCTTTAAGGGACGTAATCCAAGATGGTGTCTCTCGAATTCCGATTGGCTGATAGGATTCTATCAGCCAATCGGAATTAAGGTAGGAAAATTCTGATTGGCTGATGGAATCAGCCAATCAGAATCAAGTTCAATCCGATTGGCTGATCCGATCAGCCAATTAGATTGAGCTCGCATTCTATTAGCTAATCGGAACAGCCAATAGAATGCGAGCTCAATCTGATTGGCTGATTGAATCAGCCAATCGGATTGAACTTGATTCTGATTGGCTGATTCCATCAGATTAATAATTAATTAGGGGTTAATAAATATAATATAGGGGTCGGCGGTGTTAGGGGCAGCAGATTAGGGGTACATAGGGATAATGTAAGTAGCGGCGGTTTACGGAGCGGCAGATTAGGGGTTAAAAAAAAATATGCAGGTGTCAGCGATAGCGGCGGCGGCAGAATAGGGGTTTAAAAAGTGTAAGGTTAGGGGTGTTTAGACTCGGGGTACATGTTAGAGTGTTAGGTGCAGACGTAGGAAGTGTTTCCCCATAGCAAACAATAGGGCTGCGTTAGGAGCTGAACGCGGCTTTTTTGCAGGTGTTAGGTTTTTTTCAGTTCAAACAGCCCCATTGTTTTCTATGGGGGAATCGTGCAGAAGCACGTTTTTTAAGCTGGCCGTGTCCGTAAGCACCGCTGGTATCGAGAGTTGAAGTTGCGGTAAATATGCTCTACGCTCCTTTTTTGGAGCCTAACGCAGCCATTCTGTGAACTCTCAATACCAGCGGTATTTAAAAGGTGCGGCCAGAAAAAAGCACGCGTAGCTAACGCACCCCTTTGGCCGCAGAACTCTAAATCTAGGCGTATAAGAATGATACATCCCAACAGAGAGTTTAGAATAAAGGAAACCATAAGATCTAAGAATAGAGGAGTAATTTATTTAACAGAGTGCTCCTGTAAGATAGGAGAGACCACAAGAACCTTACGGAAAAGAATAAGGTAGCATTTTTGGATTATATAAAAAGGCAATGATGTACACATCTATATAATCATTTTAGGGAGATCCACATTAATAATCTAAAAAACTTTATATTCTGGGGAATTTGTAAAATTAATCCCAATTGGAGAGGACAGGGGGACATTTCAAACTTCAAAAAGAAGCAGAGCTAATTTATACCATGAAAACCAAAAATAAAGTAGAAAAAAACACGTTAACCCGACATGAAAATATGAATATGTAATTTCCCAATGTTCTCAATGTTGTGCACATAGCATCTCTCTCGCTCTCTGTTTCGCGGTCCGGCTGTAACACTAGTGTTACAACTTATACCACAGCGATTCATTTTGCTATCTGAGACCAGTAGTTATGGATTTTGCAAAACAAAAATGTTTCACAAAACTGATAACTAAAATGTTACAAAGTACACTTACACCTTTAAACTACCTATTAACCCCTAAACCGCTACCCCTGCATCGCAAATACTATATTAAACCTATTAACCCCCAATCTGCCAACCCCCCACATTGCTACTACTATAATAAACCTATTAACCCCTAAACCGACGCCCCCCCACATCACTACTAATAAAACAAACCTATTAACCCCTAAACTGCCGGCCCGCTACATCACTACTAATAAAATAAACCTATTAATCCCCTAAACCACCATCCCCAACATCACAATAAACCTAATTAAACTATTAAACCCTAAACAGTCATCCCCCACAACGCAAATAACTAATTTAATCACTAAGCCTCCTAACCTAACACCCCCTAAATTAACCCCAATTACATTAAAAAAAAAATACTGTTAAAATTAAAATAAAAAATCCTAACATTACTTTAAAAAAAACTAACACCTGATTTAGAGTTCTGTGTTAGCCTTAAAAAGCAGAGTTAAGGGGTCCTAACGCTGCTTTTTAACGCCCGCTGGTATTACGAGTTTGGCAGGTACAGGTGTACCGCTCACTTTTTTTCCGCGACTCGAGGCTACCGCAATTCCCCTTACGTCAATTGCGTATCCTATCTTTTTAATGGGATTTGCCTAACGCCAGTATTACGAGTCTTGGAAGAAGTGAGCGGTACAGCCTCTACCTCCAAGACTCCTACCGCATAAAACAGTCAGTAGTTAAGAGTTTTATGGGCTAACGCTGGAACATAAAGCTCTTAACTACAGTGCTACAAAGTACACTAACACCCATAAACTACCTATGAACCCCTAAACCGAGGCCCCCCACATCGCAAACCCTAAACCTCCACACTCCCGCCTCGCAAACACCATAATACATTTTATTAACCCCTAATCTGCCCTCCCTAACATCGCCGTCACCTACCTACAATTATTAACCCCTAATCTGCCGCCCCCAACATTGCCGTTACTATAATAAAGTTATTAACCCCTAAACCTAAGTCTAACCCTAACCCTAACAGCCCCCTAACTTAATTATAATTTAAATAAGACAAAATAAATTTACTATAATTAAATACATGATTCCTATTTAAAAATAAATACTTACCTATAAAATAAACCCTAATATAGCTACAATATTACTAATAGTTACATTGTAGCTATTTTAGGATTTATATTTATTTTACAGGCAACTTTGTGTTTATTTTAACTAGGTACAATAGCTATTAAATAGTTAATAACTATTTAATAGCTACCTAGTTAAAATAATTACAAAATTACCTGTAAAATAAATCCTAACCTAAGTTACAAATATACCTAACACTACACTAGTATTACAAGAATTTTAATCTAATTACACCTAAACTAAGCCCACTTATAAAATAAAAAGCCCCCCAAAATAATAAAATTCCCCACCCTATACTAAATTACAAAAGTAATCAACTCTCTTACCATTACTTAAAAGGGCTTTTTGCGGGGCATTGCCCCAAAGTAATCAGCTCTTTTACCTTTTAAAAAAAAGACAAGACCCCCCCCCAACATTACAACCCAACACCCACACACCCCTACTCTAAAACCCACCCGATCCCCCCTTAAAAAAAATAACACTACCCCATTGAAGATCACCCTACCTTGAGCCGTGTTCACCCAGTCGGGCACCACTGGACATCCAATCCTTCCAGAAGTCTTCATCTGATGGGGCAGAAGAGGACATCTGGACTGAGAAAATGCTTCATCCAAGCAGCATCTTCTATCTTCATCTATCCGGTGCAGAGCGGGTCCATCTTCAAGACATCCGACATGGAGAATCCTCTTCTTTCCACGGCCGACGACTGAATGAAGGTTCCTTTAAATGACGTCATCCAAGATGGCATCCCTCGAATTCCGATTGGCTGATAGGATTCTATTAGCCAATCGGAATTAAGGTAGGAAAAATCTTGTTGGCTGATATAATCAGCCAATCGGATTGAAGTTCAATCCGATTGGTGATTGGATCAGCCAATAGAATGCAAGGTCATTTCTATTGGCTGATCCAATCAGCCAATCGGATTGAATTTCAATCGGATTAGCTGATTGCATCAGCCAATCGGATTTTCCCTACCTTAATTCCGATTGGCTGATAGAATCCTATCAGCCAAATGGAATTTGAGGGATGCCATCTTGGATGACGTAATTTAAAAGAACTTTCATTCAGTCATCAGCCATGGAAAGAAGAGGATGCTCCACGTCGGATGTCTTGAAGATGGACCCGCTCCGTGCTGGATTGATGAAGATAGAAGATGCCGCTTGGATGAAGCCTTCTTCCGGTCCAGATGTCCTCTTCTGCCCCATCGGATGAAGACTTCTGGATGGATCGGATGACCAGTTGTGCCCGGCTGGGTGAACACGGCTCAAGGTAGGGGGATCTTCAATGGGGTAGTGTTAGGTTTTTTAAGGGGGGGATCGGGTGGGTTTTAGAGTAGGGGTATGTGGGTGGTGGGTTGTAATGTTGGGGAGGTCTTGTCTTTTTTTTACAGGTAAAAGAGCTGATTACTTTGGGGCAATGCCCCACAAAAAGCCCTTTTAAGGGCTGGTAAAAGAGCTGATTACTTTTGTAATTTAGTATAGGGTAGGGAATTTTATTATTTTGGGGGTCTTTTTTATTTTATTAGTGGGCTTAGATTAGGTGCAATTAGATTAAAATTCTTGTAATATTTTTTATTTTTTGTAATTTAGTGTTTTTTGTGTACTATAGTTTAGTTTATTTAATTTTATTTTAGTTTAGATTGTAGGTAATTTATTTAATTAATTTATTGATAGGGTAGTGTTAGGTGTATTTGTAACTTAGGTTAGGATTTATTTTACAGGTAATTTTGTAATTATTTTAACTAGGTAGCTATTAAATAGTTATTAACTATTTAATAGCTATTGTACCTAGTTAAAATAAATACAAAGTTGCCTGTAAAATAAATATAAATCCTAAAATAGCTACAATGTAACTATTAGTTACATTGTAGCTATATTAGGGTTTATTTTATAGGTAAGTATTTATTTTTAAATAGGAATAATTTATTTAATTATAGTAAATTTATTTAGCTTTATTTAAATTATATTTAAGTTAGGGGGGTGTTAGGGTTAGGGATAGACTTAGGTTTAGGGGTTAATAACTTTATTATAGTAGCGGCGACATTGGGGGCGGCAGATTAGGGATTAATAATTGTAGGTAGGTGGTGGCGATGTTAGGGAGGGCAGATTAGGGGTTAATAAAATTTATTATAGTGTTTGCGAGGCGGGAGTGCGGCGGTTTAGGGGTTAATACATTTATTATAGTGTTGGCGATGTCCGGTCGGCAGATTAGGGGTTAATAAGTGTAGGTAGGTGGCGGCAATGTTGAAGGGGCAGATTAGGGGTTAATAAGTGTAAGATTAGGGGTGTTTAGACTCGGGGTTCATGTTAGGGTGTTAGGTGCAGACGTACATTTTCTTTCCCCATAGGAAACAACGGGGCTGCGTTAGGAGCTGAACGCTGCTTTTTTGCAGGTGTTAGGTTTTTTTCAGCTAGCTCAGCCCCATTTTATCCTTTGGGGAAATCGTGCACGAGCACGTTTTTCAAGCTTACCGCTACCGTAAGCAACGCTGGTATTGAGGGTTGAAGTGGAGCTAAATTTGGCTCAACACTCACTTTTCTGAGGCTAACGCGGCCATTCAGAAAACTCGTAATACCAGCGTTGGCTTAAGGGTGCACTGGAAAAAGAAGGCTTGTTAGCACCGCTTTACCGACAAAACTCCAAATCTAGGCGTAAGATTTAATTAAAATAAATAAATCTAAAATTGCAAAAAATAAAAAAGTCTAAATATAGAGAAAAAAATAAACCAAATTATAAAAAATTAAAAAAATAAACCTAATCTAATACCCATATAAAAATAAAAAGCCCCCAAAATAAAAACACCCCATAATCTAACACCAAGCTACCAATAGCTTTTAAAAGGGCCTTTTGTAGAGCATTGTCTTTTTATGTAATTGGGGTTAATTTAGGGGGTGTTAGGATAGGGGGTTTAGTGATTAAAATAGTTATTTGCATTGTGGGGGGATGACAGTTTATGGGTTAATAGTTTAATTAGGTTTATTGCGGTGGTTTAGGGGTTAATAGGTTTATTTTATTAGTAGCAATGTGGGGGCAGCAGTTTAGGGGTTAATAGGTTTATTATAGTAGTAGTGATGTGGGGGACGGCTTTTTAGGGGTTAATAACTTTATTTAGGTGTAATCGATGCGGGGGACGGCGGTTTAGGGGTTAATAGGTTTATTTAGGTATTAGTGATGAGAGGGTGGCGGTTTAGGGGTTAATCACTTTATTTAGTGTCGGCAATGTCAGGGGCAGTGAATTTGGGGTATTTAGACAAGGGGTCTATGTTAGGGTGTTAGGTTTTTACATAATCTTCTTGTCCCCATAGACATCAATTCCAGATCTTAGTTATTTTTTAACACTTTCCCTCCATTGATGTCTATGGGGAAAATGCGCAGAAGCACGTCAAAGGGACAGTCTAGTCCAAAATAACCTTTCATTATTTAGATAGAGAATGTAATTTTAAACAATTTTCCAGTTTACTTTTATCACCAATTTTGCTTTGTTCTCATGGTATTCTTAGTTGAAAGCTAAACCTAGGAGGTTCATATGCTAATTTCTAAGTCCTTGAAGTCCACCTCTTCTCTCAGGGCATTTTGACAGTTTTTCACCACTAGAGGGTGTTAGTTCATGTGTGTCATATAGATAACACTGTGCTCATACATGTGAAGTTCCAGTCAGCCAGCTAAAATGGATGTCTGTCAAAAGAACTGAAATAAGGGGGCAGTTTGCAGAGGCTTAGAAACAGGATAATCACTGAGGTAAAAAGTGTATTTGTATAACTGTGTTAGTTATGCAAAACTGGGGTATGGGTAATAAAGGGATTATCTATCTTTTTAAAAAATAACAATTCTGGTGTAGACTGTCCCTCAGGCCTTGGGTTTTGTTCGGTATAGAGTTTATTGCACCATACCTCACAACAAAAGAAGGTTTTTTAGTAACTTGTAATGGCAGCACTATTGAGAGTGTGATTCTGCTAATTCTTTTACGTTATTTACGCACCCGGCTTAGCACATAACTTGTAATTTTTCCGTATGGAAGGCATTGCTCATCTCTCTGGGATTTCCAGGTTCCTCCCCTTTTCTTAGAAAATTCAATGAGTTCTGCTCCTGTGAATTAAGCACTATAATCTCTTTCCAAACTAGAGAATGTTTGATTATCTGGCCCATAGAAAGTAATGATGTTCTCTAGGAAGCTGAAGCTGACAGTTTTAATTTAAATACAAGACATGTAAAGTGCAGTCTAATTTGTAAAAGATACATATAAATCTAAAAAGTATGAGTCTAATGTGTTAAAGTTAAACAGAAACTGTGAAGGCATAATCAGAATTTGTAAAAAAAAAAAACACAATCCTAAATACACTGCTGTATTCAAAATAAAATACAAAATAGAAAATTCAAAGTTTAAATGTAATAACATTTTATCTGAAGTTATATAAAATAGAAAGCAAAAAGTTAAAATGCAGCAGAACTGTTATGTCATCCAGGGCTATGTTGCGCTGGGCTTGCCTCTCCTTAACATACAAAAATGCAGGGAACGCCCCTTGAAGAAGCAAATACCATAACTGAGTAGAGAGGTTTTGAATATCAGGACCCCAATCTTTTGTTGCTGAAAAAAAGCAGAAAAGTGTAAAAGCTTTGGCTTGTTTATTCACAGACGATTTGCAGTAATACAGTTTTTAATAAAAAAAACAAAAAACAAAATCTTACTCCATAATGTTTAACAAACCAGTATAACTAAAGTTGAGTGGATGTTTTAAAACAACTATAAAACAGAAGTTCCGCTTCAGCATATTTTCTGTCTAGCTATCACAGGTTCTCTCTAAGGCAGAGCTTTCCAAACTTTTCATGTTGGTGACACACTTTTTAGACCTACATCATTTTGTGACACAGTAATTCAGTTGTACTGGCAAACAGGAGGTTACACTAACTTGTTTTAAGAGATACGGACACATACATAAATTATATAATAACAAAATGTATTTACAAGTAACAGTAAGTATGTGCAAGTATTAAACAAAAGTTTAATATCACCAAAAGCTACTTACTATTTTAATAGGATGTATAAGATTGATAGGATGGACACAATTTCTGAATATTTGGTGGAATATTAAATAAAGACACTCGCATTTCATCATTAAGCATTTTTAAGCTTCCCCTTCCTATCCATATATCAAGAGCAGGAGCAGCAATGCACTACTGGGAGCTAGTTGCAAAAAAAAACCCCACTGACTTCTGACTTCAGCTCAGCGTTTAAGCTGCCGCCCTCAGAGCTTGGTGAGTCCGATTGACTACTGCCCGTGCTGCAAACACACTGCTGTCCCACTCATTGACTACACATGCAGTCACGGGCCAAATAAGGAGACTACACATGCAGTCAGGAGCCAATGTGCCGCCAAAGCCACCAATGGCAATAGTTTCAGTTCCCACTGATCTGCGCCAATAGGTTAAGATCATCTGTGACCCCCTAGGTATCAATCACGTGTCAACCATGTGATATGCGTAGCAGGCAGACGGAAAGTCAGAAACCACAAAAAAAAGTTTAAAAAAATTAAATTTTTAAAAATTAGTGCTGAAGCAGGGACACACCTACACACTGCTGCCGACACACTAGTGTGTCCCGACACACAGTTTGGAAAGCACTGCTCTAAGGGGTCAATTTATTAAAGTCTGGCGGTCATAATACGCTGTATCATATCATGTCCGCCAGACATCGCTGAATGCGGACAGCAAATGCTGTCCGTATTCAGCATTGCACAAGCATTTCTAGTAAACTGCTTGTGCAATACCACCCCTTGCAGATTTGTGGCCAATCGTCCACTAGCAGGGGGTGTCAATCACCCCGATCGTATAGGATTGTACGGATTGCTGTATGCAGCCTCAGAGGTGGAGTATGAGTTAAACGGCCACTAAACCCAAAATCTTTCTTTCATGATTCAGATAGAGAATACAAATTTAAACAACATTACAATTTACTTCTATTATTTATTTTGCTTCATTTTTTAGATATCCTTATTTGAAGAAAAAGCAATGCACATGGGTAAGCCAATCATATGAGGCTTCTATGTGCAGCAACCAATCAGCAGTTACTGAGCATATCTAGATATGCTTTTAAGCAAAGAATATCAAGAGATTAAAACAAATTAGACAATAGAAGTAAATTAGAAAGATGTTTAAAAATGCATTCTCTTTCTAAATCATGAAAGAAAAAAATGTGGGTATCATGGCCCTTTAACCCCTTAACGACCAAGGACGTACGCCACACGTCCTCAAAAAAAAATACAGTTAATGACCGAGGACGTCCTTGGTCTGGAAAGCAGCTGGAAGCGATCCTGCTCGCTTCCAGCTGCTTTCCGGTTATTGCAGTGATGCCTCGATATGGAGGCATCCTGCAATAACCCCCCTTGGCCATCCGATGCAGAGAGAGCCACATCGGTGGCCGGTATCGTTGGTGGGTGGGAGCTTACGTGGGAGGCGGGTGGGCGGCCATCGATGCGCTGTATGGAGTGGAGGGGGGCGGGATCGGGGGCGGGACCCACGGGGGCGCGCACGGGAGCGCGCGCGTGCACGGGGGTTGGTGGGCGGGCGCGTGCACGGGCGGGAGCGGGTGGGAACCGCTACACTACAGAAAAACATAAAGTTAAAAGTAAATAAAACTAAGACAGTTTAAATATTAAAAATATAATCTAAGGGATCTGGAAGGGGTTGGGGGTTGGTCTTGGTGGGGGGGGAAAGCTACACTACAGAAAAGGGCTTTTTTTTAAAAAAAAAAAGGCAAATTTTTTGCAAAACTGGGTACTGGCAGACAGCTGCCAGTACCCAAGATGGCGCCCATTAAGGCAGAGGGCAAGGGTTAGAGAGCTGTTAGGTGGGGGATCAGTGAGGTTGGGGTCTAAGGGGGGATCATACACATCAGCATATGTAAATATGCTTTTTTTTTTTAAAAAAAAAAGGGCCAAATACCTTTTATTTTAGTACTGGCAGAGTTTCTGCCAGTACTTAAGATGGCAGGGACAATTGTGGGGTGGGGGAGGGAAGAGAGCTGTTTGGGAGGGATCAGGGGGTCTGATGTTTCAGGTGGGAGGCTGAGCTCTACACTAAAGATAAAATTAACCCTGCAAGCTCCCTAATTAACCCCTTCACTGCTAGCCATAATACACGTGTGATGCGCAGCAGCATTTAGAGGCCTTCTAATTACCAAAAAGCAATGCCAAAGCCATATATGTCTGCTATTTCTGAACAAAGGGGATCCCAGAGAAGCATTTACAACCATTTGTGCCATAATTGCACAAGCTGTTTGTAAATAATTTCAGTGAGAAACCTAAAATTGAGAAAAATTTAACTTTTTTTTTAATTTGATCGCATTTGGCGGTGAAATGGTGGCATAAAATATACCAAAATTGGCCTAGATCAATACTTGGGGTTGTCTACTACACTACACTAAAGCTAAAACTATCCCAAAAAGCTCCCTACATGCTCCCTAATTAACCCCTTCACTGCTGGGCATAATACACGTGTGGTGCGCAGTGGCATTTAGCGGCCTTCTAATTACCAAAAAGCAACACCAAAGTCATATATGTCTGCTATTTCTGAACAAAGGGGATCCCAGAGAAGAATTTACAACCATTTATGCCATAATTGCACAAGCTGTTTGTAAATAATTTAAGTTAGAAACCAAAAGTTTGTGAAAAAATTTGTGAAAAGTGAACGATTTTTTGTATTTGATTGCATTTGGCGTTGAAATGGTGGCATGAAATATACCAAAATGGGCCTAGATCAATACTTTGGGTTGTCTACTAAAAAAAATATATACATGTCAATGGATATTGAGAGATTCCTGAAAGATATAAGTGTTCTAATGTAACTAGCGCTAATTTTGAAAAGAAATGGTTTGGGAATAGCAAAGTGCTACTTGTATTTATGGCCCTATAGTTTACAAAAAAAGCAAAGAACATGTAAACATTGGGTATTTCTAAAATCAGGACAAAATTTAGAAACTATTTAGCATGGGTGTTTTTTTGTGGTTGTAGATGTGTAACAGATTTTGGGGGTCAAAGTTAGAAAAAGTGTGTTTTTTTCCATTTTTTCCTCATATTTTATAATTTTTTTTATAGTAAATTATAAGATATGATGAAAATAATGATATCTTTAGAAAGTCCATTTAATGGCGAGAAAAACGGTATATAATATGTGTGGGTACAGTAAATGAGTAAGAGGAAAATTACCGCTAAACACAAACACCTCAAAAATCTAAAAATAGCCTTGGTCCCAAACGGACAGAAAATGGAAAAGTGCTGTGGTCATTAAGGGGTTAAGGAGCAGCAGTCTATAGACCGCTGCTTCTTAAGTCCTGTTTCCGGCGAACCTAAAGGGTTGCATGGAAACAGGGTGAATTGCCCCAATTCAGCCAATAATAAATTGACCCCTAAAAGGCCGAGCACTCACTATTAAACAAGTGGTAATTGACATTAATTGGCTGCAGGTGAGAAAACATCAATTTCACCAACATCATAGTACAATTTGAGGGGAAATATCTGCTCCACAATTCCATCAGCTCTGCTCTGTCACTCTATATTTATAACTGTAAATACATATATACACGTAAAATACATAAATACATATAAACATATACATATATATATGTATACATACATACATACATACTTACATACAGGGGTTAAAAAACTTGCCCAAGAGCTAGTGGTCCCATGAAATTTCTTAGTGGTCCCATTTTTTAACTTCATATTTTTGCAGCACGGAATGTGTAACATTGAAATTTCATGATACACGCTTGTTTTACACATTTGTATTACAAATACACTTTCTATTCACTCAAAATTAAGATAAAAGTTCTTGAGAAATATTCCTTTAGGTTTTGCACATTTCTACAACACATCTGCTTAAGCACACCTCTGCCACACCCCTTAAATTAATACAATAAACCTGAGTAACGATTCACTTAATGTCCCTCAAATATTTGGAATCCTTAGAGTGAGAGTGAGTGAGAGAGACAAAGAAAGAGAGAGAGAAAGAGAGAGAAAGAGAAAGAGAAAAAAGAGAGAAAAAGAGATAGTAGAGAAAGAGAGATAAAGAGAGATACAGAGAGAGAAAGAGAGAGAGAAATAGAGAAAGAGGCCGAATTATCAAGCCGACAACTATGCTGCTTTCGACGGCACCAATGCGCTCGCCTAACAACGCCTAACATCGCGGCCGCGGACCTGAATACGCTCTCCTTATTTATAAAAAAAAAAGCTGTCAAAAAGCCGTGCACCAAGTACTGGGCGATAAGCAGCGGACTGTTGTTAACTAACAGTCATCGATCTCAATGCTATTCGGCTTTATCCCAACTGTATTTATACCCTGTCACTAAACACTGCCACTATACTAAAATGTTTAACCCCTATCCCGCCACTCCTGGACCCCGCCGCAACTAAATAAAGTTATTAACCCCCATCCTGCTGCTCCCGGAGCCCACCACAACTCTAATAAAGTTATTAACCCCTATCCCTCCACTCCCGGAGCCCATCACAACTCTATTAAAGTTATTAACCCCTATTCCTCCGCTCCCGAACCCACCACAACTCTAATAAAGTTATTAACCCCATCCCTACACTCCCGGAACCCTCCACAACTAAATAAATGTATTAACCCCTAAACCCCTGACCTCCCACATCACTACCACTTACTAAACCTATTAGCCCCTAAACCAGCAGCCTCCCACATCGCCATGAACTAAATTAAGCTATTAACCCCTAAACTTAACAACCCGCTAACTTTACATTAAATATTAACTCATCCCTGTCTTATAATAAATTTAAACTTACCTTTAGAATTAAAATAAACTATATTAACCTACTAATTAACCTACCCTAATTATTATAACAAAATTGCATTAAACTATATTAAACTATTAATTAACCTACACTAACTATTATACTAAAGTTACATTAAACTAAAAATTAAATTAACTATATTACATATTTAAAAACCTAACCCTACTCAAGTTATTTAAATCTACAATTAAAAATTACTAAATTACAAAAAATAACTAAGTTACACAAAATTAAAAAATAAATTATCAAATATTTAAACTAATTACACCTAATCTAATAGCCTTATCAAAATAAAAAAATCCCCCCCAAAATAAAAAAAAACCTAGCCTACATTAAACTACTATTCTATCAGCCAATCAGAATGTAAGCAATGCCATCTTGGATGACATCATTTAAAGGAAACTTCATTCTTCAAGAGATGTCGTAAGAAGAGGATGCTCCGCGCCGGATGTCTTGAACATGGAGCCGCTCCACGCCAGATGGATGAAGATAGAAGATTCCATCTGGATGAAGACTTCTGCTCGCTTGGATGAAGACTTCTGCCCGCTTGGATGAAGACTTCTGCCGGCTTCGCTGAGGACTTCTGCTGCTTGGATGAGGATGGATGTCCGGTCTTCGAAAACTATAAGTGGATCTTCGGGGGTTAGTGTTTTTTAAGGGATTATTGGGTGGGTTTTAATTTTAGGTTAGGGACTTTAGGCTGAAAAAGAGCTAAATGCCCTTTTAAGGGCAATTCCCATGCAAATGCCCTTTTCAGGGCAATGGGGAGCTTAGGTTTTTTAGATAGGTTTTTATTTGGGGGGTTGGTTGTGTGGGTGGTGGGTTTTACTGTTGGGGGTTATTTGTATTTTATTTTACAGGTAAAAGAGCTGATTTCTTGGGGCAATGCCCAGCAAAAGGCCCTTTTAAGGGCCATTGTTAGTTTATTGTAGGCTAGGGATTTTTTCTATTTTGGGGGGGCTTTTTATTATAGGGCTATTAGATTAGGGGTAATTAGTTTAAATATTTAATAATTTGTTTTTTATTTTGTCTAACTTAGTGTTTTTTTATTTTGTGTAACTTAGTTGTTATTTTGTTGTAACTTAGTAATTTTTAATTGTAGATTTAAACAACTTGTGTAGGGTTAGGTTTTTAAATATGTAATATAGTTAATTTAATTGTTAGTTTAATGTAATTTTAGTATAATAGTTAGGGTAGGTTAATTAATAGTTTAATAGAGTTTAATGTAAATTTTAGTATAATAGTTAGGGTAGATTAATAAATAGTTTAATATAGTTTAATGTAATTATAGGATAATAGTTAGGGTAGGTTAATTAGTAGTTTAATATAGTTTATTTTAATTCTAAAGGTAAGTTTAAATTTATTATAAGATAGGGATGAGTTAATATTTAATGTAAAGTTAGCGGGTTGTTAGGTTTAGGAGTTAATAACTTAATTTAGTTTATGGCAATGTGGGGGGCTGGAGGTTTAGGGTTTAATAGGTTTAGTAAGTGGTAGTGATGTGGGAGGCCAGGGGTTTAGGGGTTAATATATTTATTTAGTTGTGGAGGGGTCCAGGAGTGGCGGGATAGGGGTTAGTAACTTTATTAGAGTTGCGGTGGGCTCAGGAGCAGAGGGATAGGGGTTAATATATTTATTTAGTTGCGGCGTGTCGGGGAGCGGTGGGATGGGGGTTAATAACTTTATTAGAGTTGTGATGGGCCCCGGGAGCAGAGGTATAGGGGTTAATACATTTATTTAGTTGTGGCGGTGTCTGGGATTGGCGGGATAGGGTTTATTAACATTATGTAGGTGGCAGCGATGTCGGACGGCAGATTAGGGGTGTTTAGACTCGGGGCATATGTTAGGGTGTTAGATGTAAACGTAATTTGTTTTCTACCATAGAAATCAATGGGATATCTGGCAGCATCGAACATGAGCTTTCCTTGCTTTCAGACTCCCATTTATTCCTTTGGAATCCGCGGCCTCCAGGGTGGCGGATTGAAAACCAGGTACACTGGGCCGGAATAGTGGTGAGCGTACCTGTTGGAAGTTTGATAACTTGCAAACGTTGTCAGATAGTGCCGAATTTGTATTCAGAACATCTGTAATGATGTAAGCATCGATCTGTGTCAGATTGAGACCGGCGGATTGTATGTTACGTCACAAATTTCAACTTTTGCCGGTCTGTAGGCTTTGATAAATGGGTCGAATCAAGCTTGTCACAATTACGCTGCAGAATTCCAAGCGTATTTGTGGTTGATGGCTTGATAAATATCCCTCAAAGAGAGAGAGAGAAAGAGATAGAAAAAGAAAGAGAGAGAAAGAGAGAGAGAGAGAGAGAGAGAGAGAGAGAGAGAGAGAAATTAAAAGAAAGAGAGAGAGAAAGAATGAGAGAAAGAGAGAAGAGTGAGAGAGAGAGAGAGAGAGAGAGAGAGAGAAGAGAGAGACATATAACATTTCCTCTTTCCAAGTTGGAATATTTTAAGCAGTTGTCTGCCAGAGACAACAATGTATTGCAACTTTGATAGGCAATTAAATAGTTCATCTTTCTCAGTCACATAGGCAGTATGTGTATTGTGACATCTCAGACAGAAGAAAAACACCTTTAAAAAAGATAGACAGATATAGTCAGACATGATAGATGAAAACAAGGACCACCAGTCCCTCCAATTATATAAAACTTAACTTTTATTCAGAGTATAACAGCTTAATAAAAAGTTACAGACAAATCCACAAACTACCAGTAAGTGGCATATGCAGTGTCCTTATTGCTAACATGTTTCAGCATCAGCCGTAATCATAGCTTGATAGGAACACACCTTGCACAAACTTTAAAAGAAATATGTAAAAAGAAGTATATCCAGAACAAGTTGTTGAAAATCAGTTGTAGCTTTATTCCTTAAAATTGTATGAAAACAACATACAGCAACACTGGGTTAGTGAAGACAAGAAAACTTCTGACCGGTTTCGGTCGTATTGACCGTAATCATAGAATAACACCTGTTAAGGGGTGCACCCTTTTAAGTCTAACACTTCATGTTCATTGGTTTAAAAACAAGAAGACTTCAAACTTAACCCTATACATACCATATTAACATTTTGTGCAGATAGTAAACACTTTATAAGTGAACAAATAGATGAAGATGTATATTACAAATAATAAAATTGGAACTGAAAGTTTATATACATATATACACTGCATGTAATTGGGATAACAATGCTTATAGAGATTGAACAAAGGGTTGAACACATTATATAAGACTGAACACATTATAAGGGATGATGACTCCATATATATATATATATATATATATATATATATATATATATATATATATATATATATATATATATATATATATATATATATATATATATATATATATATATATACACATACATATATACATGTATACACATACACATATACATACACCCATATATATATATGCGTGCATCTATACTCACTTGCCTACACATAAGGTCCCTACTCTATGCCTTACTAAATTTTATTTTAACCTGAATTAAATTAAGTTGGTAAAGACAATAATAATTATAATAATAATGAAAAAAACTATTATGCAAAATGAAGTTCAATAAACTGAGGTTTCTATCGAAATTCATTAAGCACATATTATCCACAAACAGACCACAATCAAATAATAATAATGTGTGATCAAAAAGATCCATCAATCATAGGTAACCAAATATATTTATGGATAAAAATGTGTATTGTCTTATGCATTAGGGCAATTGTTATATAGACGTAAGGACATTTCATTTTGGTATATTCAAATTTCTCCCATAGACTTTGTTTTTGTATTTGTTTGTTTTTGTGCTTACACAGAATAAGCTTTAATTATAGCTACAAAGTGTGCATGAAGTTCCTTTAATTGTGCTTGACAAATACACCATGGAAAATACATATTCATTTAAGGACATAGATGAAGATAATTTGGACTGTTTAAATCTGGAAGATGTCTTTAATTGTGATTCTCCTAATGTTAAATTAGGAGACTTATTTCAGGACTATGAGTACCTAAAACTAAAAGAACAAAAATTAAAATGGGATAAGTTGATTTTATCAAAATATTTGGCATTAAAGATGATCCCTAGAGGCCTTAGGCTAAATAAATTTCCCACATATGATGTTAAAGATGAATCATTTATAGCCAGATGGAATCAAGCCCTTTCTGATTGTTCTCTTACATTGATATCTCTATTAATTGAATATAAGGATACATTATTGTGTGATGTTAAAAGCAAGATTACCAATATTGAGAATGAAATGTCTAGATTTTCCAATTGTGATATTTATATCAAATTTGAACAGATTTTTAAAAGCACTATAGAAGAGTCTAAAAAATTGGTCATACAGACAAAACACACAAAGTTTATCAGGGATAAAAAAGATTACTCCCTAGGTACTGTCTATGTTTGGAGACGTAAACAAAGAAATAAATCTTGGTTCAACCAAGAAGAGGGTGATAATCCAACACCTAAAAATAAGAGAAATAAAAATAAGAGAAGGCGTTATAACAGACGCAATAATCAATCAGGAAAAGAGGGAAATACTAATTCTACAGAAATTCCAAAAAAGGTCACTTTTTCGGATTCTGAGAATGAGTGTAGTGATGAGGATAGATTTGCATCAAGTTTTGAATATGTTTCAGGAGATGATGCAAATTCTAGTACCGAAAGAGAGGAGATCCCAGACATACCAGTAGCAATATGTGCTGCAACTACTACACAAAAAAGTATTCTTAAGGGACACTCAGACCAAGGAACTAGACCTAAAACTAATGGCACTACATGTAATCAAATCCAAACACACAAATCTACCCCTCAGGTTTTTCGCGAGGACCCCAAACAATTTCAGGGAGGGGGGATCAGGGAAGATATAGACACGATATAGACAAACAAAGGACAGACAGAACAAAAGAGATACACTCTGAGAGGGAAAAATGCCAAAGTGAAGAAATACCAATAAATATGGTTATCAATATTTCCAACTATACATTATCTGATTTAGAAATTAGAGTACTTAATTTAGGCTTTGTTTTTTTCCATCAAGAAAATTCAATCTTTTCCAAACTATACTTGACCTAAATAAATTAATCAGAGATTTAACATTAATAAATTTCTTTAAGACTAATAATGAGTCTAATGCTGATAATTTGGTACTTTCTCAGGAACAAACTACAATAAATCAACACCTCTCTTTTGCTGACACTTAAACTCTTATTGTTCTAGAAGATCTAAGTAGTACTAATCAGAGAGATGAGACTTTGCAAGTTAGCAAGGTTAAATCTAAAATGAAGAATAAATCAACCTTTTACCCAACTAAAACCAGAGGTAAAATACTGGAAGTTTTCCATGAAAGGGTGGTGGATGATTTGACAGATTTATCTAATTCTGCAGAGAAGAATGCTTCTAATTTGACCATAAAAGAGAGGGAAGCATTGTTAAAATTACAAAAGAATAAAGACATTGTGATCAGGCAGTCAGATAAGGGCGGGAGTGTGGTTGTAATGAATCAATCACACTATGTGGCTGAGGCCCTAAGGCAGCTCAATGATAGTGACACTTACACGATTTTGACTAACAATCCTACTAAACAATACACCAGAGAGTTATCTCTTCTTTTGGATGAGGTGGTGGAGGAGGGTCTCATGGATCAGGATACAGCCAATTTTTGTCTGGTTACTGATCCTGTGACACCCATCTTCCACCACCTCCCAAAGGTATATAAGAGTCTTACCAACATTAAGGGGATACCCATAGTGGCAGGTATTGGCTCTCTTTTAGAGCCACTGTCTAAATGGGTTGATGACTTACTGCAACCCATGGTGACCCTATTACCAAGCTATATTAGAGATACAGCACATGTCTTACAGAGGTTGGAGCCAATAGTTTGGAAAGAGGAGTACAGTTGGTTGACAATTGATGTCGTATCACTGTACTCCTCGATCCCCCACACACAAGGCCTCCAAGCAATTGAATTTTTTCTAAATCTTTTCTCTGATTTATCATATGAATCCAAAAGTTTGGTTGTCAGGATTGTGAAATTTTTATTGGAGCATAATTTCTTTATGTTCCAAGGACGCTACTACCTCCAGAGGCGTGGCACCGCCATGGGGGCGAAGTTCGCCCCCTCATATGCCAACCTTTTCATGGGTTGGTGGGAGCGGTGCCATGTCTATTGAGGTAGTACCGCCGGATTTAATTACATTGCTTTGTACGTCCGCTTCATTGATGATTTGCTTATTGTTTGGTCTTCGGACCAACAATCAGCAAAAGAATTTGTAGATTTACTAAACATCAATGAGGTGGGAATACAGTTCACATATGAGTGGCAGAAAGAAACAGTTCATTTCCTGGATATTACCCTTACAGGAGATATCCAAGAGGGCAGGGTTATTTCTGCCCTCTATCGGAAACCTATCTCAGGCAATAATCTCCTCCATGCCCGAAGTTGCCATTCACGGCACGTTTTTAAAGGAATTGCCAAAAGTCAGTTCCTGCGGACAAAAAGGAATTGCACAAGAGAAGATACTTTCCGAAGAGAGAGCAGAGTCTTGAAATCAAGAATGCTCAAAAGGGGTTATCCTAGTAAAGTAATTGATAAGGCCTTCTTTGAAACTAAAGATGGAATAGAAACACATGAGCAACAAAAACAAAAACAATACCAGAGTGACACCAAAAAACAACTGAGATTCATTACGTCATATTCCAATCAATATGATGAAGTATGTCGTATTATTAAAAACAACTTACCCATTCTTATGGGTGACAAACAACTGAAAGATGAAATAAAACAAGGGTGCATGTTTGTACCTAAACGAAATGTGACATTAGGGAATATTTTGGCTCCCAGTATGTTACAGACAGCAAGTACTTCTGGCTCATCTTGGTTAAAGCATAATGGTACCTTCAAATGTGGAAGAAAGGTATGTACCTCTTGTGATCACATCAATATTTCACCCACATTTAGGTCCCATGTAACAGGTGAGGAGTTCCCGACTAGGGGATGCATAAATTGTAGGAGTAAAATTGTTATCTACATCATAGAATGCACCCAATGTAGGAGACAATACACAGGTAGGACCACTAGGTAGGTAGGCAAACGTGTAAAAGAACACCTGTCTTATATCTCAAGTAAAAGAACATGTTCAGCTCTCTCTACTCATTTTATTGAGTACCACAATCAGGATGTCACAACTTTTAAATGGCAGGCCATTGAACAAATTGGCACACCACCAAGGGGTGGAGATAAGTTGTCCATTTTAAGTAAACAAGAAATCTATTGGATTTTTAAGACAAAGTGTCTTTTGCCTTATGGTAATAACTCAGAGTATGATGTTATAAATTACTGGCAAAAATAAACCATTGTAACTGGATAAATTTCTATTCTACTACCATTAATTTGTTTTGCTAATTGTAGTAATGAATATTAGAAAACAGTGAAATATTGGACACATTAAGTTATATATGCACTCTTATTTTCCCCTATGGTCCTGACGTCTATATAACAATTGCCCTAATGCATAAGACAATACACATTTTTATCCATAAATATATTTGGTTACCTATGATTAATGGATCTTTTTGATCACACATTATTATTATTTGATTGTGGTCTGTTTGTGGATAATATGTGCTTAATGAATTTCGATAGAAACCTCAGTTTATTGAACTTCATTTTGCATAATAGTTTTTTTCATTATTATTATAATTATTATTGTCTTTACCAACTTAATTTTATTCAGGTTAAAATAAAATTTAGTAAGGCATAGAGTAGGGACCTTATGTGTAGGCAAGTGAGTATAGATGCACGCATATATATATGGGTGTATGTATATGTGTATGTGTATACATGTATATATGTATGTGTATATATATATATATATATATATATATATATATATGTATATATATATATATATATATATATATATATATATATATATATATATATATATGGAGTCATCATCCCTTATAATGTGTTCAGTCTTTTATAATGTGTTCAACCCTTTGTTCAATCTCTATAAGCATTGTTATCCCAATTACATGCAGTGTATATATGTATATAAACTTTAAGTTCCAATTTTATTATTTGTAATATACATCTTCATCTATTTGCTCACTTATAAAGTGTTTACTATCTGCACAAAATGTTAATATGGTATGTATAGGGTTAAGTTTGAAGTCTCCTTGTTTTTAAACCAATTAACATGAAGTGTTAGACTTAAAAGGGTGCACCCCTTAACAGGTGTTATTCTATGATTACGGTCAATACGACCGAAACCGGTCAGAAGTTTTCTTGTCTTCACTAACCCAGTGTTGCTGTATGTTGTTTTCATACAATTTTAAGGAATAAAGCTACAACTGATTTTCAACAACTTGTTCTGGATATACTTCTTTTTACATATTTCTGTGGATTGTGGGGAATCCACTTTTTTCGTCTAGAACAAGAACTTTTCAAGTCTGTGGGATATCCAAAAATAACCTCCTCCAGGACTTGCGCTATAATAATGGTCTAGCTGGGAACAGTGGTACTGAGTCATTAATCCCCACCACACAAAGATTACCTTCTAGATTTGGGCACAAGTCATTCACAAGGAAGAATTTTCAAAAGCGGGACTGCACCATCTGATTGGTTACAGAGTCCCCCAGCTGACGGTGACGTCATTAAGAATATCACCTTGTGGATTTGAATACAAGTCGCTCGATGCGAAGAATCTTCAATAGTGGGACTGCACCATCTGATTGGCTACTGAGTCCCCTAGCTGACGGTGACGTCATCAAGTGCACGAGCAGTTTGGGCTGAGGATTGGCCTGTTCCTGAGCATGTGGTACGCCACACAGAGCTAGCACAGCAAGAAGGTTGTTACCGTCTGTGCAAGTATGCTATCTTAGGACACCGGCTTACTTCTACTTCAGTTCGAGACGTTACATCTCTATATTTGGTGGGTGAGTGAACAAACCGCTAGCTCCTAAAGCTTTGATCTTTTTAGCGCATAGGTATTGCTGTTCTAGTATTTATCATCTAGACTCACATATTGTCGGCTACGGGTTTATAACGCAGAGCGGACCCCTGCACTATGGCTTTTATGAACTTTTGTGGGTTATGAACTCGTTCAGCATTGGAAGTACCATAAGAAATTTATTTGCTAAATTCAAAACAGACACCACTTCCTCATGACTGGTTCGCCAGTCTATTTGTTTATAAACTTTTAAAAGACTTTCTCTATCTTGATAGGTTAATTAAAACATTGAACCCTGCTTACTGATTGCTTCATTTTTAAGCTACCTTCCCTAAACTTTCCACGTTGCAGTGAAGGAGCATATGTTTGATTAATTAACCCCTTATTGTGCTCTTGGAAGGGGTAGGTAAACACTTTGGACCCTTTATCAATTTTACAGGTTTTCAAATAATGCAAACAAATGGCCCTTTGTTCTTATGACCCTCAAAAGTAATACACTTTAATGCATTTCAAGTTATGTTTCATATGTTTACATTAAATAGCTCATAATAAAATTTGTTTGGCTTTAAAGAGATCAATTCTGGTACAAAACATATACGCCTAGATTTAGAGTTCTGCGTCCAAAGGGGTGCGTTAGCTACGCGTGTATTTTCCCCCCCCGCACCTTTTAAATAACGCTGGTATGTAGAGTTCACAGAAGGGATGCGTCAGGCTCCAAAAAGGGAGCATAGAGCATATTTACCGCTACTGCAACTCTAAATATCAGCGGTGCTTACGGACGCGGCCATCTTCAAAAACGTGCTCTTGCATGATTCCCCCATAGGAAACAATGGGGCCGTTTGAGCTTAAAAAAAACTTAACATCTGCAAAATGCAGCGTTCAGATCCTAACACAGCCCCATTGTTTCCTATGGGGAAACACTTCCTATGTCTGCACCTAACACCCTAACATGTACCCCAAGTCTAAACACCCCTAACCTTACACTTATTAACCCCTAATCTGCCGCCCCCACTATCGCTGACCCCTGCATTTTATTATTAACGACTAATCTGCTGCTCTGTACACCGCTGCAACCTACGTTATCCCTATGTACCCCTAATCTGCTGCCCCTAACACAGCCGACCCCTATATTATATTTATTAACCCCTAATATGCCCCCCCAATGTCGCCGCTACCTTAGCTACAATTATTATCCCCTAATCTGCCGACCGGACCTCACCGCTACTCTAATAAATGTATTAACCCCTAAAGCTAAGTCTTACCCTAACCCTAACACCCCCCTAAATTAAATATAATTTTAATCTAACAAAATAAATTATTTCTTATTAAATAAATTAATCCTATTTAAAGCTAAATACATGTAAAATAAACCCTAATATAGCTACAATATAAATAATAATTATATTGTAGCTATTTTAAGATTAATATTTATTTTACATGCAACTTTGTATTTATTTTAACCAGGTACAATAGCTATTAAATAGTTAATAACTATTTAATAGCTACCTAGTTAAAATAATTACAAAATTACCTGTAAAATAAATCCTAACCTAAGTTACAATTAAACCTAACACTACACTATCAATAAATTAATTAAATAAACTATCTACAATTAAATCAACTAAACTAAATTACAAAAAATAAAAAAAGAACTAAGTTACAAAAAATAAAAAAATAATTTACAAACATTATAAAAATATTACAACAATTTTAAGCTAATTACACCTACTCTAAGCCCCCTAATAAAATAACAAAAACCCCCAAAATAAAAAATAATGCCCTACCCTATTCTAAAATAAAAATTGAAAAGCTCTTTTACCTTACCAGCCCTTAAAAGGGCTTTTTTTTTTTTAAATAATTTTTTTATTGAAGTTGAAGCATATATCATCTAGACAAGGACTCGCCCTAAGGCAAAAGTTACAACAAAGAGAATAATACATTGTCTATACAAAGACATTATTGAGAAAGCAATTTGCACATACAGCAAGAAAAAATACATTTCAAGACTGGTTATGAAGATAGAAAATATCTTTGGCGAGATAAAATAGAACTTCTTTTTATATTATCAGCGTATGAACTCCACATTCTAATAAGATATTACCTAAGACCAAAATATCAGCCTGTGGAGGGTTGAGATAAGTATCAGCCCCTCTTGGGCCGAGATATATAGGGGGAGGGGGATATTCAGCGGGTAAGCACCGCTATATGTATAGGAAAAGGGGTGGGAGGACGTAGCCATATATAAATGCAAGTAACATAGGGTACCTGGAGTGGGCTTAGGAGTGCTCGAACGTAGAGACCATAGGCCTGGCAGCTGGATTGCTAAAAAGATAAATTAAATATACCTTGGAGAATTAATCTACTTAGGAGTAGGTAGTGGGGAATAGTGACATCACAACACTAGGTGGAGTAGCTAAATAGTGGCAGAAGGCTACTCTGCTGATTCATTCAGGGAGATTCAAACGTTACAGAAACTTATCCAAACATTGCGTATCAAATGTGTCCACCAGCTGAAATGGAGTATGATACATAATACACTTTCCATATAACATTTGAGAAGATAGTAAACAGTTATGTCTTGTAAATATAAGAACAAGCATTTCTCAGTCTGGCGTCTGATAACAGTTGAGAAGATACCAAACAGTTATATCTTGTAAATATAAGAACAGACATTTCTTAATCTGGTGTCTAGACCCCTGGGGGGGTCTAATACTGGCTATTGTGGTGAGGTGAGAAATTCTCATGCATCTAGGTTAGTGGCAACGTCTAATAGGGAGTCCCACATGCTTGGAATATAAATATAACATCACTATATGTAAACTTTTTAGAACATATGAGGGATAATAGTACCATCCCATCTCAGCATGGCAGCCCGGGGAGAAAGTGAGTAGTAGGTTATAACATCTATAGTTTGTGTTGCGTGTTCACATAGTTGCAGTATATCCAGTGGTGTGGGTATGGATGCAAAACAATATCCCTGTAGGGGCATCATCCCAACCTTCACCGTAATGCTCAAGGGCAGGTAGTCTATCTTACTCCAGCTTTTTGCATAGCAATAAATGTTAAGTGCAATAGTTAACTTATTGAAGAAAGAATAATAATAAAAACAACTACTAAAATAAACAGAGTAATTTGTTTTAGACCTTAATATATCTCTAATGTCTCTATCATGCAATGCAACAGGCAGTTTGACTATAACAGAAACATATAACACACAATTAATAACATCTATCTATATATGTCCTTCTTAAACTTAGAGTTTATCAGTCTCAGTGTAGGCTTAGACTGGAAAGAGTAATTAGTAGATATAATAGTATAAAGCAACTTATAGTTTGACTGATTGTACTTCAACATCATACAGGATCAGCTCTGTCAGAGCACACCTAGTGCATGAGATGGCAGACAGCTGTGTCTAACACAAACAAACTTGCTTAAAGGGACAGTCTACACCAAATTTGTTCTTATTTAAAAAGATAGATAATCCCTTTATTACCCATTCCCCGTTTTTGCATAACCAACACAGTTATATTTATATACTTTTTACCTCTGTGATTACCTTGTATCTAAGCCTGTGCAGGCAGCCTCCTTATCTAAGTGCTTTTGACAGACATGCAGTGTAGTCAATCAGTGAAGACTTCTAAATAACTTCACGGGAGTGAGCACAATGTTATCTATATGACACATGTGAACTAGCACAGTCTAACTGTGAAAAACTTTCAAAATGCTCTGAGCTAGGAGGCGGTTTTCAACTGTTTAGAAATCAGTTTGAGCCTAGTTAGGTATAGCTTTTCAAAAATACCACCAAGGGAACAAAGCAAATTTGATGATAAAAGTAAATTGGAAAGTTGTTTAAAATGACATGCCCTATCTGACTCATGAAAGTTTAGTTTTGACTTTACTGTCCCTTTAATGTGGTACTCCACAATATATAAGACCTCTTATTCAATTAGTTAATATAAGAGTACAAACAGTTTGATGTTAGCACAAATTCTACGTGAAGTTTATGTGTAATAGTGCCACCCTGAACAGTGGAAACCTAAAATTTAAGTGGCAACTATTACTTAAAGTGTGATATCCATCATCTGTTAAATGTGCTAAAACTATATCATGAAGAGGAGATCCTAGGTGGCTCCATTGTACATGTCTTTAGAAGCATTCTAATGAGGGGAGAAAAAAACTATCCCTAGAAATTAGTATGATAAGTATATATGTACTTGAGGCTGAGTTATATACTCCAATGAGGCAGCACCAATCATGTATAGATAGAGTGTGACAATATATAAATGTTAAGCATGCTAGCTATACATATTATAGTATCTCTCCACTACTAGTACCATGTGGCATATGCATAGCAATTGGGAGCCTCTGCATAACTAATGTAAACATTTTGCGAGTAAATATCACGTTATACGTGTAGCAACATGTGACCCACATCTAGAATCAGGCATTTTACCTAGAATAAGTATATTAGTTAGGTCCATAGGGCCAAGAGGTATATTACAAGATCACCCCACCTTAAATGAGTAGAATAAGGAATAGACCAAAACTGTGCCTGGGAGGGGAGTTAACTGTTAAAACATAGCAATAAAGGCTAAGACCATGTCTGACAAATGTAGCCTGAAGAGCCACTGAGCCCGGCAGTGATAGATTAACATCATAGTTCCTAAAATTTAATCGATGTCTAGATATCCCTAAAATTGGGAGTCACCTTTAAAGGAGTGTGTATGCGTAGATCCATTGTAAGGTTTGGGCATCTAAAGGGCTTATTATTAACATCTACACTATAAGTAAACATAAATCCATAGGTAAAGCATGCTAGCTATATATATTATAACCTATAAACATTATGAACTTGAAAGTGTGTTGGCATTCGACCAATAGTTGCAAAATACATCTTAAAAGGGCTTTTTGCGGGGCATGCCCCAAAGAATTAATTTGTTTAAACGTCTTGTAACTTTTTTTATTTTTTTGTAATTTAGTGTTTGCTTTTTTTTGTATTATAGATTAGTTTATTTAATTGTATTTTAGTTTAGCTAATTGTAGTTTATTTATTTAATTAATTTAATGATAGTATAGTGTTAGGAATATTTGGAACTTAGGTTAGGATTTATTTTACAGGTAATTTTGTACTTATTTTAACTAGGTAGCTTTTAAATAGTTATTAACTATTTAATAGCTATTGTACCTAGTTAAAAAAAATACAAAGTTGCCTGTAAAATAAATATAAATCCTAAAATAGCTACAATGTAACTATTAGTTATATTGTAGATATATTAAGGTTTATTTGATAGGTAAGTATTTAGTTTTAAATAGGAATAATTTATTTAATTATAGGAATATTATTTTGTTTAATTAAAATTATATTTAACTTAGGGGGGGTGTTAGGGTTAGGGTTAGAGTTAGGTTTAGGGGTTAATAATTTTATTATAGTAGCAGCGACGTTGCGGGCTGGAGATTAGGGGTTAATAATTGTAGGTAGGTGGCGGCGATGTTAGGGAGAGCAGATTAGGGGTTAATAAAATGTATTATAGTGTTTGCGAGGCGGGAGTGCGGCGGTTTAGGGGTTAATACATTTATTATTGTGGCGGCGAGGTCCGGTCGGCAGATTAGGGGTTAATAAGTGTAGTTAGGTAGCGGCGACATAGGGGGGGCAGATTAGGGGGTAATAAATATAATATAGATGTCGGCGATGTTAGGGGCAGCAGATTAGGGGTTCATAGCTATAATGTAGGTGGCGGCGGTGGCCGGTCGGCAGATTAGGGGTTAAAAAATTTTATTAGAGGGTTGGCGATGTGGGGGGGGGGCCTTAGTTTAGGGGTACATAGGTAGTTTATGGGTGTTAGTGTACATTATAACACAGTAGTTAGGAGCTTTATATTCCGGCGTTAGCCCATAAAACTCTTAACTACTGACTTTTTTTGGCGGTAGGAGTCTTGTCAGTAGAGGCTCTACCACTCAGTTCTTCCAGCGTTAGGCAAATCCCATAGAAAAGATAGGATACGCAATTGGCGTAAGGGGATCTGAGGTAGCCTGGAGTCGCGGAAAGAAAGTGAGCATTAGACCCTTTCCTGCCTGACTCTAAATACCAGCGGGCGGTAAAAAGCAGCGTTAGGACCCCTTAACGCTGCTTTTGATGGCTAACCCCAAACTCTAAATCGACCCGTTAGATTGCCCGCTTGCATTGAAGGCACGTGAAAGTCCTTAGATTTGCTTATCAAATTAGAAAAAAGCTTAACAGAGGTGTTGAAAAGATCATGGAAGAGGGTGGTTTTGTGACCAGGCATGATAATATTTTTAAAAAAACTGTAGTTGATAACAAAAAGCACTATTATTGGGTTTCCCTATATCAATTTAAAATGTTATCTCTCTCTTTTGTTTCAGATAGATAATATTTTATTGCTGCGGAACTGGTGCTATGTATAATAATCAATTATTTTACAAATTGTCAGCGAAGACACTGAAAAAGGTATACACTATCAAGCATTCCACCAATTCTTCGCACATTCATGTATGGCTAGACAAAAGGAAGTCTTGAAATACAAATACCCCTTAATGTTTAATGGCACAAATGAGTTAAAAGTTTAAAAACAGAGGTTATACCAGGTAAATAGTATCTAGGATAATCCCTTAATTATAGGTCCTAAAGACACATGTTGTGATTAGACAATGAGACCAGGGATATTGTTCCACATTAATAATTCAAAATTGAGCTCCCAACCTGAATAAATGGTCTGCGTGTATGACAGTATCACTTGTTATAAATATATGTTCAAGTGAATATAAGATTACATCATTTGGCAAGAAAATATGAACACCTACAGTATGTTCGCTCCTATGTTGAATCAAAGCGAGGTAGGTCATTTGCAGATATAAATAAGTGTGAAACACATGATTGTTAACTTTTTACTGCTCAAAAAATATCACATTAGTATAATTGTTCTTAGTATGTGATAATAAGTAACACAGTGTCGAGTGTCTGTTAGTTATTGTATCAGTTTTTGGTAAGACTAAATTGTCATCCGAGTATATCTTATAGCTGTCAAAATAGAAAAATAATAGTAATCCAGTGCTAATGTCACTTGAAAAAAGATACTTAAAGGAACAGTCAACTGAATTTTTTTATTGTTTTAAAAGAAAGATAATCCCTTTATTACCCATTCCCCAGTTTTGCACAGAAAATATGGTTATATTAATACACTTTTTACCTCTGTAATTACCTTGTTTCTAAGCATCTTGTGATGGCCCTATGATCACATGACTTTATCTATTGACTTGCATTTAAGCCAATTAGTGCTGTGTTGTTAGAATCCATGGGTGTCAGCACAATGTTATCTATATCAGGGTTCTTCAAACCACGGGTCCCGATCCATTACTGGGTTGCAACACCATGTTTACTGGATCACCAGCGTGCATATGTTATTATAAGCAGCAGTGCAGAGTTAAAAAAAGAAATTGCTGTCACATGACAGGCAACAGCTCAGCTGCAAGGCAATATTCGGTTTAGCGCTGTCAGCGCTATTTCTGAGGTGGGCGGCAGGCTCTGAATCATTGTTATCTGACAGTCAGAGAGCGTAGGGCAACCAGAGCTGCAGGAGGCATCACACTGATTTTTTTTCCCTGCACAGCCCCTGCACTCTCTGCATAACACTGTTGTGTGATGAAAGCAGAGGGACCCGCCCCCTCCACAAGCTTCATGAACATTCTTCTGCTTCTGATTTTGTGTCCATCTGTATCTGGTAGGTCATATGGGCTGGCCATTACAGGTTATCTTCCTGTCTGTGAGAGAGAAAAGATTAGAGACCAGCGCAAAAAATTGAACCAGATACAAACACTTATATTTGAGGAAGATTCCCAATAAAGCTTCCAACAAACAAAGACAAGGAATTACAAAAGAATATAAGTGCGCAAAACTAAATGCTAAAGTAAATGGTATAAAAAGGGGGATGTATTCAGCTACTAATGGTCTTATACTTAGATTTTAGAATGTATAACCATGTGCGTCTCTAAAATAATTTAGCTTTTAAGCTCTAATTCCACTATAAGGAATAATTCTGTCTCAAACTTAAGGGTAAATACATTTATTTAATTAGTGCTCAAAAAGTAAAGTGAGCTCGTTTATATAAACATCAAATAAAACACATTTGAGAAGCAAGGATTAAAAATTTAAATTTATATAATACTAATTCCCAAAATAAACTCAAAACAATAATAAGACAAAACTTAAAAATACTTCATCTACAGAAAACTTTAATAATAATAATCTAATATTTTATAGCATATCTAATAGTGACCGGTCCTAACTAATAAACCTGATAAACATAAAATAAAATCAATTCCAAATATTCCCCTGGGTCGTTCCCTGTAGTCGGCTGTTGTTTGGGCTGTAAGACAAGTCTGTGAAAGATCCAACACACACCGGGACCCGTGCTGCTGAGGAGAGTCGGGCGCGGCGCAGATTTTTCGACGCCATATACCATTCAGAACAAGCCGGGACGTTCCAGAAGACCGTTATCGTATACTCCGTTTTGTGGAAAGCTTGTGAAGGACGCTTTGTCTGGATATACATTTACATTCGGGAGCCTGTCTAAAAAGTTTCCATTTGGGCTACAAGAGCAACTTTTTAACTTTTAACTTTTGTCTTTTGTGATTTTATTTTATGTTTAGCAGGTTTATTAGTTAGGACCGGTCACTATTAGATATGCTATAAAATAGTAGATATATTAATAAAGTTTTCTGTAGATGAAGTATTTTTAAGTTTTGTCTTATTATTGTTTTGAGTTTATTTTGGGAATTAGTATTATATAAATTTAAATTTTTAATCCTTGCTTCTCAAATGTGTTTTATTTGATGTTTATATAAACGAGCTCACTTTACTTTTTGAGCACTAATTAAATAAATGTATTTACCCTTAAGTTTGAGACAGAATTATTCCTTATAGTGGAATTAGAGCTTAAAAGCTAAATTATTTTAGAGACGCACATGGTTATACATTCTAAAATCTAAGTATAAGACCATTAGTAGCTGAATACATCCCCCTTTTTATACCATTTACTTTAGCATTTAGTTTTGCGCACTTATATTCTTTTGTAATTCCTTATCTTCCTGTCTGTGCACGACTTGTCTAATGTCTCTCTGTCCTCCTGCTAGTACATATTAGTATAGTCAATGTATCTTCTTTTAGCTTTAGAGGTCAGGTCTTCCTCCATATGCTTTGTTCTGCATTTAACCCCTGAGCTGCCTCAGAAGACAAGAAGAACCAAGCTATAATGTGAAAATAAAAATAATAAAAAATAGATATAATGTAAAAATATAATGTACTCATTATATATATATTTTAAATATATAAAGATTTAAAGACAAACGGCCAATATAAATTAAGCAATACTGCTCACAGCTAGCAATTCTATCTTATTATGGTGCAGAGCCTATTAAAAGTTATATATCAAAATAACTATAAGAAGAGTTATGGAACATCATATTAAATGGACCAATGGAAAGATAGGGAATAAAGCACTCTTTTTGGATATGTATAATTTCAGTATTTAATATCCTCTAAAATTAGAGTAGGATTCATTGGTACACATCCAACATATAGAAATACTTATTATTGAAATCACATATGGCACATAATTTCAAACAAATAAGTGTACATTGTATTCTCTTTAAAACTGAAGTCACGTGACTTAAGCTAAACCCTGCAAGTAGGACTGAACTATATGAATCAATTCAGAAGTATATTGTGCAGCTTTAGACACTCTCACCTCACACTATAGATTGCTAAAGCTACACCCAACTGCTCACAGAACCCTTGTAAATCAAAGGGCTATTTCTGGGCAGGTACGTTATGAGGGATCTAAACTTACCGATAAAGTGTGAAGGTATACTTGTCAATACAAATGTTTTTGCATACCAAAGTTTATATAACACAATTTCACCTCTCACTTCCTATCGCTTCAGCTACACCCAGCTGCTCATAGAACCCAAAATAATTAAAGAGCCATTTCTGGGCAGTTAAAATTAAAGGGATCTAAGCTTGGCAATAGAATAGTAATGGAAATATACATCAACAACAAGGAATATAAATAAGCAGTTTTTATGCCACACAAGAAAATGTTGCAAATGTGCATATGTCAAGATATATGGTAACACAGTTCCAGATAGTAACAAAATTTCAAATGTTGGCAAACAGGTCTATTCCATTAGACACTCCACAGTGCGGTATTGCCAGTTCATATGAGAAATAACTGTTTAAAGTCACTTATCTGGATAGAATTGTGAATGCTGTGATTCCTTTAGAGATGTCCTGACAAATAATCTGAGTTGTAGCGGTGCAGTGAGACAGTTCAGCCATATTACGGCATGCAAACGCCAAGTCGTATGGCGTGTCAAAAACAAACAAACCAATTTCCACGAGCAGGTAAGTCACATGTTCCTTCAGACCAATGCAGACTATCGTTTCACCCCAAACGTTATGTGTAAGACGGGGCTACCTCAGGGTGGTTGAATTGGCACCTTACTGTTGGATCCTATATTATGAGCAAACTCCACCTACATAGAACACCTGCCTATACAGATCTAAGCAGCCTCAGCACAATGTATATTTTTTAAAAAGAAAGGGAAGGATTTATTACACATATTTTGTTTAGTAGATGCAACTGGGAGATCTTATACCTAAAAGTCATTGGAGGTTTATCTGAACATATAGGAAATTATGTTGATCATGCTCTCAGACCATTTTTATCCACATTGCCATCCTTTGTCTTGGATACAACAGATGTGTTAAGGAAAGTCAATAACATGACAATTGAGAAAGGCTTTCTTTTGGTCACACTAGATGTGGAGAGTTTGTACTCTTCCATCCCCCATGAAATTGGGATTAAAGCCTGTGAAGAGTTCCTCTCTAGCAGAGGGACTAAATTTCAAAAACATACAAATTTAGTGGTTACCCTGCTCAGATTTATTTTGAACAATAATATTTTTATGTTCGATAATAAAATATATAAACAACTAAGAGGGACTGCAATGGGGGCAACATGTGCCCCAACATATGCTTGCCTCCATTTAGGCAAATGGGAAATGGAGGTGGTTTATCTTTATTATAGTAGCGGTGAGGTCTGGTCGGCAGATAGGGTTAATACTTTAAGTTAGCTGTCGGCGATGTTAGGGAGGGCAGATTAGGGGTTAATATTATTTATTATAGGGTTATTGAGGCGGGAGTGAGGCGGATTAGGGGTTAATAACTTTATTATAGTAGCGGTGAGGTCCGGTCAGCAGATTAGGGGTTAATACTTGAAGTTAGCTGTCCGTGATGTTAGGGAGGGCTGATTAGGGGTTAATACTATTTATTATATGATTATTGAGGTGGGAGTGAGGCGGATTAGGGGTTAATAACTTTATTATAGTAGCGGTGAGGTCCAGTCGGCAGATAGGGTTAATACTTTAAGTTAGCTGTCGGCGATGTTAGGGAGGGCAGATTAGGGGTTAATACTATTTATTATAGGTTTATTGAGGCGGGAGTGAGGCGGATTAGGGGTTAATAACTTTATTATAGTAGCGGTGAGGTCAGGTCGGCGGATTAGGGGTTAATAATTGCAGGTAGCTGGCGGCGACGTTGTGGGGGGCAGATTAGGGGTTAATAAATATAATATAGGGGTCAGCGGTGTTAGGGGCAGCAGATTAGGGGGTAACGTAGGTGGCAGCGGTGTGCGGTCGGCAGATTAGGGGTTAAACATTTTTAATAGAGTGGCGGCGATGTGGGGGGGCCTCGGTTTAGGGGTACATAGGTAGTTTATGGGTGTAAGTGTACTTTAGAGCACAGTAGTTAAGAGCTTTATGAACCAGCGTTAGCGGGAGTGAGGCGGATTAGGGGTTAATAACTTTATTATAGTAGCGGTGAGGTCAGGTCGGCAGATTAGGGGTTAATAATTGCAGGTAGCTGGCGGCGACGTTGTGGGGGGAAGATTAGGGGTTAATAAATATAATATAGGGGTCAGCGGTGTTAGGGGCAGCAGATTAGGGGGTAACGTAGGTGGCAGCGGTGTGCGGTCGGCAGATTAGGGGTTAAACATTTTTAATAGAGTGGCGGCAATGTGGGGGGGCCTCGGTTTAGGGGTACATAGGTAGTTTATGGGTGTAAGTGTACTTTAGAGCACAGTAGTTAAGAGCTTTATGAACCGGCGTTAGCCCAGAAAGCTCTTAACAAGTGACTTTTTTCTGCGGCTGGAGTTTTGTCGTTAGATTTCTAACGCTCACTTCAGCCAAGACTCTAAATACCGGCGTTAGAATGATCCCATTGAAAAGATAGGATACGCAAATGGCATACGGGGATCTGCGGTATGGAAAAGTCGCGGCTGCAAAGTGAGCGTTAGACCCTTTCCTGAATGACTCTAAATACCAGCGGTAGCCCAAAACCAGCGTTAGGAGCCTCTAACGCTGGTTTTGACGGCTAACACCAAACTCTAAATCTAGCCGTAAGATAGCTAACATATAACTAATAGTTACATTGTAGCTAGCTTAGGGTTTATTTTTATTTTACAGGCAACTTTGTATTTATTTTAACTGGGTACAATAGTTATTAGTTAATAACTATTTAATAGCTACCTAGTTAAAATAAAGACAAATTTATCTGTAAAATAAATCCTAACCTAAGTTACAATTACACCTTACACTACACTATAATTAAATAAATTCTCTAATCTAGATACAATTAATTACAATTTAAAACAATTATCTAAAGTAAAAAAACAAACAAACACTAAATTACAGAAAATAATAAAATAATTACAAGTTTTTTAACCTTTTAAAGCCGTTATGCCATTCCATTCCGTCATAATTAGACTGGGCTTTAAAGCCGTTATGACGGAATGGAACGTCATAACTAACGGCTGTCCTGAAGCCTTCTGTGCTTCAGGGATTTAATCGCGGTCTGGAGGGCGTTCCTAGGATTGTAGGGACGCCCCCCAGATGCGATCCAATAATTGAAATCTCGCGATCGTATGCACGATCGCGTAGTTTCAATTTGTCTACATCGGAACAGTTGTTCCGATGTAGGCACTTTAACCCTGTCACGAAAGGGTTAAACTAATTACACCTAATCTAATCCCCCTAATAAAATAAAAAAACACCCAGAATTAAGGTAGAAAAAAATCCTATTGGCTGATTGAATCAGCCAATAGGATTTTTTCTACCTTAATTCCGATTGGCTGATAGAATACAGCCAATCAGAATTCAAGGGATGCCATCTTGGATGATGTCATTTAAAGGAACCTTCATTCTTCAGTTGGACTTCGTTTGAAGAGGATGCTCCACGTCGGATGTCTTGAACATGGAGCCGCTCCACGCCGGATGGAGGAAGATATAAGATGCCGTCTGGATGAAGACTTCTGCCCGTCTGCAGGACCACTTTGTCCGGCTTCGTTGATGACTACGGCCTGGCTGGGTGAAGACTTCTCAAGGTAGGGTGATCTTCAAGGGGTTAGTGTTTGGTTTTATTAAGGGGGTATTGAGTGGGTTTTAGAGTAGGGTTGGGTGTGGGGGATGTGGGTTTTAATAATGGGAGGTATTGTTCTTCTTTTACAGGTAAAAGAGCTGATTACTTTGGGGCAATGCCCAGCAAAAGGCCCTTTTAAGGGCTATTTGTAATTTAGTTTAGGGTAGGGCTTTTTATTATTTTGGGGGGCTTTTTTATTTTATTAGGGGGATTAGATTAGGTGTAATTAGTTTAAAAAACTTGTAATTATTTTATTATTTTCTGTAATTTAGTGTTTGTTTTTTGTACTTCAGATATTTTTTTTTAAATTGTATTAAATTGTAGTTAATTTAGGTAATTAATTTAATTATAGTGTAGTGTTCGGTGTAATTGTAACTTAGGTTAGAATTTATTAACTATTTAATAACTATTGTACCTAGTTAAAATAAATACAAAGTTTCCTGTAAAATAAAAATAAACCCTATTCTAGATACAATGTAACTATTAGTTATATTGTAGCTAGCTTATGGTTTATTTTATAGGTAAGTATTTAGTTTTAAATAAAAAATAGGAATAATTTAGAGAATTATAGTAATTTTATTTAGATTTATTTAACCTATATTTAAGTTAGGGGGGTGTTAGGGTTAGACTTAGGTTTAGGGGTTAATAACTTTAATATAGTGGTGGTGACATTGGGGGCAGCAGATTAGGGGTTAATAAGTGTAGTTAGGTTGCAGCGACATTGGGGGTGGCAGATTTGGGGTTAATTAATATAATGTAGGTGTCAGCGATGTTGGGGGCAGCAGATTAGGGGTTCATAAGTATAATGTAGGTGGCGGTGGTGTCCGGAGCGGCAAATTAGGGGTTCATATTATAATGTAGGTTGCAGCGATGTCGGGGGCGGCAGATTAGGGGTTAATATGTGCAAGATTATCTGTGTTTAGACTAGGAGTTCATGTTAGGGTGTTAGGTGTAGACATTAAAAGCATTTCCCCATAGGAATCAATGGGGCTGCGTTAGGAGCTTCACGCTGCTTTTTTGCAGGTGTTAGTTTTTTTTTCAGCCAGCTCTGCCCCATTGATTCCTATGGGGAAATCGTGCACAAGCACGTTTTGCCAGCTCACCACTACCGTAAGCTGCGCTGGTATTGAGGTGAGATGTGGAGCTAAATTTTGCTCTCCGCTCACTTTTCTGCGGCTAACGCCGGGTTTGTAAAAACCCATAATACCAGTGTTGTCTGTAGGACCACCACAAGGAAAGTCACTCATAATTAAAACAGACACCTGATGGTTATATACACACTGTGCATGTATATATAAATAAAAGACTGGGCAGAAAGGGCACCCTCACTGATAGTAGTAATTACCAAAGGAACCAGCCTAATAATGATAAATTTAAGAAATTCCACATATGTAAGTCACAGTGTAAGAATAGAAACTCCCTGGATTTGTGTAAATATATTACTTGGTGTTGTATGAGAGGGTGTGTGTGTGTTTGCTATATGAGAGTTTGTGTGGGTGTGTTGTATGAGAGCGTGTGGGTGTATTTGCTATAAGAGAGTTTATGTGAGTGTGCTGTATGAGAGCGACACTGTGTTTGTTATAAGAGAGTTTGTGTGGGTGTGTTGTATGAGAGTGTGTGTGTGTGTTTGCTATAAGAGAGTTTGTGTGGCTGTGTTGTATGAGATCGTGTGTGTATTTGCTATATGAGAGTTTGTATGGGTGTGTTGTATGAGAGTATGGGGGGTGTGTGTGTTATATGAGAGTAGTGCGTACATATTATATGAGAATGCGAGTGTTGTGTGTATTGTATGACAGGGTGTGCTGCGTGAGTTTTAACAGTGTCTGTGTGTGTTAATACCTTTTACAACACTTTCAAATTTCACCAATTAATATTAAATATCTACCAACTACCTAGTTAAAATAAATACAAATTTACCTGTAAAATAAAACCTAACCTGTCTTACACTAACACCTAACATTACACTACAATTAAATCAATAACATTAATTATATACAATTAACTAAATTACAAACAATAAATAAACACTAAATTACACAAAATAAAAAAGAAATGATCAAATATTTAAACTAATTACACCTAATCTAATAGCCCTATCAAAATAAAAAGCCCCCCCAAAATAAAAAAAAAACTAACATAAACTAAATTGCCAATAGCCCTTAAAAGGTTCTTTTTCAGGGAATTACCCCAAAGAAATCAGCTCTTTTACCTGTAAAAAATATACAAACACCCCCCCAACAGTAAAACCCACCACCCACACAACCAAGCCCCCCAAATAAAATCCTGTCTAAAAAAATCTAAGCTCCCCATCACCCTGAAAAGGGCATTTGGATGGGCATTTAGCTCTTTTTTTTGCCAAAACCCTAAGATAAAAATAAAACCCACCCAATAAACCCTTAAAAAAACCTAACACCCGAAGATCCACTTACAGTTTTTGAAGACCGGACATCCATCCTCATCAAGCCGGGAGAAGTCTTCATCCAAGCGCGCAGAAATCCTCAACTAAGCCGGGAGAAGTCTTCATACAAGCGGCAAGAAGTGGTCCTCCAGGCGGGCAGAAGTCTTCATCCAGATGGCATCTTCCATCTTCATCCTTTCGACGCAAGTGGCTCCATCTTCAAGACATCCGGCGCGTAGCATCCTCTTCTGTTGACAGCTACTGAATAATGAAGGTTCCTTTAAGGGACGTCATCCAAGATGGTGTCCCTTGAATTCCAATTGGCTGATAGAATTCTATCAGCCAATCAGAATTAAAGGTGAAAAAATCTTATTGGCTGATTGGAACAGCCAATAGAATGCAAGCTCAATCCTATTGGCTGATTGCATTAGCTAATAGGATTTTTTCACCTTTAATTCTGATTGGCTGATAGAATTCTATCAACCAATCTTGGATGATGTCACTAAAAGGAACATTCATTCGGGAAGAAGACTTCGTTTGAAGAGGATGCTCCGAGCTGTCTTGAAGGACCCTCTACGTGCCGGATGGATGAAGATAGAAGATGCTGTCTGGATAAAGACTTCTAACTGTCTGGAGGACCACTTCTGCCAGCTTGGATGAAGACTTCTCCCGGCTTCGTTGAGCACTTCTTGCCGCTTCGCTGAGGACTTCTCCCGGCTTCATTGAGGATGGATGTCTGGTTTTCAAAACTGTAAATGGATCTTCGGGGGTTAGTGTTAGTTTTTTTTTAAGGGTTTATTGGGTGGGTTTTAGTTTTAGATTAGGGTTTGGGCAATAGTAAAAGAGCTAAATGCCCTTTTGAGGGCTATGCCCATCCAAATGCCCTTTTCAGGGCAATGGGGAGCTTAGTTTTTTTTTAGTTAGGATTTTATTTGGGGGGTTGATTGTGTGGGTGGTGGGTTTTACTGTTGGGAGGGTGTTTGTATTTTTTTACAGGTGAAAGAGCTGATTTCTTTGGGGCAATGCCCCGCAAAAGGCCCCTTTAAGGGCTATTGGTAGTTTATTGTAGGCTAGGGTGTTTTTTTATTTTAGGGGGCTTTTTTATTTTGATAGGGCTATTAGATTAGGTGTAATTAGTTTAAATATCTGATAATTTCTTTTTTTATTTGGTGTAATTTAGTGTTTGTTTGTTTTTTGTAATTTAGGTAATTGTATTTTAATTTAGGTAATTTATTTAATTGTAGTGTTAGGTGTTAGTGTAACTCAGTTTAGGTTTTATTTTACAGGTAAATTTGTATTTATTTTAGCTAGGTAGTTAGTAAATAGTTATTCTACATTTCTAACTATTTAGTAACTATTCTACCTAGTTAAAATAAATACAAACTTGCCTGTGAAATAAAAATAAACCCTAAGCTAGCTACAATGTAACTATTAGTTATATTGTAGCTAGCTTAGGGTTTATTTTACAGGTAAGCATTTAGTTTTAAATAGGAATTATTTAGGTAATGATAGTAATTTTTATTTAGATTTATTTTAATTATATTTAAGTTAGGGGGTGTTAGAGTTAGGGTTAGACTTAGGTTTAGGGGTTAATAAATGTAGGTAGGTGGCAGCGATGTTAGGGTTGGCAGAGTAGGGGTTAATAATATTTAGCTAGTGTTTGCGAGGCGGGAGAGAAGTGGTTTAGGGGTTAATATGTTTATTATAGCGGCGGCAATGTCCGGAGCAGCAGATTAGGGGTTAATAAGCATAATGTAGGTGTTGGCGATGTCGGGGGCGGCAGATTAGGGGTTAATAAGTATAAGATTAGGGTTGTTTAGACTCTGGGTTCATATTAGGGTGTTAGGTGTAAACATAAAATTTGTTTCCCCATAGGAATTAATGGGGCTGCGTTACGGAGTTTTACGCTGCTTTTTTGCAGGTATTAGACTTTTTTTCACCTGGCTCTCCCCATTGATGTCTATGGGGAAATTGTGCACGAGCATGTAAAACCAGCTCACCACAGCTTTCAGCAGCGCTGGTATTGTAGTGCAGTATGGAGCTCAATTTTGCTCTACGCTCACTTCTGTTAACGCCGGGTTTATGAAAACCTGTAATACCAGCACTGTAGGGAAGTGAGCAGTGACAATAACGTGCAAGTTAATACCGCACCCCTCATACCGCAAAACTCATAATCTAGCCGCAAGGTAGTTAGACAAACAAGGGTTTGGAGTAACCAATGGGAAATATAATTATTTATACTTTTAAGTTAAACATTTTAGTAAGTATGTGTGAGAATCTTATTCAGTGTACAGCTTGCCACATGTTTGCATCACTGGAGCAGCCGCTTCAGGGATTATATGTTTGTGGCAGGTGTGAGCATATTGTCTCATTACAAACTCATATTGGAGTTCTGGAGGAATGAATTGCAACACTGCATGAAATTCAGGCACTTGAAAGGGAAATGGATAGGACAGAGCTGGTTGTTAATGGTTCTATCAGTGGGAATGAGGAGGATTCAGATGAGGAGACTCCAGGATCTAGCTGGGTCACAGTCAGAGGGCGAGGAAAAGGTAAGTGGAAGAGACAGGCCAGTTCTGAGCTGTTACACCCCAACAGATTTGCCAGATTAAGTGAAGATGTTTGGAATATCAGTTCAGGGGTGGCAGTGGCAGAGAGGGCTGTGTTGCCTAGTATAGTGTACAGTCCTTTAGCTGTGGAAGAGGAGCATACTATGGTGGGCAGTCCTTCAGACATGGTAGAGGGGCATACTATAGTTAACAGTTCTTCAGTTATGAAAGAGGGGCAAACAAGTCAGTGCCTGAGGTAGATGTTGGTGGTAGGAGACTCTATTATTAGGAAGGTTTTTAGGGTATTTTGTCATCCAGACCCTTTATATAGAACAGTTTGCTGTCTTCCAGGGGCTCGTGTTGGGAAAATTGTGGAGCGTATTGATAGATTGTTAGAGGGATGTGGGTCTGATCCTGCAGTCATGGTTCATATTGGTACTAATGAAGGAATCAGCGGAAGATGGAGAGTCCTAAAAAATGACTTCAGAAAGTTAGGTAGCAAGCTTAAAGCAAGGACCTGCAAAGTAATATTTTCGGAGATATTACCAGTGCCCTGTGCTAATTCAGTAAGGCAGAAGGAGCTAAGGTATGTTAATTCATGGTTAAAGACATGGGCCTCTAGTTATCAAGGTCTGGCAGACCTGATCCGACACTGCGGATCAGGTCCGCCAGACCTCGCTGAATATGGTGAACAATACGCTCGCTCTGAAGACTCGCCAGAAATAGAGGCCATCAAGCTCCTTACGGAGCTTGATAACTAGAGGCCATGGTGTAAAAATGAGGGGTTTGACTTTTTAGAGCACTGTGCTGACATTTCACCTGGGTAAAGTTTGTACAGTAAGGATGGATTGCACATGAATGACATGGGTGCAGGTGTGTTGGGGAAAAGGATGGTAGCAAATTTAGAGAATCTTATAAACTAGGCAAAGGGGAGGAAGGTCAGATAGAACACAATAGAACAGAGAGGTCAGGTAAAATGGGGGAGCTGGAGCTCTTAGTTGCAGAAGAGGATTATGATGTTATCAGTATAACTGAAACTTGGTGGGATGATTTACATGACTGGGCAGTTAACTTAGAGGGGTATACTTTATTTAGAAGAGACAGAAATAATAAAAGGGGTGGAGGAATCTGCATGTATATTAAACCTAACCTTAAACCTACAATAAGGGAAGATATTTATGTTACAGGTGACAATGTAGAGACCCTGAGGGTGGAAATAAAGAGTGAGGGAAAAAAAAAAGAAAATATTACTAGGAACATGCTACAAGCCCCCCAACATTAGTGACCTGGATGAAACTCAACTACTAATACAAATAGGTAAGGCTGCTAATAACAGTGCTGTATTTATGGGAGATTTTATCTACCCTGAACTAAACTGGGCCAAGGAAACTAGTAATTCAGCTAAGGGGGATAGATTTTTAAAATTTTCTCAGGGATAACTTCTTGTCACAATTAATAGAGGAGCCAACTAGGAGTAACGGTATATTGGATTTAGTGCTATCAAATAATATAGATATAGAGGCCTATATCTATATATAGATGAAGATGGATGTCCGGTCTTCGAAAACTGTAAGTGGATCATTGGGAGTTAGTGTTAGGTTTTTTTAAGGGTTTATTGTGTAAGTTTTATTTTTAGAGTAGGGTCTGGGCAGTAAAAGCACTAAATGCTGTGTTTTTTGTTTTTTTTTTGTAACTTAGTGTTTTTTATTTTTTGTAACTTAGTAATTTTTAATTGTAGATTTAAATAATTTGAGTAGGGTTAGGTTTTTAAATATGAAATATAGTTAATTTAATTGGTAGTTTATTGTATTTTTAGTATAATAGTTAGGGAAGTTTAATATATTTTAATGTAATTGTAGTATAATAGTTAGGGTAGGTTAATTAATAGTTTAATATAGTTTAATGTAATTTTAGTATAATAGTTAGGGTAGGTTAATTAATAGTTTAATATAGTTTAATGTAATTTTATTATAATGGTTAGGGTAGGCTAATTAATAGTTTAATATAGTTTATTTTAATTCTACAGGTAAGTTTAAATTTATTATAAGATAGGGATATTGTAATTTTAATGTAAAGTTAGTGGGTTAGTTTATGGCAATGTGGGGGGCTGGAGGTTTAGGGGTTAATAGGTTTAGTAAGTGGTAGTGATGTGGGAGGCCATGGGGTTTAGGGGTTAATACATTTATTTAGTTGCGGAGGGGTCCAGGAGTGGCGGGATAGGGGTTAATACATTTATTTAGTTGTGGGATGTGGGAGGCCAGGGGTTAATACATTTATTTAGTTGCGGCAGGGTCCGGGAGCGATGGGATAGGGGTTAATACATTTATTTAGTTGTGGGGGGGTTAGGGATAGGGGTTAAACATTTTAGTATAGTGTCTGTGTTTAGTGACAGGGTATGAATAAAGTTGGTAAAAAGCTGGTTGGTAAATACCCCGTATTTGGTGCATGGCTTTTTGTCGGCTTTTTTGATAAAATGGAGATCGTATTCAGGTCCACTGCTGCGATGTTAGGTGAGCGTATTGGTGCCGGCAAATGCAGCATAGTTGATGGCTTGATAAATAGGCCTCATAATATCAAACATAGAAGTCAAAGAACATTTGTGTAACAGTGATCATTACATGGTCACATTTAAAATCTCTTTTCATAAGCAGTGTCTTAAAGGTTTAACCAAGACTTTTAATTTTAAGAAAGTAAAATTCAACGATTTAAGGAAATCATTAAATAACATAAATTGGGACAAACAATTCTCTAATAAAAATACAGAGGATAAATGGATAACATTTAAAACTTTGTTAAATATACATAATCAACTAATACCATATGGTTATAAAAATAAAAAAATCCAAGCCAATGTGGCTGAATATAAATGTGTTAAGAGAAATTAGGAAAAAACATAGGGTACTTAAATTATTCAAAGAAAATAGTACAGACTCAACATTCCATATTTATAAGGAATGTAACAAAGCATAAAAAAAAAAAAATCAAATTAGCCAAAATTGAAAATGGAAAATTAATTGTAAAGGATTCTAAGTCTAACCCTAAAAAATTATTTAAGTACGTAAATAGCAAAAAATCTAATAAAGACAATATAGGTACATTAAAATGCGTGGAGGGTAGCATGAGTAAAAGTGACAGGGAGAAGGCTGAGGTACTAAACCAGTTTTTTTCTTAAGTGTACACAAAACAGGAACCATTGGATGATACTTTGGAGCAAAATAGAACATGCCAGCCCTTACCATTAACTGGGTTATATATAGAGGATATCAGGAACAAATTGGATAATATTAAGGTAAATAAAACTCCAGGCCCAGATGGAAATCACCCAAGGGTGTTAATGGAACTGCACTGTTATAGGCAAACCTCTACTCTTAATTTTTCAAGACTCATTATCCTCAGGCATGGTACCCAGGGATTAGCGTAAAGGTGATGTGGTGTCACTCTTCAAAAAGGGAAGTAGGGATGATCCAGGAAGCTATAGAACAGTTAGTATGACATCAGTAGTGGGGAAGATAGTTGAAGGGATATTAAGGGTTTATATTGATGAGCATATTCGTGTAAACAAGATTGTGAGTTCTAATCAGCATGGTTTTATGAGAAATAGACTGTGTCAAACTAATCTAGTTAGATTATATGAGGAAGTAAGTAAAAATATAGATAAAGGGGAATCAGTTGATGTGATATACTTAGAGTTTGCAAAGGAGTTTGATACAGTGCCACATGAGAGATTATTGCACAAAATGAAGGGACTGGGAATAACTGAAAATGATAGCTCATGCATAAATAACTAGATAAAAGATAGGGAACAACGAGTAATAGTAAATGGATCATACTCAGATTGGATAAAGGTAATCAGTGGAGTCCCCCAGGGATCAGTACTGGGCCCTGTTCTTTTTAATATTTTTATAAATGACTTGGAGCAAGGATTAAATAATGACATCTCTATTTTTGCAGATGATACTAAGTTAAGTAAGGTCATAAGGTCAGAGCAGGATGAACTTTCGTTACAAAGGACCTGCAAAAATTAGAAGTATGGGCAGGTTAATGAAAAATAAGATTTAATACAGGAAAATGCAAGGTTCTACATTTTGGAAGTAAAAATAAGCAGGCAGCGTATTATTTAAATAGTACAAGACTTAGCCAAACACAGGAGGAAAGGGATTTGGGGGTAGTTATAGATAACAAGCTAAAGATGGGTGCACAATGCAGGGCAGCGGCTTCAAAGGCTAATACAATGCTAGCATGTATTAAAAGAGGCATTTATTCAAGGGAAGAAAGCATAATTCTGTCACTATATAATGCCCTGGTAAGACCTCACCTTGAGTATGGAGTGCAGTTCTGGGGACCGATCGCAAAAAAAGATATTGCAGAACTAGAAAAAGTTCAGGGAAGGGCCACAAAGCTAATAAGAGGATTGGAAAATTTAAGCTATGAGGAGAGGCTAGCCAAATTAGGTCTGTTTTCTTTAGGAACAAGGTGCTTGAGAGGTGACATGATTACTTTATATAAATATATTCAAGGCCCATATACAGAGATGGCAGAAGCTCTGTTTATTCCAAGAAAATTGTATGTGACAAGAGGTCACAATTTAAGGTTGGAAGAAAAGAGATTTAATCTCTTTCAACGGAAACATTTTTTCACTATAAGAGCAATAACATTGTTGAACTCATTACCGAAGGAGGTGGTGAATGCCAATACCCTAGATACATTTAAAAATTGTTTGGCTCCATTTCTGTCTATAAATAAAATTCATAGATATGATTGCTAGTATTAAATCGGTCACCTTTTAGTGGGATTATTTAAGCTTAATTGGAGCTTTGAACTTGAACTTGATGGACTTTGGTCTTTTTTCAACCTCATCGACTATGTAACTATGTTACTATGTCACTCGTGCTATATTACCCCAGAATGATCAAAATGATAGCAGCATGGTCGTAGGATATTAGTGGGCAAATATCAGTAGTACTATCTCCTAGATAGTTAAAGTTATTATCGATGCACACAGAAAATAAATAAATATTACACTCTTTCATAGAGTGCTATTTTAAACCGATATTACAATGCTGGTGAATAGTATTAATGTTATATACAGATAGTCACCACCAGCACCAGATGTTGATTATAAAACTTTTAATAAAGACACATAAACACAAGCAACGTTTCGGGGGTTAACCTCTTAGTCGTGCTTGTTTTTTTGTGTCTTTAAAAAAGGTTTTATAATCAACATCCAGTGCTGGTGACTATCTGTATATAACGTTGACTCTGGGGGCTTTTAGCAGTATACCCCTGTCACATGTAAACTGAATTACACAGTGGTGCTGTTTTCCAATCTTGGACTTTACTAGATGATTAGTATTAAACCATCCTTTATCACTTCCGGTTGATAACGTATATTCTGTACGGAGCTCAATAATATATTGCGGCAACACTGCCGTTAGGAAGGTATAACCAATTAAAATTAGGACCCCATTAGTCGCCTCTCCCCCTGACGTGTTTTGCTAGTATAGCTTTATCAAAGGTAGCGGGCCGGTGTGTCTTCTGGGTTATATGACCTGTATTGTTCAACCTTTATTTTATAAAAGGTACTTATATCTGTCAATCATTGATGATGTTTATGTCATATCTTAATACAATTCTTCAGTTACATTGTATCGCTTTGTGTATTTCTGATACGATTGTATCTATAGATTTAAGTTATACTATAATTGTAATTTCTGTATGTTGGGTACAGTATACATTTTTCATTGGAAATTACTAGGTACACATAATGATTCTTAATTATTGTTTCATTAGATATTGCATGTATTTTGAAGTGTATGTTTTTTTAATCTTAGTATATCCTTTGTGATTTCTATGTTATTGGTAGAGATATTCTGTACTTTATCGAATATAACAATTCATACTTGTGTATCTATTTATGAAAAAAATTAAGTAAAATATTAAGGGGAGATTGTTAGTATTAGTGATATTATTATTTATATATTCTTCTTAATAAAAGGAGAATGGTTTTTTATTTGTTATATAAGTTGTGAGTCTGTGAATATTTTGGTAGTAATACGTTAAGTGACTGGTGTGACTCTATTAAATGTAAAGATATGACTATTAAAGGGATAGAAAGTAAAAATTAAACTTGCATGATTCAGATAGAACATGTCATTTTAAGACACTTTTAAACTCACTTCTATTTTCAAATGTGCTTCATTATCTTAGTATCCCTTGTAAAAAAATGAATATGCACATTTCATACACTAGTGGGAGCTGCTGCTAATTGGTGCCTGCACATATTTGTCTCTTGTGATTGGCTAAAAAGATATTTTCATCTTCCTGTAAGTAGTGCAATGCTGTCACTTCAGGAATTGATAACAAGAGAATGAATAAAATTTGATAATAGAATTAAATTGAAAAGCTGTTTAGAATTGTATGTTCTATCTGAATCATAAAAGAAAATGTTGGGGTTTACTATCCCTTTAATATATTACTTATGTGAGTGTGAATGTCTGTTGGTCTATCAGCATTTCTTCGTAATATTTAATTCTAATTGATCATATCAAAGTGCTGTAGGTGATGGCTCCTATTTGAGTCTTTATTAATGTGTCCACTTTTCTTCATATAATGAATATATATATATTGCTTTGTAGTGCTCAAACAAGTGATAAAATAGTAAATATTTGCAATTAATTGTGAATTGTGTATAGTGCAAAAAATTCAAACTAAAATAATTTGATTCAATCACTAATGTAGTAAATTTTTCAGTAATATTATCAAATCTTTGTATACATTAAGTCTTAGTTGATATCCCCTTGAAGCTTGTATTGTTTATCCAGTTATAATCCTATAATTATGTCATTTAAGACCTTATAAGTAGCTATAGAAATTATTGTTCTCATTTAGTCCATGTGGGTGAACTGAGTTTAGTAGGTAGATCCATCTGTATTCTCTTTGAAGTAAGTTATTTTCCATGTTACCCCCTCTTATACCCAATTATATATTTTCAATGCCTCTAAATCTTAAGAATTTGGGATTTGAGTGGTGGAATTTCAGAAAATGTGAAGCAACTGAAGTTAGTGTTTTGCCATCCTCAGTATCTTTTCTTAAGTTTTTAATATTTTTCATCTGTTCAAATCGTCTGGTTCTCAATTTGTGTGTAGTCATACCTATGTAGAACTTATCACACAGGCATGTTAGTTCATAGATAACTCCCTCAGTGGTGCAGCTAATATATTTCTGTATTTTGTGGATTTTCTTAAACCTATCTCTTATTTCTATTGTTTTATATTATATATTCACATGTTGAGCAATGTCCACCTGCAAAAGAACCTGGTGTTAATGAAGATTTTGTTTTGTCCACAGTGAAATGGCTACTTGTTAGCATATTTTTTAGGGATTTAGTTTTCCTATATCCAATTTGAACTCTCTCCCCAATTACTAGTTCTAAGATTTTATCCAATTGTAAGAAGTTCCAATGTTTGCTAATTATGTTCACCACTTGCCTTACCTGAGAATTGTATGTTAGGATAAGTCTTGTATGGCTATCTTTTTGTTTGTTCTTTTTATACAGTAGTGTAGCTCTTAGTGTTTTGAGTGCTCTATATTTTGCTGATTTAATTTTCCTTTTACTGTAACCCCTCTCTTTTAGTGTATCTTCCAATTTCCTGCTCCTATTGTGGAAATCTTCCTCATTACTGAAGATGCAACGTATCCTATGAAATTCTCCAGTGGGTAAATATGTAATTATATCCGGTGCATGAGTACTACTACTGTGTAGTATATTATTAGTGGCTGTTGCTTTTCTATATAGATCTGTGGATAGTTTTCCATTGTGTTCCTTATTAATCTGTAGGTCTAGGAAGTCTATAGATACTTTACTTTTTATAAAGTCAATTTGATATTATATTCATTGTTTTTCATAATGTTAGTAATTGGGTAAATTCTTCCTCTCTGCCTTCCCATATGAACAGGATGTCATCTATATAGTAAATCCATAGTGGAATTTTATCTGCCATGTTTAAATTTAACTCAGAGAATACCTCTTGCTTTTCCCACCAGCCTAGAAACAGATTGGCATAGGTAGGTGCACATGCCGTGCCCATTTCTTTACCTCTGCAGATAGAAGTGTTTTGAAAAGGTGAAAAAGTTGTAATTCAATATGAATTCCAGCAGCTTAAGTATGAACCTGTTATGTAGTTCATTTCTTCTGAGCCACCCTGTAGGAATTTTTTCACTGCCTCTATTCCAAGCTCATGTTTGATTGACATATACAGGGATTCCACATCTGCAGTGACCAACCAAGTCTCATCATTTATAGCGATATTTTCCTTTCTTTGCAGGACCTCCATGGTGTCCTTAACGTATGAAGGTAATTCTGATACAAATCCTCTTAACCTAAGGTCCACATACTGGCTAGCATTTTCAGATAAACAATTTATCCCTGATATGATTGGTCTTCTAGGATGTGTATTTATATATTTATGAGTTTTTGGTATTAGATAGAAGGTCGCAATTTTTGGATTTTCCACCGTTAGGAATTTGTGTTCTCTCTCACTTATTGTGCCATTTCTTGTTGCTTCTTTGAGTATTCTCTCATACAAATTTTTATAGCTTACTACATGATTGCAAATTAATTTCCTGTAACATTTTTTATCTCTCAACTGTTTTTCTACTTCTCTGAGGTAAATATTGATAGGCCAAATCACTATGTTACCCCCTTATCTGATTCTCTAATGAAGATATATTTCCATTTTTTTATGTCTGCTAAGGCTATTTGTTCTTGTTTGGATACATTTGTGGGGGTTGATATTAGCTTTTGATTAGTTATTTCATGGCAAACTAGTTCATTAAATACTTCCAACTGTGGAGAAATTTATGTTTTAGGGACATATTTGGATTTAATTATGAGTTTGTCTCTCCATTTATTTTTAAGTTATTTTATTATTATTATTCTTTATTTATAAAGTGCCAACAGATTCCACAGTGCTGCCCATGGGTACAAGGATAAAAGTACAACGGAGAAACAATACAATAAAAGACATTTTACAGACAAATACAGGGGAATTGAGGACCCTATTCCTGTGGGAACTTACAATCTAGATGGGTAAGAGGATGGGAAACAGGAGGTGAGGACTGCAAAGGTGAGAAGGATTTTAGTGAGGAGAAGAATGAGGGCAACTGTTAAGTTAATTTGTTAATGAGTCAGGTGATAGGCTTCCCTTAACAAAAAAGGTCTTTAGGGAACTTTTAAAGGAGGAGAGGTCATGGGGAGAGTCTGACAGCTCTAGGAAGGGCATTCCAGAGGGTTGGTGCCTCAGAGAAGTCCTGTAGTCTAGCATGAGAGGAGGTGATGGTAGAGGACACAAGGAGCAGGTCATTGTTGGATCTTAGGGGGCAGGCTGGAGTATATTTGTTGATAAGTGAGGACAGGTAGGGTGGGGCAGCATTGGTGAGGGCTTTGTAGGTCAGGGTGAGTGAGGGGACTCATAAAGAGGTGCACCAAAAAAGGAGCATCAAGAGAGGTGGATTAGCCTGGCAGATACATTTAGGATGGATTAAAGGGGAGAGAAGCAGGAGAGAGGGAGGCCAGTTAACATGTAATTACAGTAGTCAAGTCGGGAAATTACCAGGGAGTGGATTAGCATTTTAAAGGAGGAGAGGTTATAGGGAGAGTCTGACAGCTCAATGAAGGGCATTCCAGAGGGTTGGTGCCGCATGAGAGAAGTCCTGTAGTCTAGCATGAGAGGAGGTGATGGTAGAGGACACAAGGAGCAGGTCATGGTTGGATCTTAGGGGGCAGGCTGGAGTATATTTATTGATAAGTGAGGACAGGTAGGGTGGGCAGCATTGGTGAGGGATTTGTAGGTCAGGGTGAGTAAAGGGACTCACAGACAGGTGCAACAGAAAAAGAGTGTCAAGAGAGGTGGATTAGTCTGGCAGATGCATTTAGGATTGATTGAAGCGGAGAGAAGCGGGAGAGAGGGAGGCCAGTTACCAAGTTATTACAGTAATCAAGTTGGGAAATTACAAGGGAGTGGATTAGCAGTTTAGTAGTTTCATCACTTAGAAACGGACACATTTTGGAGATATTGCGTAGGTGGTTGTGGAAGGGTGAAGAGAGCAATTGGATGTGGGAATGAAGGACAGATTTGAATCAAGTGTGACTCTGAGGCAGCAGACTTGGGGTGATGGGGAGATAGTGGTGCCATCAACAATGATGGAAAAATTAGAAACTGTAGTAGAGTTAGAGGGGGGGGGGATTAGAAGTAGTTTGGTCTTGGACATGTTTATTTTTAGGTGGTAAGAGGCCATCCAGGAGGAAATGCCAGATAAGCAGTCGCTGATGTGAGAATTGACAGAAGGAGAGAGTGCAGGGGTGGAAAGGTAGATCTGGGTATCATCAGCATAGAGGTGGTAGTTGAAGCCATAGCTATTGATAAGTTTACCCAGTGAAGAAGTGTAAATAGAGAAGAGTAGAGGACCCAGGACAGAGCCTTGAGGTACTCCAACAGACAGAGGCAATAGAGAGGAGGAGTCACCAGCAAAAGAGAAAGAGAAGGACCTGTAGAGAGATAAGAGTGAATCCAGGAGAGGGCAGTGTCACAAAGCCCAAGAGAACTGAGAATCCGTAGGATAAGGAGTTGGTCAACAGTGTCAAAGGCAGCAGAGAGGTCAAGTAAGATGAGTATAGAGTAGTATCCTTTGTTTTTAGCAGAAAGGAGATCGTTAGTAACCTTGGTGAGGGCAGTCACAGTTGAGTGTTGGGGACAGAAGCCAGATTGCAGGGAGGCGAGGAGTGAGTTGCAAGACAGGAATAGGGTTAGGTGATCGAAAACTAGTTTTCAAGGATTTTTTAAGCTAGCTGGAGCAGTGATATGGGGAGGTAGTTTGCAGGTGAGTTAGGGTCAATGGAGGGTTTTTTTGATGATGGGGGTGACCTTTGCATATTTGAAGGAGGCAGGGAATGAGTCGGTAGAAAGGGATAGTTTGAAAATAGAGCTGTAGTGCGGGTGGGAGACAGAGAAGGTATTATATGTGAAGGAATAGGGTCAAGTGGGCATGTAGTGAGGTGTGAGGAAGACAATAGGGAAGCCACTTCACTCTCCGTGGTTGGGAGGTGGGTGAAGAGAGCGGCAGAGGGGGTGACTGGGAGCAAAGTTGGGATATTGCAGGCTTGTGTTGGGATGTTTCTTGGGATAGTAAGTATTTTATTGAAAAAAGTAGTCAGCCAGGTCTTGAGCACTGAACGCAGAAAAGAGGGTTGGTGCAGGTGGGTAGAGAAGGGAAGAGTATTTTAGGGTTTGAGGAGTGAGTGGATATAAGAGAAGAGAAGTAGGTTTGCTTAGTTAAGTAAAGCACAGAGGTGTAAGAGTAAAGGATGAACTTATAATGCATGAAATCTGGTTCAGAGCGGGATTTCCTCCAGGCACGTTGAACAGTGTGGGAGCATTTTTGTAGGTGGCGTGTTTGCTGGGAGTGCCAGGGCTGGAGCTGACAACGTGGGGCTTTGCAAAGTTGGGGCGGAGCAAGAGTGTCAAGTGCAGAGGAGAGAGTATTGTTATAGTGGGTTATAGCAAGGTCAGGGCAGGCTATAGTGGAAGTATGGGGTGGTGTATTTGATTAAGGTTGGAGAGTTGGGGAGGGTTTACAGTGTGCAGATTTCTACAGGTGCAGGGGCGAGGGGTGGAAGTAGGTTTAGCCTGTATATTAAGATTAAAGGTGCACAGATGGTGGTCTGAGATGGGAAATGGGCGACAGGCAACATCTGGGAGAAAACAGAGATAGGAGAATACCAGATCAATAGAGTGTCCATCGCGACAGGTAGGGGATAGGGAGGATTGTTAGAGGCCGAAGGAGTTAGTGAGTGAGAGAAGTTTAGAAGCAGCAGGGGCAGATGAGTTGTCAATGGGGAAGTTGAAGTCCCCCAGAATTAGAGTAGGTGTATATGTAGAGAGAAAGTAAGGAATCTAGGCAGCAAAGTTGTCAAGGAATTGGGAGGTTGGTCCAGGGGGGCGATAGATAACTGCCACTCTGAGAGAGAGGAGGAAGAACAGGTGAATGCAGTGGACTTCAAAGGAAGAAAAAGAGAGAGATGGAAATGGAGATAGGTACTGACAAGAGCAGGAGGGGGAGAATAAGATGCCAAAACTGCCACCATATCTCTCACCTGGCCTAGGTGTGTGGCTAAAGTGAAGACCACCCACCATGTGTGAGAGCAGCAATGGAAGCAGTTAAAAGCATTGGAAACAAACAGGTCGTGGACAGTTGTAAGTTTGTTACAGACAGAGCGAGCATTCCAGAGGGCACAAGGAAAGGGAGGGAATAGGTGCTGTGGGTTAATGGAGATGAGATTGTTGGTATTGCGTGACCTAGAATTTTTACAGTGGGGGACAGAGCGAGAGTATAAAAGTGTTGTTTCCAGATTCCAGATTTTGTAAGGTAATTCTTCTTCTGTCCATTTCTCATCTGAATCATCACTGTCATTTTTATTGGCAAATTGGATTTTGAGTGCTAACTTTCTTACATATAGTTGAATGTCTTTTATAATCTCAAAGTTGCCCAAATTTGAGATTAGACAGAATGAGAGTCCCTTAGTCAAAACAGTTACTTGAGCTTCTGAGAGTGTTAAGGAGGACAGTGTTATGACTCTATGGGGCCTAATTATCAAGCTCCAAATGGAGCTTGAAGCCCTTGTTTCCACGGGAGACTTCAGGCTCGCCAGAAACAGTTGTCTAAAGACCGCTGCTCCATAACTTGTCTGCTGCCTCTGAGGCTAGAAAACACTAGAGTAGAGAGCCCTAGAGAGGTGCGCTTGTATGGAGCTGGCAACGAATCCGCAGATGACGGCAGCACTCTTGATAGAAGCAGATATAGTAGTGATTCCTGTAGAAGACAGAAACAAAGAGGCACAAAATAGAACAGTACCGTTTAGTACCACAACATCACAGCACAATAGAGGTGTCTCCCCCTATAATAATCTACTCACAAAAGCAGCGGCACAACTGGAGTGCCGGACACAGCAGGACGGGACTATAGCGAGTCGCCCAACTGACACGCCAGAATGGATGGTAAGAATACAGGATGTCCGACAGCCCACATGATCAACTCCAGAGCCAGCAATTGACCAGAGAAGGTTTGAATCACTACTGGGGGAAGTTGATTACCCAGAATTCTTTTGTCTTTCTTATTATCACATACAGCCCTCGCTATACGTTCCCATTCCGTCAAATGGAATGGGAACGTATAGCGAGGGCTGTATGTGATATTACCTTCATTTTAGTTGACTTAGCATTATAAAGATATGTTCAAGTGAATATAAGATTACATTATTTTGCAAGAAAATATGAACACCTATGTTCGCTCCTATGTTGAATTAAAGCAGGGTAGGTCATTTGCAGATAAACATAAGTGTGAGACACAGTAACAAGCAATAAAAGCAAGATTGTTAACTTGTTACTGGTCAAACAATATCACATTAGTGACATTGTTCTAAGTATGTAATGATAGGTAAAAAAGTGTTGAGTGTCTGGTAGCTATTGTATCAGTTCGTGGTTAGACTAAATTGTCACCCGAGTATATTTTATAGCTCTAAGCAAATAATTGCAGCTATCAAATTAAAAAAATTATATTAATCCAGCACTTGTGTCAAGCACTGGAAAAATATACTTAACTAGAGATTCTAATACTATTTAGTTAAGACACATGGTGATTATATTCTGTGTCACTTGTGCTATATTACCCATGAATGATCAAAAAGATAGGATCATGGTCGTAGGATATTAGCGGCCAAATATCATTAGTACTGTCTCCTAGATAGTTAAAGATATTATCTATGCACACAGAAAATAGATAAATATTACAATCATTGAGTGCTATTGTAAACCGATATTACAATGCTGGTAATTAGTATTAAACCATTGTTTATCACATCTGGTTTGTATATATTCTGTATAGAGCTCAATTATATATTGCGGCAACACTGCGGTTAGGAAGGTATAACAGGTTGTTGCATTGCCGAACAACTGATCCTAGCTACATGATCTGTTGTTGGGGAGGAGACGTGGTCATGTCACAGACACCATGTGGGAAGGAAGGTAGGGTGTAGCTGGAAGGAGGAGAAGTGTGTGGTGATTGCTCTGGAGAGCCATGCTAAGCGAGAAAGCTACCTCATTATTTCTGCTACTTTTCACAGCTAATTCTGACCACACAGCTTGTGCCAGAGGCTGGGTATATGAATTGAGGAATGGAAGAAGAGCACAGGAGGCGACTGGGGGCAGAGTGGTTTGTCAGCAGGTGCACCACGACACCATCACATGGAGAAGCCATAGGCTCCTATAATAGAGAGCCAGCTGAGAGAAGCCCTAGATAAGGGATTCTGCTGGACTCATCCATCATCAGATGAGCTTGGGACCCCCAGGTATTAGGTTACACAGTCCCTAGGTTTGAGAAGGAACTCAGATGAGGACCGGAGAAGGCTTATGTGTAAAAAAAGAACACGGAACATGGAAGCTAAGTCAACTGAAATGAAGGTAACTTTAATTTAAACCTTACATACGCACAAAAAGTAAGCCTGTCAATATTAAGCTAAATAAGCACGGTCTTGCAATACCTTCCAAAACCTTCACTGTTTCAAAAGAAAAAAGGGAAAAGGAACATTGCTTAAATAAGGAGTGATTAAAAGAAAGAGGGCTAAAAATCCAGATTGTGTTTGAAGCCTGCAGTGTCATTAAATTATCAAATTATTAAGCTTGCTCTATTTGTAAAAAAAAATAAAAAAATAAAAGTTTTTTTTTTCCCTTCTCTTTTTGTCTGGGGGATAACTACTATAGAAAGTGCGACAAGGTAAAAAGGGTCAAGATAAGGGGCACTAATCAGAGATGTCTGGATGGACAAATTCTTAAAAGCAAACAAAATGTCGCCTAAAATTAAACCAGGTGAAAGAAAGAATGCAAAAAGTACCAATTTACCTGGGGATTCAATAATTGAGGAAAAGACAGAGGAGAACAATGAGGCTAATCTGATTGCTACACAGTTCTCAGCTGTCATTTTTTCCAAAATGGTGGAAACAAATATGAAACTATCAAACATAATGGAGGAACATAACCAAAATAGTAGGCTCTCTGAATTGGAACAAAGATTGTCAAACTGTGAGGACAAACAAAACATTATGGAACCAAAACTTGATCTAATCCTGAAACAAAACTCTATTCTCTCAGTCAAACTAGAGGAACTGGAAGACAGAAGTAGACAAAATAATTTGAGAATTATAACCCTCTCTGAAGAAGAGAAATTAGAGGATCTGGTCCAGTTTGCTGAAGTAATTTTACCAACATTATTTAAAGCTGTAAGGAGAAACATACTGTAGAGAGGGCCCACAGCACAGAAAGAGTTCAGGATACCTTGGAACAGAAACCAAACAGAACAAGACCTACAATAGTAAAATACCTGAATTTTCAAGCCAAAACAGAGGCCTAGATTTAGAGTTGGGCGGTAGCCTTGAAAACCAGCGTTAGAGGCTCCTAACGCTGGTTTTTACCGCCCTCTGGTATTTGGAGCCAGTAATTAAAGGGTCTAACGCTCACTTTTCAGCTGCGACTTTTCCATACTGCAGATCCCCTTATGTCAATTGCGTATCCTATCTTTTCAATGGGATCTTTCTAACGCCGGTATTTAGAGTCGTGGCTGAAGTGAGCGTTAGAAATCTAACAACAAAACTCCAGCCGCAGAAAATAGTCAGTAGTTAAGAGCTTTCTGGGCTAACGACGGTTTATAAAGCTCTTAACTACTGTGCTCTAAGGTACACTAACACCCATAAACTACCTATGTACCCCTAAACCGAGGTCCCCCCACATCGCCGCCACTCTATTAAAAAATTTTAACCCCTAATCTGCTGACCGCATGCCGCTGCCACCTACGTTATCCCTATGCTGCCCCTAACACCGCCGACCCCTATATTATATTTATTAACCCCTAATCTGCTCCCCTCAACGTCGCCTCCACCTGCCTACACTTATTAACCCCTAATCTGCCGAGCGGACCGCACCGCTACTATAATAAAGTTATTAACCCCTAATCCGCCTCACTCCCGCCTCAATAACCCTATAATAAATAGTATTAACCCCTAATCTGCCCTCCCTAACATCGTCGACACCTAACTTCAAGTATTAACCCCTAATCTGCCGATCGGAGCTCACCGCTACTCTAATAAATTTTTTAACCCCTAAAGCTAATTCTAACCCTAACACCCCCCTAAGTTAAAAATAATTTTATTCTAACTAAATAAATTAACTCTTATTAAATAAATTATTCCTATTTAAAGCGAAATACTTACCTGTAAAATAAATAAATCCTAATATAGCTACAATATAAATTATAATTATATTGTAGCTATTTTAGGATTAATATTTATTTTACAGGTAACTTTGTAATTATTTTAACCAGGTACAATAGCTATTAAATAGTTAAGAACGGGGGCGGAGCCAACTGCCGAAGCAACCAGAAGTGCCATCCTAGAGCTCCTGATATTTAATCATCAAAACTGTATTTTATGGCACTTTAGGCATATATATTTTTATACATTTGGCTTCTATTATATCCTGAGATATAGATCATAAAGCTGGGGTCTAAACTACCATGTCTCTGACAAAATATCGGCACTGAGGCCTACTAGCTGACTATTACCACTGCAAAATTTCCTCCACTGTACTTGCAGTTACCCACGCATCATCTTGGTTGACAAAGAAATACCTCCTACACTTGCCCCTACAGTCTTATAATGGAGCAACAAATTATTCTGGCGATGTATGGTTTAATGAGATCCCTGGACTCTCACCAGCTAACTCTGGTTACTGAATTGAGGGCTGTGGCGGCCCCGTCACTGAATATCACGCTGACTAGTGAAGTACCGGGGGAGACAGAATGGCTGGAACCAGACCTGTCAAGATCTATCACAGCCTTACCTCAAGATCCTACAGTTATGAGTGCAGCAGGCGTGGAGGTCTTCTACCCGAGGAGAACGGAACATCCGGATATTGCCCTAAAGAAAAGTTCTCAGCGGTCCTTCCCGGTCCCCACGGTACCGGGGCTATTGAACACCGCCGATACGATGATGCCGCTGATACAACAGCCAAGAGGCACCAGGGCATACAGTCTTCAGCCGACAGCATATGTCTCTGGCCCTGAGCCGTTTGTTCTAATGCCGGGCGGTACTCAGCTGGTAGGGCTGCTGTTATCGAGTGCTCTAGATTACCTGACCACCGTGCAGCACAAGAATTGGATACGTCTGGGAATTGGCTAGACTTGAAGGTATTGACTGTGATGGGGGCGAGAGGGTTTTGCTGAACGGTTGCCGGCTCCTACCTCTTTACCCAAGCCCTTATATTTTATCTTGCTTCACTACGGACAAACTTTAGCCACAGGCACTAACGGAACATATATGTTCCAAATATAGGCTCATAACTCTCTGGGAAAATCTGGTATAGATAAACTTTATCAAATGGGCAAAACTTATTATTGGTAGCTGCTGTTATCAGAAACTGCCCACACAATCCTTATTTTGCCCTCCTTTATCTTAAGTTGTTGCCCTTCTGAACATATTCCAAATGTGTATAATGGAGAGAAACACAGAATAAGAAATGTTATCCCTTTTATTTTCTCTCTTTTACCACATATATTCCATATTATAGGTGTAGGGAGTCAAAATTAATTGTATATCAGATAGAGCTTTGTTATCCCCTCTAGTGATTACAATAAGATGATTGGTAGATACTATTCTGTTAATGTCAAGTGGAAGATTTGTATTTGGACGATTAACCCATAAAATCTATGCTGAACATTAGAGAGTGTAGAAATATACATGACTATATAACTATTGGTTCCTTCCTTAGTATAGGACAGTGTATGATATCCATTTAAAAGTTAATAGATTAGCGCATATTACTTATATGTCTATACTGTTATATTTACATATATTGATCTATGTGTACCTCTCATTTGCTAAACCAATGTACTCTTGATCTCCCTCAGCCGGCGGGGGAGATAGGAGCTCGCTTGAGATGATAAGTGGGTTGTTCAACCATTTATTTCTATACATTATGTAGTCAGTACATTTTAATTATGGTCCTTACTTCATCTAAGTTTAAGCTATTACAAAGGGGAACTATGCTATGATGGGTCAGCTGACTGGATTAATTGGATACTAACTTAGAGCTACTTTTCCAATATGTAGGGCCAGATTATATAAAGCAATACAAATAATACGGTTCCTTTAGAATATAGGTGCAGAGGGTGCATAGTAACATGTTATATGAAGTCAAACCTAATGTCATTTCAGAGAAATGTCGGTAACTATCCCGCTCCACTCAACCTGATGAGGCTTATTATATGGTGTTAATTTGCTATTTTCCACCTAGCTTCTTTTATTATTAATCACCTCCCCCCCTTCTATATTCACCCTCGTGGGTGGATTTTTCAGCGGTGTTAACCCGCCTCGCAATGGTAATTTTCCCCGTCACTACTGTAAGCCCTGTTTGGTGCAAGATTTACCTTTTATTTCATGGGAGAAAATTTGTATTATAAATTAATCAATGTTGGAACTTCTCAGTTAAGATAATTGGTTATTGTGAATATAGTGCAATTTCAAGCTTCATTCTATCAGGTATTATTTCATGATAAAAGTTTATGATAGAGGTATTCTAGTTATATGTGTCTTGTAATAAGCTGTTCCTACGTTTTTCTATGGAGTGGAAGTTGAGGTTAGTTTTTTAAAAGCACTCAGCTACAGGAGATAGAGAGATGTATTGATAGCCCACTGATAATCAAAGTCTGACATTCACTGACCTGATCTTTAATTCTGTGCATCAAGTAGGAACAACTATTAATGCTTTCCTATATTTTGCAAAATCTTAGATAACACATACATTTCTTTTATACTTACTTTATCACACTATAGGATGTATAAGTTGTTCAGGATAATTACACTATATAAATTTACTTTGTTTTTACATAGGAAACAAAAGAATACAAAGAGGTAAAGCTAGATTGTGTTTATCTTACTTTACATTTGCATGCATTGTGCTGTATTTCCAGTTTGTACAGTATAGGTCTGGAGAGTCACATGTATGATGTTTACTCTGAGATTTCATTGCTCATTTATATGCTTATATCTCACTGTTACTCAGATAAGAAATGCATTGTATGCAAAATCTACCAAAAACAAATACGAAATGTATAATGTGTCTCTATGTTGTATTTCTAGTTTTGCCTCAATAAAAAAAAAAAAAAACTATGATTTAAATAGTTAAGAACTATTTAATAGTTACCTAGTTAAAATAATTACAAAATTACCTGTAAAATAAATCCTAACCTAAGTTACAATTAAACCTAACACTACACTATCAATAAATAAATTAAATAAACTACCTACAATTATCTACAATTAAACCTAACACTACATTATCAATAAATAAATTAAATACAATTCCTACAAATAAATACAATTAAATTAAAGTGTTAGGTTTATTTAAGGGGGGTTTGGGTTAGATTAGGGGTATGTGGGTGGTGGGTTGTAATGTTGGGGGGGGGTATTGTATGTTTTTTTTTACAGGCAAAAGAGCTGAATTCTTTGGGGCATTCCCCGCCAAAGGGCCCTTTTCAGGGCTGGTAAGGTAAAAGAGCTTTGAACTTTTTTATTTTAGAATAGGGTAGGGCATTTTTTTATTTTGGGGGTCTTTGTTATTTTATTAGGGGGCTTAGAGTAGGTGTAATTAGTTTAAAATTGTTGTAATATTTTTCTAATGTTTGTAAATATTTTTTTATTTTTTGTAACTTAGTTTTTTTTTATTTTTTGTACTTTAGTTAGTTTAATTGTATTTATTTGTAGGTATTTTATTTAATTAATTTATTGATAGTGTAGTGTTAGGTTTAATTGTAGATAATTGTAGGTATTTTATTTAATTAATTTATTGATAGTGTAGTGTTAAGTTTAATTATAGATAATTGTAGGTATTATATTTAATTACTTTATTGATAGTGTAGTGTTAGGTTTAATTGTAACTTAGGTTAGGATTTATTTTACAGGTAATTTTGTAATTATTTTAACTATTTTACTATTAAATAGTTATTAACTATTTAATAGCTATTGTACCTGGTTAAAATAAATACAAAGTTGCCTGTAAAATAAATATTAATCCTAAAATAGCTACAATATAATTATAATTTATATTGTAGCTATATTAGGGTTTATTTTACAGGTAAGTATTTAGCTTTAAATAGGAATATTTTTTTTAATAAGAGTTAATTTATTTCGTTAGATAAAAATTATATTTAACTTAGGGGGGTGTTAGTGTTAGAGTTAGACTTAGCTTTAGGGGTTAATCCATTTATTACAGTAGCGGCGAGATTCGGTCGGCAGATTAGGGGTTAATAATTGAAGTTAGGTGTCGGCGATGTTAGGGAGGGCAGATTAGGGGTTAATACTATTTATTATAGGGTTATTGAGGCGCGAGTGAGGCGGATTAGGGGTTAATAACTTTATTATAGTAGCGGTGCGGTCCGCTCGGCAGATTAGGGGTTAATAAGTGTAGGCAGGTGGAGGCGACGTTGTGGGGGGCAGATTAGGGGTTAATAAATATAGTATAGGGGTCGGCGGTGTTAGGGGCAGCAGATTAGGGGTACACAGGGATAATGTAGGTAGCGGCGGTTTACGGAGCGGCAGATTAGGGGTTAAAAAAATATGCAGGTGTCAGCGATAGCGGGGGTGGCAGATTAGGGGTTAATAAGTGTAAGGTTAGGGGTGATTAGACTCGGGGTACATGTTAGAGTGTTAGGTGCAGACGTAGGAAGTGTTTCCCCATAGAAAACAATGGGGCTGCGTTAAGAGCTGAATGCTGCTTTTTTGCAGGTGTTAGGTTTTTTTTCAGCTCAAACTGCCCCATTGTTTTCTATGGGGGAATCGTGCACGAGCACGTTTTTTAAGCTGGCCGCGTCCGTAAGCACCGCTGGTATCTAGAGTTGCAGTGGCGTTAAATTATGCTCTACGCTCCCATTCTGTGAACTCTAAATACCAGCGGTATTTAAAAGGTGCGGGAGAAAAAAAAGCATGCGTAGCTAACGCACCCCTTTGGCTGCCAAACTCTAAATCTAGCCGAGAGATTCTTAGAGCATATAGGAAATTACAACAGTTATCCTATAAGGAGGGAAGACTACTCCTGTTTCAAGATTTTTCTTACGAGACTGTAACCAAAAGGAGGCTTTTTTTCTAACATGCTCACAATTGGTGAAAGAAGGAAGATTCTTTTCACTGCTATATCCAGCTAAATTCAGGATCAAGTCTGGCAATTACTTTTTCATTTTTGAATCCCCTGAACAGGCACAAATTTTCCTGGACAAAGAGAAGATTAATACTTAAAACAAGATATAAATGTTTAACAAACTTTTTTTTATCCCACATTAAGTAGTTTATAACTGTATTGGAAATATTTTTTTATGAAAGTATATCTTTTTTCTTTTTTTTTTCCTTTTCGTATCAAGTAGGCCTATAATTACATTGGACTTTTTTTTTTTTTCTTTGCAAACATATGCTCGCAAATGATAATATGATATCGATATTATTCACAAAGTTTTATAATTTTATTGTTAACGTTTAAGGAAAAAGATCTTTGCAGAAAGATAAATGTAAACACAGAAGGAATTGTTTTTTTTGCACATAGAGTGGTTTTGGTTTTACGTGTGTTATAATGTGTGAATTAGAAATATATATATATATTTTTTTTCTTTATGAACAGATGCTCGCAAATGATAATATGTGGGTAGCAAAATATGGGATAATTAAGGTATCGATATTATTCACAAAGTTTTATAACTGTATTTTTAACACTTTTTTTTTTTTAAACAATAGTTTTTTTTTTTTATTGAGGTATTAAACACAAGTTACAATGCATACTTCAACAACCGTGTACCTATCATTATATAATAGTAACAAAACAGAAAGTAAAGCTCATCTGCAATAATTTCACACTGCACAACAGTTTCTACCACCTCGTTTTTACAGAGGTCACCATTAAGGGTATGCATGGGCTATCCTAGCCCCTTTAATTTCACATAGGAAAAAAAGAAAACAAGTGTAGAGTAACCTTCGTAGTAACTAAGTAGTCAGCCAGGTTTCCTGGCCTATCCATCATAGCAGTTCCTGGTAGGGGGGGGGGTAATGGGTCTGTGACATCATCTCACTAGGCCTCCAATCCAGTGGGCTGCCGTCGCTGTCCATCTATGTCCACAGCGAGCAGATGACCCTGTGCGGGTTGGCGGGGCAGTTCATGAAGTAATCACTGGTCATTATGTATTTTTAACACTTAAAGGGACACTGTACCCAAAACATTTCTTTTGTGATTGAGATTGAGCATGACATTTTAAGCAACTTTCTAATTTACTCCTATTATCAAATTTTCTTCATTCTCTTGGTATCTTTATTTGAAATGCAAGAATGTAAGTTTAGATGCCGGCCCATTTTTGGTGAACAACCTGGGTTGTCCTTGCTGATTGGTGGATAAATTCATCCACCAATAAAAAAGTGCTGTCCAGAGTATTGAAACCAAAAAAAAGCTTAGATGCCTTCTTGTTCAAATAATGATAGCAAGAGAACGAAGAAAAATTGATAATAGGAGTAAATTATAAAGTTGCTTAAAATTGAATGCTCTTTCTGAATTACAAAATAAAAAAATTGGGTACAGTGTCCCTTTAAGGAAAAAGATCTTTGCAGAAAGATAAATGTAAATACAGAAGGAATTGCTATTTTCACATAGATTGGTTTTACATGTGTTAAAATGTGTGAATTGATAATATTTAAAAATAATAATAATAAAAAAATTGATTAGGAAAGAAAACAGGATATTATATGTTTAAAGAATATCAATTTATAGTATGTTAATATATAATATCTGTATCTAAATAGAAATAAAACTGTGAGTAACCAATTGTGGGGTAATTAAAGGATTCATGCTATTTAAAGAGTCTATCGGCTAGATTTAGAGTTTGGCGTTAGAGGCTCCTAACGCTGGTTTTGGGCTACCGCTGGTATTTAGAGTCAGTCATGAAAGGGTCTAATGCTCACTTTGCAGCCGCAACTTTTCCATACCGCAGATCCCCTTACATCTATTGCGTATCCTATCTTTTCAATGGGATCTTTCTAACGCCGGTATTTAGAGTCGTGGCTGAAGTGAGCGTTAGAAATCTAACAACAAAACTCCAGCCGCAGAAAAAAGTCAGTAGTTAAGAGCTTTCTGGGCTAACGCCGGTTCATAAAGCTCTTAACTACTGTGCTCTAAAGTACACTAACACCCATACACTACCTATGTACCCCTAAACCGAGGTCCCCCCACATCGCCGCCACTCTCTAAAAAATTTTAACCCCTAATCTGCCGACCGCACACCGCCGCCACCTACGTTATCCCTATGTACCCCTAATCTGCTGCCCCTAATACCGCCGACACCTATATTATATTTATTAACCCCTAATCTGCCGCCCCCGCTATCGCTGACACCTGCATATTTTTGTAACCCTAAATCTTCTGCTCCGTACACCGCCGCAACCTACATTATACCTATGTACCCCTAATCTGCTGCCCCTAACACAGCCGACCCCTATATTATATTTATTAACCCCTAATCTGCCGCCCCCAACGTCGCCTCCACCTACCTACAATTATTAACCCCTAATCTGCCGACCGGACCACACCGCTACTATAATAAATGTATTAACCCCTAAAGCTAAGTCTATCCCTAACACTAACACCCCCCCTAACTTAAATATAATTTAAATCTAACAAAATAAATTAACTCTTATTAAATAAATTATTCCTATTCAAAGCTAAATACTTACCTGTAAAATAAACCCTAATATAGCTACAATATAAATTATAATTATATTGTAGCTATTTTAGGATTAATATTTATTTTACAGGCAACTTTGTAATTATTTTAACCAGGTACAATAGCTATTAAATAGTTAATAACTATTTAATAGTTACCTAGTTAAAATAATTACAAAATTACCTGTAAAATAAATCCTAACCTAAGTTACAATTAAACCTAACACTACACTATCAATAAATAAATTAAATAAACTACCTACAATTATCCCTAACACTACACTATCAATAAATTAATTAAATACAATACCTACAAATAAATACAATGAAATAAACTAACTAAAGTACAAAAAATAAAAAAGAACTAAGTTACAAAATATAAAAAAATATTTACAAACATTAGAAAAATATTACAACAATTTTAAACTAATTACACCTACTCTAAGCCCCCTAATAAAATAACAAAGACCCCCAAAATAAAAAAATGCCCTACCCTATTCTAAAATTAAAATAGAAAAGCTCTTTTACCTTACCAGGTCCGATCAGCCAATCAGATTGAGCTTGCATTCTATTGGCTGATCGGAACAGCCAATAGAATGCAAGCTCAATCTGATTGGCTGATCGGATCAGCCAATCGGATTGAACTTGAATCTGATTGGCTGATTTTCCTACCTTAATTCTGATTTGCTGATAGAATCCTATCAGCCAATCGGAATTCGAGGGACGCCATCTTGGATGACGTCCCTTAAAGGAACCGTCATTCGTCGGGAAGTCGTCGGTGAAGATGGATGTTCCGCGTCGGCGGGATGAACTACATGGATCCGGAAGAAAGAAGATTGAAGCTGCCGCTTGATAGAAGACTTCAGTCGGATCATGGACCTCTTCAGCTCCCGCTTGGATGAAGACTTCAGCCGGATCATTGACATCTTCAGCCCCCCGCTTGGGCTTGGATCAAGACATCGGAGGCTCTTCTGGATCGATCAGTGAACCCGGCGTGGTGAAGACAAAGTAGGGAGATCTTCAGGGGCTTAGTGTTAGGTTTATTTAAGGGGGGGTTGGGTTAGATTAGGGGTATGTGGGTGGTGGGTTGTAATGTTGGGGGGGTATTGTATGGTTTTTTTTTACAGGCAAAAGAGCTGAATTCTTTGGGGCATGCCCCGCAAAGGGCCCTTTTCAGGGCTGGTAAGGTAAAAGAGCTTTTCTATTTTCATTTTAGAATAGGCTAGGGCATTTTTTTATTTTGGGGGTCTTTGTTATTTTATTAGGGGGCTTAGAGTTGGTGTAATTAGTTTAAAATTGTTGTAATATTTTTCTAATATTTGTAAAAAAAAATTATTTTTTGTAACTTAATTCTTTTTTATTTTTTGTACTTTAGTTAGTTTATTTCATTGTATTTATTTGTAGGTATTGTATTTAATTAATTTATTGATAGTGTAGTGTTAGGCTTAATTGTAGATAATTGTAGGTAGTTTATTTAATTTATTTATTGATAGTGTAGTGTTAGGTTTAATTGTAACTTAGGTTAGGATTTATTTTACAGGTAATTTTGTAATTATTTTAACTAGGTAGCTATTAAATAATTCTTAACTATTTAATAGCTATTGTACCTGGTTAAAATAAATACAAAGTTGTCTGTAAAATAAATATTAATCCTAAAATAGCTACAATATAATTATAATTTATATTGCAGCTATATTAGGGTTTATATTTTTAGCTTTAAATAGGAATAATTTATTTAATAAGAGTTAATTTATTTTGTTAGATTTAAATTATATTTAATTTAGGGGGGTGTTACTGTTAGGGTTAGACTTAGCTTTAGGGGTTAATACATTTATTAGAGTAGCGGTGCAGTCCGGTCGGCAGATTAGGGGTTAATTATTGCAGGTAGGTGGAGGCGACGTTGGGTGCGGCAGATTAGGGGTTAATAAATATAATATAGGGGTCAGCGGTGTTAGGGGCAGCAGATTAGGGGTACATAGGGATAATGTAGGTTGCGGCGGTGTACAGAGCGGCAGATTAGGGGTTAATAATAATATGCAGGGGTCAGCAATAGCGGAGGTGGCAGATTTGGGGTTAATAAGTGTAAGGTTAGGGGTGTTTAGACTCGGGGTTCATGTTAGAGTGTTAGGTGCAGACTTAGGAAGTGTTTCCCCATAGGAAACTATGGGGCTGCATTAGGAGCTTAACGCTGCTTTTTTGCAGGTGTTAGGTTTTTTTTCAGGTCAAACAGCCCCATTGTTTCCTATGGGGGAATCGTGCACGAGCACGTTTTTGAAGCTGGCCGCGTCCGTAAGCACCGCTGGTATCAAGAGTTGCAGTGGCGGTAAATTATGCTCTACGCTCCCTTTTTGGAGCCTAACGCACTGAAAACGCAGCCATTCTGTGAACTCTAAATACCAGCAGTATTTAAAAGGTGCGGTGAAAAAAAAGCATGCGTTAGCTACACGGGTCGTTACCGACAAAACTCTAAATCTAGCCGTATAATTGCTAAAAAAAAAATTTTTTTTGTAAAAAGATTAATGTAAACCCCATGAAAAAGATTCACCACTTAGAATTGTAGAAATTATTTGTGATCTAATGCTCAGTATAGTAATGGATAAAATATTAATGTGTTCTCTTTGCAGTAACTTAAATGTAAACACAAAAAAAAAAGGTTTTTTTTGCACATAGAGTCGTTTTGGTTTCTCATGTCTTAAAATGTTTGAATTAGTAATATACATATATAAATTTTTTATTTATTTATTTGTTTATTTTTTTGGGGGGGGGGGGCGAGTCAGCTTTAACCAGTATTTCTTGAAAATTAAGGAATGGAATTTGGAATATTTGTTGGATATGTGTGTTGTTTTTTGTTTTTTTTTTGTTCCTGCCCTCATGACCCCCTCCCCTGGTCCAGGTCAGGTTTCTTTTAAAATGTAATGGTTAATTTCCTTTTGTGTAATGTGGGGGTAATTTATTCACCAATAAAGCATAAAGCCATTTTAAACTATGTGAGCAAAAAAAAATGGATATCATAAGTTTACAGGAAACACACCTATCGGAAATCGAATTTTCGAAAATTAAAGCAAAGTGGATATCAGAGGTCATTGGGGCATCATATACTAAAGCAACAAGAGTGGTAGCAATTCTGCTTAATCATAATTTAAAATATAACATAAAACACAAAATAGTGGATAAAAAAGGGCAATTCATATTTGTGTGTATTAATATAGAAGATACTGAATATTTGATTGGAAACATTTATGGGCCAAATAAAACAGATTGGAAATGCTAGCGAAAAATTCATAAGATTTTGGATAAATTCATGGATCAAAAAATAATAATTATGGGAGATTTCAATGCAACACCAAATTCTACTCTTGATAGAAAAAAATTATATCACTTACCTATAGGGAAGAAAACTCGTAACTCTCAATTAAACAATGGAAGTAAAGTATTCTCAACTCTGTTATTACAATATAATATAGTGGATGTATGGAGGTTATTAAACCCGAATAGCTTGGAATACACCTGTGCTTCCAAATCCCACAACACACTTTCTAGACTGGACCTGTTCTTAACCTTAGGATCACTGATGATGAGGGTCACTGAATCCAAAATTCTGGAATTTACTCTATCAGATCACTCCCCTATCATTTTAAATTTTATTATCCCAAATATCTTGTCAAATCAGTAGACTTCAGAAATTTCTTGATACAAAAAATGGAATGAGTATAGTTTAAACAATACAGATCATAAAGATAATATTGTACTATATTGGGAAGCATCTAAAGCAACTCTGAAAGCAGAGATTACTTATTACTTATTCTATTGGCTTACAGAAAAAAAGGAATCAAGAAAATGTAAAATTAGCAACTAGTCTTTCTGAAGCATATACACTCTTCAGAAAAGTTCCATCAAAAATAAATAGAAATAACTACTTTAAAATAAAAAAAGAGATATTTTTTTCTTAAATATAGCAGGAAAGATGTTAGATTTGGAAATAAGGCACGGATGTATTTAACAAATCTTTTTAATAAGAATAAAAAGAAAAATCCTATCACAACAATTAATGATGGTGCAAAAACAACCAATAAAATACAGGAGATATCTTCTAAATTCCAATATTACTTAACAAATCTTTATACCTCACAAAATCCTAAGGTAGAGGAAATTCAGGCCTTCTTTGGAAAAATTAAAGTCCTGAGGATATTAGAAAATGACCTGAACATGTTAAATGCACCTATATCTGAACAAGATATAATAAAAACTTTGAAGAACACGAAGAAAAGGGAAAGCACCAGGATCAGATGGTCTACCCCTTGAGTTCTACTGGTCATTAACCCCTTAAGGACCAAGGACGTATAGGGTACGTCCTACAAAAAATGTCAGTTAGTGACCAAGGACATACCCTGTACGTCTTCAGCAGTTTCAAGCATTGGAAACGATCCTGATAGCTTTCAACAGCTTCAAGGGGTTGCAGAGATGCCTCGCTACTGAAGAATCACTGTAATTCCTTTTTGCAGCCACCGATGCAGAGAAAGCCACTCTGTGGCCCTCTCTGTATCGGGCATTGATGGTGCCGATCATTGGTGGGTGGGAGCAGCAGATGGGAGGCGGGTGGGCAGCCCATCAATGTACCGGCATCCTGATCCGGTTGTGGAGTGTTTCTCCTCAGTAGGCAGAAGCGGCCAGGGGGGCGGGCGGGTGCACGCATGGCAAAATAACGAGTCATGCGGCCAAAGTTTTTCTTTGCATTAATGCCTAGGTGGGGACATATTGGCTGTAGGGCAGGGGATCTGGGAGGAGGAGGGAGGTAGGATGTTAAGGGGGGTCAGCTACACTATAGAAAATATCCTATTTAAAAAAAAAAAAAACAGACATTTTTTGGGCCAAACTGGGTACTGGCAGAAAGCTGCCAGTACTAAAGATGGTGGTAAATAGGTAGAGGGGGTGGGTTTAGAGAACTGTCTGGGGGGGAACAGGGAGGTTGGGGCCTAAGAGGGGATCCAAAACTGCAGATTCAATTGAATGAAGAAAAAGAAAAAAAGCTTTTTATTTTAGTACTGGCAGACTTTCTGCCAGTACTTAAGATGGCGGTGACAATTGTGAGGTGGGGGAGGGAAGAGAGCTGTTTGAGGGGGTCAGGGAGGGTTCAGGGGGTAGGGTGCATCAGGTGGGAGGCTGATCTCTACACTAAAGCTAAAATTAACCCTACAAGCTACCTAAATTAACCCCTTCACTGCTGGACATAATTCAAGTGTGGTGCGCAGCAGCATTTAGCGACCTTCTAATTACCAAAAAACAAGGCCAAAGCCATATATGTCTGCTATTTATGAAGAAAGGGGATCCTAGAGAAGCATTTACAACCATTTCTGCCATAATTGTACAAGTTGTTTGTAATTAATTTCAGTGATAAAACTAAAATTGTGAAAAATGTAACGATTTTTTTTATTTGATCGCATTTGGTGGTGAAACGGTGGAATGAAATATACCAAAATGGGCTTAGATCAATACTTTGTGTTGTCTACTTCACTACACTAAAGCTAAAATTAACCCTACAAGCTCCCTAATTAATCCCTTCACTGCTGGGCATAATATACGTATGGTGCGCAGCAGCATTTAGCTGCCATATATGTCTGCTATTTCTGAATAAAGGGGATCCTAGAAAAGCATTTACAACCATTTGTGCCATAATTGCACAAGCTGTTTGTAATTAAATTCAGTGATTAACCTAAAATTGTGAAAAATTTACATTTTTTTTTTATTTGATCGCATTTGGCGGTGAAATTGTGGCATGAAATATACCAAAATGGGCTTAGATCAATGCTAAAATAAACCCTACAAGCTCTCTACAAGCTCCCTAATTAATCCCTTCACTGCTGGGCATAATACATGTGTCAGGTTCACTGTCTGTGTAGTTACCTTTAAATTTCAATGACCTATCACATTACCACACCCCTTTATAACACCTGTGATTACGTCATTCCTTGCTTAGTAATTTGTTTGACTACCTAAGTAGTACTACTACAGCTAAGCTCCTGGTCTGTTATTCTGCCTGTCATATCAAGTTTGTATGCTGGACCTTAATTCAATTTTTCCTATATCTGGAGATTGACTGCAACTAACTCTCTCTCTGCTTTAACTTAACTAACAGTGCCTCTGCAAGTTTCTCCTATGCCTGTGCTTGCTACGGATAATTCACTGTGACATTCAACTTCCTGAGGTTTTCATACCCAGATAAGACTGTTCTTGTACAACTGATGCCTTACTTTCTATTTACTTATAACGCTAACTTATTTCAGAGCCGATACCTTGAAACGGCTCAGTGCCGCAACCGGTGTTCTGACGTCAGACGCCACTCTCTCTGCTAAGGAGATACCGGAAGAGAGAATAATTCCTCAATCACAACGACGGCTTCTAAACTGAAGGCTCCGGTAAGGATACTAACTACAAGCAAAGGTACAACTCAATTTCTCTAAGTCTCAAATGCATTCTTAAAACAAACTTACAATTAGTGATGTCCCGAACTGTTCGCCCGCGAACGGTTCACAGCGAACATAGGTTGTTCGCGTTTGTGGGCGAACACATGGCGATGTTCGATCCGCCCCTATGTGTCATCATTGTGGAAACTTTGACCCTTTATGTCACAGCCGCCTGACACATTAGAGCCAATCAACATCAGACACTCCCTCACAGACACTCCCAGCTACTCGGAATCCGCCATTTTAGACTCATAATGACCTTGCTTTTTTAATGAGAGGACGTGTTGTGTTTTTGCTCCTGACATTAATAGGAAAAACATAGCTAGGCTAGTGTATTTACAGTCCAGAAGGACTCCACTCATCTCTGCTGCAAGCACAGCACCCCAAAAAGCCCTTTTTAGGGCTATATTTCGTGCCTTTTTTTTTTTTTTTTTTTTTTATTAGCATTTGCCTGGCTTTCAGCTGTGTGTTTAAGGCTCACAGCATATGCTGCTGTGATTACTGCCACCACTGATATCTCCCTAACAATATTAGTTTAAATTTAACTAACCCAAAAATATAATTATTTTTCTAGTGTAATTTTTTTTTCATTTTCTATCAGGCCAGTGTCACACAACATATACTCTGGTTCATTGCTCTGTGCCAGCCAGCAGCCAGCAGTGTTAATATCCGTTTATAACATTATTTTTAATTTAAAAAAAAAAACACAAAAAAATATTTTTCTAGTGTAATCTAATTACATTTACTATCATGCCTGTGTCTGTCAGGCTCACTCAGCATTAATATACCTCTTTTTTTTCAGTCTTTTGGTTAATTGGTCTGTGCCAGGCAGCCACCCAGCACTCATATCTATTTTTCTTTCACCTTAATTTTAATATAAAAAAAAAAAGTTTAAATTTGTTTTCTAGTGTAATCAAATCTAATTTTCTATCCGGCCTGTGTGTTTTGCTGACATAGAGAGCCTACTGTGTTTACTTGCTGCCCTCCCTAGTCTATGAGCCACGACTCATATGTGTTTAACCTTTTTTTAATTCCCCCCCAAAAAATTTATTTCAATCATTTTTCTAGTGTAATCTAATAGTATTTTCTATCAGGCGTGTGTGTATCCGACATACATAGCCTACTGTTTTTAATAGCTGCCCTTCCAAGGCTATCAGCCATGACTCATATGTATGTGCTTAACCCTTTTCTTAAAATTTCCAAAAAAAAGTCTTTAAATCATTATGCTAGTGTAATCTAATTGTATTTTCTATCAGGCCTGTGTCTAACTGTCTATCTGACTTACACAGCATACTGTTGTTATAATTGCTGCCCTACGTAGCAGCCAGCCAGTGCGACCACTCATAGAGTCATATGTGCATTGCACTTCTTAACATAATTTTAATATTAAAATCTAAAATTTTAAAATATTTTGCTAGTGTAATGTAACTTAATTTTCTATCAGTCCTGTGTTTTTGTCACTTACACAGCATACTGTGTTAAATTACTGCCCTACCTACCATCCACGACTCATATCTGCCAGCCTGTCTGCCAGGCCCAAGTAGCCAATTAGTGGCACCAATCACAATTCTTGTAACAGTAATAAAAAAAAAAAAAAAAAAACATAATTTTTTGGACTGCAAATATTCAGTCTCCTAGGGCCATTGAATTTCATTTACCTCCTGCCTGCCACTGCCAGCCTTTTGTGCCAGGCCGTCTAGCCAACTATTTACACCAATCATAATTGTTGTCACAGTCAGACAGTATAGTTATTAATTTAAATAAAAACATTTTTAGTGTTGATCTTAACCCTCAGTTTGCTCGTGCCTTTGGATTGCACTTTTCTACAGCCTTCCAAGCCTGTGTGCCAGGCCTACTTAAAAAATATTTACACCAATCATATTTGTTGTGACAGTATTCTAATAATTAAAAATTAAAATTTTTGGTAATAGTTGCTGTGATTTGAATCGTCAGTTTGCTGGTGCCATTGAAACGCACTTTCCTCCTGCCTTGCAGCCTGCTGTGAGCCAGGCCCCCACCTAGCCAATTGTTGTCAGCAATCATATTTCTGTTAACAGTATTGCAAAAATTGTCAATCATCACTGTTTAGACTGTCAGTAATCAGTCTCCTAGTGTCCTTGAAATGCATCTCCCTCCTGCCTGCCATCCTTTTGTGCCAGGCCGTCTTGCCAACTATTTACACCAATCCTAATTTTTTGTCACAGTATAGTTACTAATTAAAATTAAAAAAAATCTTTATTGTTGATGATCTTAACCCTCAGTTTGCTCCTGCCTTTGAATTTCAGTTTTCTACAGCCTTCCAAGCCTGTGTGCCAGGCCTACTTAAAAAATATTTACACCAATCATATTTGTTGTGACAGAATTCTAATAATTAAAAATTAAAATTTTTGTTAATAGTTGCTGTGATTTGAATCGTCAGTTTGCTGGTGCCAATGAAACGCACTTTCCTCCTGCCTTGCAGCCTGCTGTGAGCCAGGCCCCCACCTAGCCAATTGTTGTCAGCAATCATATTTCTTTTAACAGTATTGCAAAAATTGTCAATCATCACTGTTTAGACTGTCAGTAATCAGTCTCCTAGTGTCCTTGAATTGCATCTCCCTCCTGCCTGCCATCCTTTTGTGCCAGGCCGTCTTGCCAACTATTTACACCAATCCTAATTTTTTGTCACAGTATAGTTACTAATTAAAATTAAAAAAATCTTAATTGTTGATGATCTTAACCCTCAGTTTGCTCGTGCCTTTGAATTTCAGTTTTCTACAGCCTTCCAAGCCTGTGTGCCAGGCCTACTTAAAAAATATTTACACCAATCATATTTGTTGTGACAGAATTCTAATAATTAAAAATTAAAATTTTTGTTAATAGTTGCTGTGATTTGAATCGTCAGTTTGCTGGTGCCAATGAAACGCACTTTCCTCCTGCCTTGCAGCCTGCTGTGAGCCAGGCCCCCACCTAGCCAATTGTTGTCAGCAATCATATTTCTTTTAACAGTATTGGAAAAATTGTCAATCATCACTGTTTAGACTGTCAGTAATCAGTCTCCTAGTGTCCTTGAATTGCATCTCCCTCCTGCCTGCCATCCTTTTGTGCCAGGCCGTCTTGCCAACTATTTACACCAATCCTAATTTTTTGTCACAGTATAGTTACTAATTATAATTAAAAAAATCTTTATTGTTGATGATCTTAACCCTCAGTTTGCTCGTGCCTTTGAATTCAGTTTTCTACAGCCTTCCAAGCCTGTGTGCAAGGCCTACCTAAAAAATATTTACACCAATCATATTTGTTGTGACAGTATTCTAATAATTAAAAATTAAAATTTTTGGTAATAGTTGCTGTGGTTTGAATTGTCAGTTTGCTGGTGCCATTGAAACGCACTTTCCTCCTGCCTTGCAGCCTGCTGTGAGCCAAGCCCCCACCTAGCCAATTGTTGTCAGCAATCATATTTCTGTTAACAGTATTGCAAAAATTGTCAATCATCACTGTTTAGACTGTCAGTAATCAGTCTCCTAGTGTCCTTGAATTGCATCTCCCTCCTGCCTGCCATCCTTTTGTGCCAGGCCGTCTTGCCAACTATTTACACCAATCCTAATTTTTTGTCACAGTATAGTTACTAATTAAAATTAAAAAAATCTTTATTGTTGATGATCTTAACCTTCAGTTTGCTCGTGCCTTTGAATTGCAGTTTTCTACAGCCTTCCAAGCCTGTGTGCCAGGCCTACTTAAAAAATATTTACACCAATCATATTTGTTGTGACAGTATTCTAATAATTAAAAATTAAAATTTTTGTTAATAGTTGCTGTGGTTTGAATTGTCAGTTTGCTGGTGCCATTGAAACGCACTTTCCTCCTGCCTTGCAGCCTGCTGTGAGCCAAGCCCCCACCTAGCCAATTGTTGTCAGCAATCATATTTCTGTTAACAGTATTGCAAAAATTGTCAATCATCACTGTTTAGACTGTCAGTAATCAGTCTCCTAGTGTCCTTGAATTGCATCTCCCTCCTGCCTGCCATCCTTTTGTGCCAGGCCGTCTTGCCAACTATTTACACCAATCCTAATTTTTGTCACAGTATAGTTACTAATTAAAATTAAAAAAATCTTTATTGTTGATGATCTTAACCTTCAGTTTGCTCGTGCCTTTGAATTGCAGTTTTCTACAGCCTTCCAAGCCTGTGTGCCAGGCCTACTTAAAAAATATTTACACCAATCATATTTGTTGTGACAGTATTCTAATAATTAAAAATTAAAATTTTTGGTAATAGTTGCTGTGATTTGAATCGTCAGTTTGCTGGTGCCATTGAAACGCACTTTCCTCCTGCCTTGCAGCCTGCTGTGAGCCAGGCCCCCACCTAGCCAATTGTTGTCAGCAATCATATTTTTGTTAACAGTATTGCAAAAATTGTCAATCATCACTGTTTAGACTGTCAGTAATCAGTCTCCTAGTGTCCTTGAATTGCATCTCCCTCCTGCTTGCCATCCTTTTGTGCCAGGCCGTCTTGCCAACTATTTACACCAATCCTAATTTTTTGTCACAGTATAGTTACTAATTAAAATTAAAAAAATCTTTATTGTTGATGATCTTAACCCTCAGTTTGCTCCTGCCTTTGAATTTCAGTTTTCTACAGCCTTCCAAGCCTGTGTGCCAGGCCTACTTAAAAAATATTTACACCAATCATATTTGTTGTGACAGAATTCTAATAATTAAAAATTAAAATTTTTGTTAATAGTTGCTGTGATTTGAATCGTCAGTTTGCTGGTGCCAATGAAACGCACTTTCCTCCTGCCTTGCAGCCTGCTGTGAGCCAGGCCCCCACCTAGCCAATTGTTGTCAGCAATCATATTTCTTTTAACAGTATTGCAAAAATTGTCAATCATCACTGTTTAGACTGTCAGTAATCAGTCTCCTAGTGTCCTTGAATTGCATCTCCCTCCTGCCTGCCATCCTTTTGTGCCAGGCCGTCTTGCCAACTATTTACACCAATCCTAATTTTTTGTCACAGTATAGTTACTAATTAAAATTAAAAAAATCTTAATTGTTGATGATCTTAACCCTCAGTTTGCTCGTGCCTTTGAATTTCAGTTTTCTACAGCCTTCCAAGCCTGTGTGCCAGGCCTACTTAAAAAATATTTACACCAATCATATTTGTTGTGACAGAATTCTAATAATTAAAAATTAAAATTTTTGTTAATAGTTGCTGTGATTTGAATCGTCAGTTTGCTGGTGCCAATGAAACGCACTTTCCTCCTGCCTTGCAGCCTGCTGTGAGCCAGGCCCCCACCTAGCCAATTGTTGTCAGCAATCATATTTCTTTTAACAGTATTGGAAAAATTGTCAATCATCACTGTTTAGACTGTCAGTAATCAGTCTCCTAGTGTCCTTGAATTGCATCTCCCTCCTGCCTGCCATCCTTTTGTGCCAGGCCGTCTTGCCAACTATTTACACCAATCCTAATTTTTTGTCACAGTATAGTTACTAATTATAATTAAAAAAATCTTTATTGTTGATGATCTTAACCCTCAGTTTGCTCGTGCCTTTGAATTCAGTTTTCTACAGCCTTCCAAGCCTGTGTGCAAGGCCTACCTAAAAAATATTTACACCAATCATATTTGTTGTGACAGTATTCTAATAATTAAAAATTAAAATTTTTGGTAATAGTTGCTGTGGTTTGAATTGTCAGTTTGCTGGTGCCATTGAAACGCACTTTCCTCCTGCCTTGCAGCCTGCTGTGAGCCAAGCCCCCACCTAGCCAATTGTTGTCAGCAATCATATTTCTGTTAACAGTATTGCAAAAATTGTCAATCATCACTGTTTAGACTGTCAGTAATCAGTCTCCTAGTGTCCTTGAATTGCATCTCCCTCCTGCCTGCCATCCTTTTGTGCCAGGCCGTCTTGCCAACTATTTACACCAATCCTAATTTTTTGTCACAGTATAGTTACTAATTAAAATTAAAAAAAACTTTATTGTTGATGATCTTAACCTTCAGTTTGCTCGTGCCTTTGAATTGCAGTTTTCTACAGCCTTCCAAGCCTGTGTGCCAGGCCTACTTAAAAAATATTTACACCAATCATATTTGTTGTGACAGTATTCTAATAATTAAAAATTAAAATTTTTGTTAATAGTTGCTGTGGTTTGAATTGTCAGTTTGCTGGTGCCATTGAAACGCACTTTCCTCCTGCCTTGCAGCCTGCTGTGAGCCAAGCCCCCACCTAGCCAATTGTTGTCAGCAATCATATTTCTGTTAACAGTATTGCAAAAATTGTCAATCATCACTGTTTAGACTGTCAGTAATCAGTCTCCTAGTGTCCTTGAATTGCATCTCCCTCCTGTCTGCCATCCTTTTGTGCCAGGCCGTCTTGCCAACTATTTACACCAATCCTAATTTTTGTCACAGTATAGTTACTAATTAAAATTAAAAAAATCTTTATTGTTGATGATCTTAACCCTCAGTTTGCTCGTGCCTTTGAATTGCAGTTTTCTACAGCCTTCCAAGCCTGTGTGCCAGGCCTACTTAAAAAATATTTACACCAATCATATTTGTTGTGACAGTATTCTAATAATTAAAAATTAAAATTTTTGGTAATAGTTGCTGTGATTTGAATCGTCAGTTTGCTGGTGCCATTGAAACGCACTTTCCTCCTGCCTTGCAGCCTGCTGTGAGCCAGGCCCCCACCTAGCCAATTGTTGTCAGCAATCATATTTCTGTTAACAGTATTGCAAAAATTGTCAATCATCACTGTTTAGACTGTCAGTAATCAGTCTCCTAGTGTCCTTGAATTGCATCTCCCTCCTGTCTGCCATCCTTTTGTGCCAGGCCGTCTTGCCAACTATTTACACCAATCCTAATTTTTTGTCACAATATAGTTACTAATTAAAATTAAAAAAAATCTTTATTGTTGATGATCTTAACCCTCAGTTTGCTTGTGCCTTTGAATTTCAGTTTTCTACAGCCTTCCAAGCCTGTGTGCCAGGCCTACTTAAAAAATATTTACACCAATCATATTTGTTGTGACAGTATTCTAATAATTAAAAATTAAAAATTTTGGTAATAGTTGCTGTGATTTGAATCGTCAGTTTGCTGGTGCCATTGAATAGCACTTTCCTCCTGCCTTGCAGCCTGCTGTGAGCCAGGCCCACCTAGCCAATTGTTGTCAGCAATCATATTTCTTTTAACAGTATTGCAAAAATTGTCAATCATCACTGTTTTGACTGTCATTAATCAGTCTCCTAGTGTCCTTGAATTGCATCTCCCTCCTGCCTGCCATCCTTTTGTGCCAGGCCGTCTTGCCAACTATTTACACCAATCCTAATTGTTGTCACAGTATAGTTACTAATTTAAATAAAAAAAATCTTCATGGTTGATCTTAATCCTCATTTTGTTTGTGCCATTGAATTGCACTTTTTCTATTGCCTGCCAGCCTGTGTGCCAGGCCCAACTATCAAATTAGTGCTAGCAATCATATTTCTTTTAACAGTATTGCAAAATTTGTCAATCAACACTGTTTTGACTGTCAATCTGCAGTCTACTAGTGCCCTTGAATTGCATTTTCCTCCTGCCTGCCTGCCTGTGTGCCAGTCCCAACTAGCCAATTAGTGCCACCACTCATATTTATTGTAACAGGATTGGAATTTTTGTTAATCATAACTGTTTTGACTGTGATTCTTCAGTCTCCTAGTGCCTTTCTCCCAGCGTGTGTGCCAGACAGGCTCATTTGCCAATTAGTGCCAAACAATCATATTTGTTGCCACAGTACTAGTAATATTTCAAAAAATTAACAATTTGTAATTTTTAAAACATCTGTCTTTTTTGTTGTTGTCAGTCTCACAGCGTATACTGTGCCCACTTTCACAGTGCCACCACTCAATTGGTGTAATAGTATTGTTAGTGTCCATTTAAAAAAAAAATGACAGGCAGAGGCAGGCCACCCCGCAGGTTCCATGGTCGTGGTCGTGGTGCTGTGATTCCTTTAGACCCTACAAATATGCACATTGTTCAGACGCCGGGTGCCAGGGGGGATGCAAAAACTTCTGAGGAGGACCTAGTTGAATGGCTAACACAGGAAACCCAATCTTCTTCAGCTTCCGCTGCTAGTCCTCCTAACCTTGACGCACCATCTAAGTCCAGCTGTGCTTTGGGCAGGTCTCAAGTGACCAGTGACACTCCGCCGCCTGTCGCCACCACCAACACTAGCACCAAAGCCGCTTCACTTGATCTGTCACAGGAGTTATTGACACATCATTTTGAAGAAATGAGTGATGCGCAACCATCATTGACAGAGGATGTAGATAATAGTGATCAGTCTCAGTCAGGCAGCATTACCGACATGGAGGAACGGTGTGATGATGATGGTTATGTTGTACCCGCTGCTGCTTCCTTTCTTGATGTTTCAGATACAAGTGAAGCGGTTGATGATGATGTGTCGGTGGATGTCACGTGGGTGCCTGCTAGAAGAGAAGAAGAAGAGGGGAAAAGTTCAGATGGGGAGACAGAGAGGAGGAGGAGACAATTTGGAAGCACGGGGAGGTCGTCTTAAGGAGCTAGTGGCACAGTCAGACAGCATGCATCGTCACCAGGGGTCAGCCAGACAGCCCGCCGATGCCCATCAACGCATGCTGTTGCCACCACCAGAATGCCGTCATCGCAGAGCTCAGCAGTGTGGCATTTTTTTTGTGTGTCTGCCTCTGACAACAGCGATGCCATTTGCAACCTGTGCCAAAAGAAACTGAGTCGTGGGAAGTCCAACAGCCACCTAGGTACAACTGCTTTGCGAAGGCACATGGTCTCCCATCACAAAGGCCGATGGGAAGAACACATGAGTAGAAGCAGCACACAAAGTGAAAGCCGCCTTCCTCCTCCTGCTCCAGCATCTTCAGCCACGTCAACCAGTGCTGTCCTCCTTGCCCCCTCTCAACCATCCTCCACTCAGTCTCTCTTACGTAGCAGTTCCTGGTCATCTGCCCACAGTCAGGTGTCTGTCAAGGACATGTTTGAGCGTAAGAAGCCAATTTCTCAAAGTCACCCCCTTGCCCGGCGTCTGACAGCTGGCTTGTCTGAACTCTTAGCCCGCCAGCTTTTACCATACAAGCTGGTGGAGTCTGATGCTTTCAAAAAATTTGTATCTATTGGGACACCGCAGTAGAAGGTACCTGGCAGAAATTTATTTTCACAAAAGGCAATCCCAAACCTGTACTCTGTTGTGAGAAAGGAAGTTATGGCATGTCTGGCACACAGCGTTGGGGCAAGGGTCCATATGACCACGGATAGCTGGTCTGCAAAGCATGGTCAGGGCAGGTATATCACCTACACTGCGCATTGGGTAAACCTGCTGACTTCTGACAAGCATGGAATGCGTGGCTCTGCAGAAGAGTTGGTGACACCGCCACGACTTGCAGGCAGGCCTGCTTCTACCTCCTCTACTCCTCCTACTCCATCCTCTTCCATAACCTCTTCCTCGGCTGAGTCCTCTTCAACTTCTGCGTCTTGCTCCACATCTATGGCACCCTACAGCTCCCCAGGTACTATTCTACATCCCGGGTACGGCAGTGTCACGCAGTCTTGTGGTTGACTTGCCTGAAAGCGGAGAGTCACACTGCACCAGCACTCCTGACCGCCCTGAACGCACAGGTGGATCAGTGGCTGACTCCGCACCAACTGGAGATTGGCAAGGTTGTTTCTGACAATGGAAGTAATTTGGTGGCGGCATTGAAATTGGGCAAGTTGACACATGTGCCGTGCATGGCACATGTGTGTAATCTGATTGTACAACGATTTGTCCATAAGTACCCAGGCTTACAGGACGTCCTGAAGCAGGCCAGGAAGGTGTGTGGCCATTTCATGCGTTCCTACACGGCCATGGCGCACTTGTCTGATATCCAGCGTCGAAACAACCTGCCAGTGAGGCGCTTGATTTGCGACAGCCCGACACGGTGGAATTCAACACTCCTAATGTTTGACCGCCTGCTCCAACAAGAAAAAGCTGTTAATGAGTATTTGTATGACCGGGGTGCTAGGACAGCCTCTGGGGAGCTGGGGATATTTTTGCCAAATTACTGGACGCTCATGCGCAATGCCTGTAGGCTCATGCGTCCTTTTGAGGAGGTGACAAACCTTGTCAGTTGCACCGAAGGCACCATCAGCGACATCATACCATTTGTTTTCTTCCTGGAGCATGCCCTGCGAAGAGTGCTGGATCAGGCAGTAGATGAGCGTGAAGAGGAAGAGTTGTGGTGTCCATCACCCCCACAAACAGCCGAATCAGCATTGCTTGCTGGACCTGCGGCAACGCAGGAAGAAGATTGTGAGGAAGAGGAGTCAGAGGAGGAATGTGGCTTTGGGGAGGATGAGGAGGAGGAAGACCGAGCACAACAGTCATCCCAGGGTGCTCGTTGTTGTCACCTCTCTGGTACCCGTGGTGTTGTACGTGGCTGGGGGGAAGAAGATACCATCAGTGAGATCAGTGAGGAGGAGGAACGCGACATGATTAGCTCAGCATCCAACCTTGTTCAAATGGGTTCTTTCATGCTGTCGTGCCTGTTGAGGGACCCTCGTATAAAAAAGCTGAAGGAGAATGACCTGTACTGGGTGTCCACACTCCTCGACCCCCGGTATAAGCATAAAGTGCCTGAAATGTTACCAAATTCCCTTAAGTCGGAAAGGATGGAGCATTTTCATAATAAATTAAAAACTATCGTTATACAGCGTATAAGGGTGATGTCACAGCACCACGGGAATGTAACAGGGGAAGAGATGAAATTAATCCTCCTCCTCCCACGACCACGGCGGCAAGGACCGGGCGCTTTCCTGACGTCTTGTTGATGGAGGACATGCGTACCTTTTTAACTCCCATGCACCATCAGAGCCTTTCGGGATCCAGCCTTAGAGAAAGACTCAACCGACAGGTTTGCAGACTACCTAGCTTTAACTGCGGATCTTGACACTCTCAGGAGCGATGGACCCCTTGACTACTGGGTGTGCAGGCTGGACTTGTGGCCTGAGCTATCCCAATTTGCAATGGAACTTCTGGCCTGCCCCGCTTCAAGTGTCCTGTCCGAAAGGACTTTTAGTGCAGCAGAAGGTTTTGTCACTGAGAAGAGAAGTCGCCTAGGTCAAAAAAGCCTTGTCTATCTCACTTTTATAAAAATGAATGAGGGCTGGATCCCGAAGGGACTGACATTGGGCGATACATTTGAATAAAAAACTACTGATGATGATATGAGCTGCCTTGGGCTACAACTGGTACACAGGCTGGCCTTTTATTTTTGGTTATAAAGACGGAGGACTTGCTTGACTTATCCGCCAACAACTAGTGTTCAAGCCACAAGCTTTTAGGGCACTTTATAAATGTTTTACAAACATCGATTTTTCTGGCCGCTGCTACAGCAGTTGCTCCAACAATACCCCAATGTTTCAGTCATTTGTACATTCCTAATTTTTCTGGCCTCTGCTGCATCTCTGTGGGTACAAAACTCAAATAAAAAAAATAAGGCACATAACACTAGTGATTAAACTGTTACGAATTGTACAACTTTACACACCACTCATATCCGGTGGACCATTCAATTGAACGCAAAATGCAACAAATTTGAAAGAGTAGGACCGACCAAGCATCTTTATCCGTCTCTTGGTTGATCTAAATTATCTCTGTGTTCCATCTATGACATACCTGTACTCTATTGTGCAAAAGGGTGGCATATGTTTTGTTTCATGCTGTTGTGCCTGTTGCGGGTCGTGGCCCATGATATAAAAAGGCTGAAGGAGAATGACCTGTAGTAATGGTTGCCCCATCCAGTTTTTATAAAAATGTTCCTGGTTCCTCTCAATTATCTTTGGGTTTCTAAAATGGATGCCATACCTGTACTCGCTTGTGCAAAAGGATGGCATATGTGGTGGTGTTTCCTGCAGTTGTTTCTGTTGAGGGTGCTGGACCCTCTTATGAAAAAGCTGAAGGTGAACGACCTGGAGTGGGAGTCCAAGCATGGTTTTTGGTGCTATTTCACTTTTACAAACAATTATCTGTGGGTTTCACAAATCAATGCCGTACCAGTACTCTATTGTTACAAAGTATGCCATATGTTCTCTTTCCTGCTGGTATTTTGTTTGAGGGTCCTGGACACTCTTATAAAAAGGCCTAAGGTGAAAGAGGTGTACTGGGTGTCCACTCATTTTTATTTTCTATTTCTCATTTGACCTAAATTATCTCTGGTTTTGTAAAATCAATGCCGTACCTGTACTCTATTGTTCAAAAGGATGCCATACGTCCTCTTTCCTGCTGGTGTTTTTTTTTAGTGTCCAGGACCATCTTATAAAAAGGCCTAAGGAGAAAGAGGTGTACTGGTTGGCCACTGATTTTTATTTTTCTATTTAACAATTGACCAAAATGATCTCTGGGTTTGTAAAATCAATGCTGTACCTGTACTCTATTGTTCAAAAGGATGCCATACGTCCTCTTTCCTGCTGGTGTTTTTTTTGAGGGTCCAGGACCCTCTTATAAAAAGGCCTAAGGAGAAAGAGGTGTACTGGCTGTCCATCGAATCATTTTTTTTATTCAAATTTACATTTTAATTTTTTTTTTTTATGGGTTTCTAAAATCTATGCCTTTCCTGTACTCTATTGTTCAAAAGTATGCCATATGTCCTCTTTCCTGCTGGTTTTTTGTTTGAGGGTCCTGGACCCTCTTATAAAAAGGCATTATGGATAAAGAATTGTACCTGGTGTCCATCCAATCTTTTTTTTTTATTCAAATTCACGGTTGCAACAAATTATCCCCGGGTTTCTAAAATCAATGCCTTTCCTATAATCTTTTTTTCACAAAGGATGCCATATGTCCTCTTTCCTACTGCTGGTTTTGTTGAGTGTCCTGGAGCATCTGCTAAAAAGGCCGAAGGATAAAGCTGTGTACTGGGTGTCTATTCAATGTTTTTTTAGATTTCACAGTTGTAACTTATTTTTTCTGTCTTTCAAAAATCAATGCCTTTCCTGTAATCTATTTTTCAAAAGGATGCCATATGTCCTCTTTCATGCTGTTCTTTCTGTTGACGCTCTGGTACACTCTTTTAAAAAGGCCTAAGGATAAAGAAGTGTACTGGGTGTCCAATCAATGTTTTTTTTCTATTTCCCGGGTCATATAACTGATCTCTGTGTTTCTAACATCAATGCCTTTCCTGTAATCTAATTTTCAAAAGTATGCCATATGTCCTCTTTCCTGCTGGTGTTTTTTTTTTGAGGGTCCAGGACACTCTTATAAAAAGGCCTAAGAAGAAAGTGGTGTACTGGGTGTCCATCAAATCATTTTTTTGATTCAAATTTACATTTGCAAAAAATTATCTATGGGTTTCTAAAATCAATGCCTTTCCTGTACTCTTACTGTATTGTTCAAAAGTATGCCATATGTCCTCTTTCCTGTTGGTTTTTTGTTTGAGGGTCCTGGACCCTCTTATAAAAAGGCATTATGGATAAAGAATTGTACCTGGTGTCCATCCAATCTTTTTTTTTAATTCAAATTCACGGTTGCAACAAATTATCCCCGGGTTTCTAAAATCAATGCCTTTGCTATAATCTTTTTTTCACAAAGGATGCCATATGTCCTCTTTCCTACTGCTGGTTTTGTTGAGTGTCCTGGAGCCTCTGCTCAAAAGGCCGAAGGATAAAGAAGTGTACTGGGTGTCTATTCAATGTTTTTTTAGATTTCCCGTTTGTAACAATTTTTTTCTGTCTTTCTAAAATCAATGCCTTTCCTGTAATCTATTTTTCAAAAGGATGCCATATGTCCTCTTTCATGCTGTTCTTTCTGTTGAGGCTCCGGGACACTCTTCTAAAAAGGCCTAAGGATAAATAAGTGTACTGGGTGTATAATCTATGTTTTTTTTAGATTTCACGGTTGCAACTAATGATCTCTGTGTTTCAAAAATCAATGCTTTTCCTGTAATCTAATTTTCTAAAGTATGCCATGTGTCCTCTTTCATGCTGCTGGTTTTGTGGAGGGTCCTGGAGCCTCTGCTAAAAAGGCCTAAGGATAAATAAGTGTACTTGGTGTATAATCGAAGTTTTTTGTGATTTCACGGTTGCAACTAATGATCTCTGTGTTTCTAAAATCAATGCCTTTCCTCTAATCTAATTTTCTAAAGGATGCCATATGTCCTCTTTCATGCTGCTGGTTTTGTGGAGGGTCCTGGAGCCTCTGCTAAAAAGGCCTAAGGATAAATAAGTGTACTTGGTGTATAATCAAAGTTTTTTGTGATTTCACGGTTGCAACTAATGATCTCTGTGTTTCTAAAATCAATGCCTTTCCTATAATAATTTTTTTCAAAAGGATGCCATATGTCCTCTTTCCTGCTGCTGGTTTTGTCGAGGGTCCTGGAGCCTCTGCTGCGCATAATAAAGAAAAAAAAATTAATTTAACTTGACTTAATAACTGAAGCATGACTTCAGGAGTCAGGTGTGGTCGTAGGTAGTGGTTGTTGTTAGCAGATTATTTTTATTGCAAATTGCAATTGCCACAGCGTACATAAAATGTGCGTCACTAGTCCAAATTTTAATTTTTTTTTTCATTCAGGATTAGTTTGGGGTACGGCGCAATATTGGAAACGCAAAAAAACAGGTCTCCGTACCCGTTGATATAAGGGGTGATATAAGGTTGATATAAGGGGTGACTACTACTGCTTTTACCAGGCTCCTCTTGGATAGCCCCAGAAAGTGTGACTATGAATCCCAAAAAGAAAATTAAATTAAGGTTGAAAACTAACTCCAAAGTAACTTGTAAGACCTGGAGCTCCTCAAACACACGTCCTACCTTAACAGCTATAGGCTCCACAACCCACAAATCTTAACTTTTTCATGCCATGTGTGTCACCACAGTCTCCGAAGCTGTTGTCGGATGTATACAAAAACACTGATAAAGTATTCCTTTAGGAGTGCAAAGAGATGGCTACCGGAACACCAGGAACTTCACAAGAGTGGCTGTATTGTGTTTCTGGTGATGTTTGAGACATCTGGGTAGTGTACAGGGAGGGCAAAAATCGTCTCCATCTCTGTGCACCAAAGGACATGATGTCCTTGTCATCCATAAGCACATGAAATTGCTGGCATTTTTGTTGCTTCAAGAAGTTCATTTTTTGTGGTGATAGATAGTACTGAATTAAATAAACTTTGGTTTCCTACCATACTCAAGACAATCTTGTATTTCAAAATTCGTACTTGCTGTGGGAAACAGTGGCCTGTCCATACCAGGAAGATGATTTAGACAGAAGTAACGAGCTCTGCTTGCAGGTGACACATGTTTATCGTCAATCATCAAAGGGGTTGCGTGCAGAATATGGCTGATGGCCCCTTATTCACATGTTTGTCCAGAGCCACAACATTTTCAAACAGCCAGAAGAAAGGTCGTTTCTCACCAGCCTAAGTTGAGCTTCATTTAACAAATGCTGATATTCAAAAAAATAGACAAACAGTGCCTTAAATAACACATTTGCGATATGGATTCACCAGAGCAAGGTCATTGCAAGTACTAAGTTCCCACGATAACAAAATTAAAATGCCACAACTATGCAATCTTCACCTTCAGATTATTATTGTCACACTCCATTGTACTCCTATGCCCAGCTCCCTGCTCTTGTTTTTGTTGAGGGTCCTGGAGCCTCTGCTGAAAAGGCCTATGGATAATAAAGTGTACTGGGTGTCTGTTCAATTTTTTTTTTTGATTTCCCTGTTGCAAGTAATTATCTCAGTGTTTCTAAAATCAATGCCTTTCCTGTAATCTATAATTCAAAAAGATTGACATATGTCCTCTTTCATGCTGTTGTTTCAGTTGCGGCTCCGGGACCCTCGTATTAACAAGGCCTGAGGATAAATAAGTGTAACCAGTGTCTAATGAATGTTTTTTCTATTACACGGGTCATATAAATGATCTGTGGGTTTCTAAAATCAATGCCTTTCCTGTAATCTTTTATTCAAAAGTATGACATATCTCCTCTTTCATGCTGTTGTTTCGGTTGAGCCTCCGGGACCCTCGTATTAAAAAGGCCTGAGCATAAATAAGTGTCACGGCTGTCTAATCAATGTTTTTGTCTAATTTCACGGTTGCAAATAATGATCTGTGGGTTTCTAAAATCAATGCCTTTCCTGTAATCTTTTATTCAAAAGGATGACATATCTCCTCTTTCATGCTGTTGTTTCGGTTGAGGCTCCGGGACACTCGTATTAAAAAGGCCTGAGCATAAATAAGTGTCACGGCTGTCTAATCAATGTTTTTGTCTAATTTCACGCTTGCAAATAATGATCTGTGGCTTTCTAAAATCAATGCCTTTCCTGTAATCTTTTATTCAAAAGGATGACATATCTCCTCTTTCATGCTGTTGTTTCGGTTGAGGCTCCGGGACCCTCGTATTAAAAAGGCCTGAGCATAAATAAGTGTCACGGCTGTGTAATCAATTTTTTTTTCTAAATTCACGGTTGCAAATAATGATCTGTGGGTTTCTAAAATCAATGCCTTTCCTGTAATCTTTTATTCAAAAGGATGACATATCTCCTCTTTCATGCTGTTGTTTTGGTTGAGGCTCCAGGACCCTCGTATTAAAAAGGCCTGAGCATAAATAAGTGTGACGGGTGTGTAATCAATTTTTTTTTCTAAATTCACGGTTGCAAATAATGATCTGTGGGTTTCTAAAATCAATGCCTTTCCTGTAATCTTTTATTCAAAAGGATGACATATCTCCTCTTTCATGCTGTTGTTTCGGTTGAGGCTCCGGGACCCTCGTATTAAAAAGGCCTGAGCATAAATAAGTGTCACGGCTGTGTAATCAATTTTTTTTTCTAAATTCACGGTTGCAAATAATGATCTGTGGGTTTCTAAAATCAATGCCTTTACTGTAATCTTGTATTCAAAAGGATGACAGTACTACCAAAATACAGCCAATGAAGGGCCTTAGGAAGACTGAGCCAAGGTTGGATTGTAGTATTTGGTTAGGCTAATCATGATGGCCATGTAGACCACCACCACCGAGAGTCCTGGAAGTAACAGGGATGATGAGATGAAAGAGCTAAGAATAGTAGAACTTGAAACAACAGAGTTAGCCATGGGTGTTAGTGCAAAACCGCTTGGCTTTTTTTTGGCTTTGGGTGCGGCTATTCATGCAGGCCATATAGAGCTGACAACATTTGGTGTCGTATCAGCTATTAAACTAATAAGAACAGTACTACCAAAATACAGCCAATGAAGGGCCTTAGGAAGACTGAGCCAAGGTTGGATTGTAGTATTTGGTTAGGCTAATCATGATGGCCATGTAGACCACCATAGTAATAAGAACAGTACTAGCAAAATACAGCCAATGAAGGGCCTTAGGAAGACTGAGCCAAGGTTGGATTGTAGTATTTGGTTAGGCTAATCATGATAGCCATGTAGACCACCACCACCGAGAGTCCTGGAAGTAACAGGGATGATGAGATGAAAGTGCTAAAAATAGTACTACTTGAAACAACAGAGTTAGCCATGGGTGTTAATCCAAGACCGCTTGGATTTATTTTTGTATTGGGTGCAGCTAATCATGCAGGCCATATAGAGCTGACAACATTCGGTGTTTTATCAGCTATAAAAATAATAAGAACTGTACTACCAAAATACAGCCAATGAAGGGCCTTAGGAAGACTGAGCAAAGGTTGGATTGTAGTATTTTGTTCGGCTAATCATGATGGCCATGTAGACCGCCCGTAACAGGGATGAAAGTGCTAAGAATAGTACTAATTGAAACAACAGAGTTAGCCATGGGTGTTAGTCTAAGACCACTCAGCTTTTTTTTGGGTTTGGGTGCAGCTAATCATGAAGGACAGATAGACCTGCCACCATTTGGTGTTGTAACAGGTATGAAAATGCAAAGAACAGTAATACATAACACAACCTACTTACCATGGGTCCCAGAACATATGTTTGGTTGTTATATTTTGTAAGGGTAATCATGCAGGCCATATAGACCTCCACCGATAGGGTGAGTATGAGTAACAGCTATTAAAATGCAAAGGACATTACTAATTAACACAACATAGTTACCATGGGTCGCAGACCTAGAGCAGATGTCTTATTATTATATTTTGTATGGGTAATCATCCAAGCCATATAGACCTCATCAAATAGGGGGAGTTACAGAGATTAAAGTGCTAAGAATGGTAGTACTTAAAACACAACCTCGTTAAAATAGGTAGCAGACCACATGTCTTATTATTATAATTTTTCAGGGTAATCTGGCAGGCCATATAGAACTCCCATGATGGGGGGGGGAACAGGGATTAAAGTGCTAAGAAAAGTACTAATTGACACAAGCTAATTGGGTCCAAGAACGCATGTTTGATTATTAGAATTTATTAGGGTAATTATATATCTAACAAATATATCTATTTCTCTTCTATCGATTCTATCTAACTATCAATCTATGTATATCTATCTATCCTATCTATCACTATCAATCTATCTTCTGTCCGGGATGTTTTGAGACAGCCACTTTGGGAATGTTAGTTGATTTAGACCCATTATGGCTTAAAAGCAGACTCTGCATCAACTATGTAATTTTCCATGGGAGTTTTGCCAGGGATCCCCCTCCAGCATGCAACAGTCCAGGTGTTAGGACCCTTGAAACAACTTTTCCATCACTATTGTGGCCAGAAAGAGTCCTTGTAGGTTTTAAAGTTCGCCTGCCTATTGAATTCAATGGCGGTTCGCGCGGTTCGCGCGTTTGCGAACAATACCGGAAGTTCGAGTCCGCGGTTTGCGAACCGAAAATTTTAGGTTCGCGACATCACTACTTACAATCATCTAATTGCAATACCTTGAAAATCTCTGACTGCTATAAGTAATCTCTGCTCTGTTTGCATTCAATCCTTTGCTTCATATTTACTCTATTTTTAGTTACTAACAACAACAAGTTTTCTACTAATACTTTTCCTACTCGCATGATGCTTATGGACATTACTGCATTTATTAATATATATTGCATGGAATATTGCTGCTCAAGTGGCCTTGTTCTCTTATGATCTTTTGTTACTCTGCTAACATAAAGTTTCTCTCAGTCCGAATTCATCCTGTCAATTGTGGCAATAAGTGACTTTGTTCTTCAGTCCCTATGACTTATAAATATTGTCTTATGAAGTTAATAAGATAAGTTGCTTTTCTGACTTCATTCTTTAATTTGTTTTGATGGAATACTTGGTAATCCTTTGCTATAAGTTATAATAACTACACTTGTTGTATTAGTTACTACTTCCTCATAGTAGTGATAAACAATTAGTGTATACACAACTATATTTCCTTATATAAATAAGAGAGCTAGAGGGAAACAGTTACATATTACTAAGCCCTAAAAAACTATGTTACAACCAGACCTTCCACAGGTTGTTTATGATATGTCCCAGAAAATGGATCAGATGGGGAAAGCCATCTTAGATCTGCAAAGGGAGAAGTTTTGAAAGGACTCATAAAAGATTCCAAGGAACAATACACTAGCTCTCCAGAACCTCAAGTCTGTGTACCAGAATTGTTTGCCGGTGATAGAAGATCATATAGACAATTTAAAAATGCCTGTGGTCTTTTATTCAATTTAAAACCAAGAACATATCCTAATGATCGAGTAAAGGTATTAACTACCATATCCTATTTAAGAGCTGAACCAAGGATTTGGTCGGATCAGTTGTGTGAAGTTAACTCTCCTATTCTCAACTCTTTAAGTGATTTCTTCCAAGCCATGGATGAGTTGTATTCTGACACAGATGTTCAACTTTCTGCAGAATTCAAAATGAGACAACTTAAACAAGGGAAAAGGCCAGTTGAAGAATATATAACGGAATTCAAGTTATATGCTACTGATTCTTCCTGGAGTAGAGTTTCTTTAAGAAATCAATTTAGATTGGGGCTTTCGGAAAACCTGAAGGATGAACTTGCACGCACTGAAATGCCAGACACTCTTGAAGCACTAATGAGATTGGCAACCCAAATAGACCGCCGAATCCGAGAGAGAAAAGCAGAGCGCTACCATACTGAATCCCACTTTAAAGCACCACTCACTGCCCATCAAAAAACACCTGGGTTTTCAACAGAAAAAGTGACCCCCATGGAGATTGGCATGGTGAGAGGACCCCTAACTACTGATGAAAGATCTCGCCGCAGGGCTCTGCGCCTGTGTATGTATTGTGCAGATCCTAACCACACAGTCACTGACTGTCCAACCCTACGCAAGAATAAAAGGCGTAAGTTTACATATATACATAAATCTGATTCCTATGACACTTCTCAGACTTACTGAGGCTTTATACGATCTTCTACGTCTCCTACAGCAGCCGGAATGTTTTTTGTCACAAATAAAGACAAAACATTAAGACCGATAATTGATTACCGGGAACTAAATAAGTGCACTGTAAAAAATCGCTATCCGTTACCTCTAATTCCGGAACTCATTGAAAGACTAACCAATGCTACAATTTTTTCAAAGCTTGATCTTAGAGGAGTGTATAATCTCATTCGCATACGTCAAGGGGATGAATGGCTCACTGCATTCAGGACCAGATACAGACTTTTTGAGTACTTAGTGAAGCCATTTGGACTCTGCAACGTCCCTGCCACGTTCCAGCATTTCATTAACAATATTTTCAGAGATTTGCTGGACGTGTGTATGGTGGTATGCCTCAATGATATATTGAATTATTCAAAAGATGAAGAAGAACATATTAAACACGTCAGATGGGTGTTGGCAAGACTCAGAGTCCACAAACTTTATGCTAAGCCAGAAAAATGTTCATTCCATGACACCACCATTTCATTTTTAGGTTATACTATCTCTCCTGCTGGCATACAAATGCAATCCGAAAAAATAGAAGCTGTAAAAGAATGGCCAACCCCTACTAATAAAAAGGAATTACAAAGATTTCTGGGATTTTTGAATTATTATCGAAAGTTTATCAAAGGTTTTTCAGAGATTGTCAAACCACTCACTCAACTAACTGGAACTAGTCTACCCTTCAAATGGACTCCTATTCATAATGAAGTTTTTGAACAACTAAAGACTTCATTTACTACTGCACCCATTTTGAGATTCCCTGACGTGAATCTACCCTATATTCTTGAGGTTGACTCCTCTGACCATTCTATTGGTGCTGTACTCTTTCAACAAAAGACTGACACTGATCCAATACACCCCGTTTCTTTCTTTTCCAAAGCAATGAGTCCAGCTGAAAGGAATTACGCAATAGGTGATAAGGAGTTATTAGCCATCCGTAGGTCATTGGAGTTCTGGAGACATCTACTGGAAGGAGCCTTGCATCCCATTGTGATTTTCACTGATCACAAAAATTTACAATATTTACAAAACAATAAAACCCTTTCAAGTAGACAAGTACGCTGGTCTCTTTATTTATCTAGATTTGATTTCAAGATAATCTATCGTCCAGCCTGTAAAAATGGTAAAGCTGACGCTCTCTCTAGGCAGGATTCTGACTTACCTGAGGTACACAATCCCACAAGTATCATTCCTACAGATAAGGTAGGTTTTACTACTACTTTTCTTAAAGAAGTAAGGACAAAGTCTGTTCAACCACCATCCGTTAAGAATAAGAATCTAATGAAGAAAGATGGTATCTATTACTTTAAAGACAAGATGTACATCCCCACTGAGATGAGGAACCAAATCTTAGAACAACACCATGATTCTCCATTAGCCGTACATCCAGGTGTAGCTCGCACGTTGGATTTACTCAACAGAAAATATTGGTGGCCTAACATGTTTTCCTCAGTGCTTAATCACGTTAGGTCTTGTGCTATTTGTCAAGTATCTAAAACAGAGAAAAAATCTCATTATGGGTTACTGATGCCAATTCCTATTGCAAAGGGTCCCTGGCAACAAATCAGTTTAGACTTTATTGTTGAATTGCCGCCATCAAAGACCTATACCACCATACTGGTTGTTATTGATACTTTCACGAAGATGGCACACTTCTTGCCGTTCCACAAATTACCATCTTCATCTGAAACAGCAACATTGGTCATCGACAACATCATCAAACTACATGGTATTCCAAAAACCATAATTTCTGACAGAGGTTCTCAATTCACCTCTCGGTTTTGGAGAAATTTATGTATTTCCCTGAAGATAGATCATCACTATACTACATCCTTCCATCCACAAGCTAACGGACAGGTGGAAAGATTGAATCAGTGGTTGGACGAATATCTGAGATGCTTCTGTTCTTATCAACAACATGAGTGGTATAAGTTCTTGGCACTTGCAGAATTTGCATAAAACAATTTAACTAACTCATCAACGAAACTGACACCTTTCTATGCCAACTACGCTTACCATCCGAATTTTGATTCAGTTCCAATCACACCTTCCGTTTCTCCGACTGTTGACGAATTGAATAATGCCATTCTTGACAATTTCAGGTTCCTCAAGGATAACATCTCGAAGGCCCAAGCAACACAAAAACATTTCTATGATTTACGACATAGAAAATCTCCGCTTTACAAAATTGGAGACAAGGTTTGGTTATCCACAAAAAACCTTCAGATACAAGTAGAAAATTAACTCAAAAGTTCTGTGGGCCGTTTTCTGTATCATGCATCATCAACGAAAATGCAGTTACTTTAGACTTACCTGGGACTCTAAAAATTCATCCTACATTCCACGTATCATTACTCAAACCTTACTTACCAACCCGAACCACTCTTCCACTTGTTCCATCAAACCTGGATACAGATGGTTCTGTTGAATATGAAGTCCATTCACTCATCGATTCCAGAATTCATCGTGGAGTATTACAATATTTAGTCCGTTGGAAAAACTTTTCTGCGGAGGAAGACAGTTGGGAACCCTCTTCTACTCTCCGTGCCCCCCGTTTGGTCGCACAGTTCCACTGACAATTCTCTGATCATCCACGACCCCAAGCTGTGGGACAGCTTGCTTGAGGTGGGGGTCCTGTCAGGTTCACTGTCTGTGTAGTTACCTTTAAATTTCAATGACCTATCACATTACCACACCCCCTTTATAACACCTGTGATTACGTCATTCCTTGCTTAGTAATTTGTTTGACTACCTAAGTAGTACTACTACAGCTAAGCTCCTGGTCTGTTATTCTGCCTGTCATATCAAGTTTGTATGCAGGACCTTAATTCAATTTTTCCTATATCTGGAGATCGACTGCAACTAACTCTCTCTCTGCTTTAACTTAACTAACAGTGCCTCTGCAAGTTTCTCCTATGCCTGTGCTTGCTACGGATAATTCACTGTGACATTCAACTTCCTGAGGTTTTCATACCCAGATAAGACTGTTCTTGTACAACTGATGCCTTACTTTCTATTTACTTATAACGCTAACTTATTTCAGAGCCGATACCTTGAAACGGCTCAGTGCCGCAACCGGTGTTCTGACGTCAGACGCCACTCTCTCTGCTAAGGAGATACCGGAAGAGAGAATAATTCCTCAATCACAACTACGGCTTCTAAACTGAAGGCTCCGGTAAGGATACTAACTACAAGCAAAGGTACAACTCCATTTTTCTAAGTCTCAAATGCATTCTTAAAACGAACTTACAATCATCTAATTGCAATACCTTGAAAATCTCTGACCGCTATAAGTAATCTCTGCTCTGTTTGCATTCAATCCTTTTGCTTCATATTTACTCTATTTTTAGTTACTAACAACAACAAGTTTTCTACTAATACTTTTCCTACTTGCATGATGCTTATGGACATTACTGCATTTATAAATATATATTGCATGGAATATTGCTGCTCAAGTGGCCTTGTTCTCTTATGATCTTTTGTTACTCTGCTAACATAAAGTTTCTCTCCAGTCCGAATTCATCCTGTTAATTGTGGCAATAAGTGACTTTGTTCTTCAGTCCCTATGACTTATAAATATTGTCTTATGACGTTAATAAGATAAGTTGCTTTTCTGACTTCATTCTTTAATTTGTTTTGATGGAATACTTGGTAATCCTTTGCTATAAGTTATAATAACTACACTTGTTGTATTAGTTACTACTTCCTCATAGTAGTGATAAACAATTAGTGTATACACAACTATATTTCCTTATATAAATAAGAGAGCCAAAGGGAAACAATTACAACATGTGTGGTGCGCAGCGGCATTTAGCAGCCTTCTAATTACCAAAAAGCAATGCCAAAGCCATATAAGTCTGCTAATTCTGAAAAAAGGGGATCCCAGAGAAGCATTTACAACCATTTGTACCATAATTGCACAAGCTGTTTATAAATAATTTCAGTGAGAAACCTAAAGTTTGTGAAAAAGTGAACGATTATTTTTATTTGATAGTATTTAGCGGTGAAATGGTGGCATGAAATATACCAAAATGGGCCTTGATCAATACTTTGGGTTGTCTACTAAAAAAAAATATATGCTTGTCAAGGGATATTCAGGGATTCCTGACAGATATCAGTATTACAACGTAACTATCGCTAATGCTACTTGTATTTATTGTCCTATAACTTGCAAAAAGCAAAGAACATGTAAACATTGGGTATTTCTAGACTCAGGACAACATTTATAAACAATCGACTAGATTAGGAGTTTTGCGTTAGGCTTAAAAAGCAGCGTTAAGAGGTCCTAACTAGTGATGTTGTGAACTTAAAAATTTTGGTTCGCGAACTGCGGACTCGAACTTCGGGTATTGTTCACGAACCGGCGAACCGCGCGAACCGCCATTGACTTTAATAGGCAGGCGAACTTTAAAACCTACAAGGACTCTTTCTGGCCACAATAGTGATGGAAAAGTTGTTTCAAGGGGACTAACACCGGGACTGTGGCATGCTGGAGGGGGATCCCTGGCAAAACTCCCATGGAAAATTACATAGTTTATGCAGAGTCTGCTTTTAACCCATAAAGGGCCTAAATCACCTAACATTCCCAAATTGTTTGCAATAACGTGCTTTAAAACATCAGTTATGATGTCATATCTATCAGGTAGTGTAAGGGTTATGGCCGCTTCACAGTGACAGAGCAAACTCCAAGTGTAACGCACCGCAATCAACCGCAAACAGTCCATTTGCACAACCACGAGATAGATAGATTTGATAGATAGATACATAGATTACATAGCTCAATCGATGCAATATACATATGATCGATACAATTTACATAGATCAATAGATGCAATATACATTTGATAGATACGAATTACATCGATCAATAGATGCAATATAGATTTGATAGATATGAATGTTATCGAATCAAAGATGCAATATACATTTTATAGATACGATTGACATCAACCAAAATATGTAATATACATTTTATAGATACGAATTACATCGATTAATAGATGCAATCTACATTTGATAGATATGTTTGATAGTTCAATCGATTTGATAGATAAATAAATCGATTTGAAATATATATAATTTCCCTGACAGAGTATAACAATAAGACATGCGGTCTGTGACCCGTGGTGTGTTAAGTAGTACTATTCTTAGCAGTTTACTACAACCTGTTACTACCCCTATCGGGGGAGGTCTATATGGCCTTCATTTTTGGAACCGGGAGATGGAAGAAGATGATTGTTCTGTCCTCCTACTTCAAATTTGTCAAAAACACAAGTGGCTGTCTCAAAACAGTCCGGACAGAAGATAGATAGATAGGATAGATAGATATATATAGATTGATAGTTAGATAGAATTGATAGAAGAGAAATAGATAGATTTGTTAGATATATAATTACCCTGACAAAGAATAATAATTAAACATGCAGTCTTGGACCCATGGTAACTAGGTTGTGTTAAGTAGTACTATTCTTAGCACTTTCAGCCCTGTAACTCCCCCATTGGTGGAGGTCTATATGGCGGTTATAATTACCCTGACAAAGTATAACAACAAGACACGCGGTCTGGGACCCATGGTAATTTTGTTGTGTTAAGTAAAACTTTTCTTATCACTTTAATCCCTCTTACCCCCCCCCCCCTTTCGTTGGAGTTCTATATGGCCTGCATGATTAGCCTGACAAAGTATAACAAGAAAACATCTGGTCTGGGACCCATGGTAACTAGGTTGTGTTTAAGTAGTACTATTCTTAGAACTGTAATCCCTGTTACTCCCCCTATCAAGGGAGGTCTATATGGCCTGCATGATTACCCTGACAAAGTATAACAACAAGACACACAGTGTTGGACCCATGGTAACTAGCTTGTGTTAATTAGTACTTTTCTTAGCACTTTAATCCCTGTTACCCCCCCTATCGGGGGAGGTCTATATGGCCTGCCTGATTACCTTGACAAAATATAATAATATTTAACTAACTCATCAACGAAACTGACACCTTTCTATGCCAACTACGCTTACCATCCGAATTTTGATTCAGTTCCAATCACACCTTCCGTTTCTCCGACTGTTGACGAATTGAATAATGCCATTCTTGACAATTTCAGGTTCCTCAAGGATAACATCTCGAAGGCCCAAGCAACACAAAAACATTTCTATGATTTACGACATAGAAAACCTCCGCTTTACAAAATTGGAGACAAGGTTTGGTTATCCACAAAAAACCTTCGGATACAAGTAGAAAATTAACTCAAAAGTTCTGTGGGCCGTTTTCTGTATCATGCATCATCAACGAAAATGCAGTTACTTTAGACTTACCTGGGACTCTAAAAATTCATCCTACATTCCACGTATCATTACTCAAACCTTACTTACCAACCAGAACCACTCTTCCACTTGTCCCATCAAACCTGGATACAGATGGTTCTGTTGAATATGAAGTCCATTCACTCATCGATTCCAGAATTCATCGTGGAGTATTACAATATTTAGTCCGTTGGAAAAACTTTTCTGCGGAGGAAGACAGTTGGGAACCCTCTTCTACTCTCCGTGCCCCCCATTTGGTCGCACAGTTCCACCGACAATTCTCTGATCGTCCACGACCCCAAGCTGTGGGACAGCTTGCTTGAGGTGGGGGTCCTGTCAGGTTCACTGTCTGTGTAGTTACCTTTAAATTTCAATGACCTATCACATTACCACACCCCCTTTATAACACCTGTGATTACGTCATTCCTTGCTTAGTAATTTGTTTGACTACCTAAGTAGTACTACTACAGCTAAGCTCCTGGTCTGTTATTCTGCCTGTCATATCAAGTTTTTATGCTGGACCTTAATTCAATTTTTCCTATATCTGGAGATCGACTGCAACTAACTCTCTCTCTGCTTTAACTTAACTAACAGTGCCTCTGCAAGTTTCTCCTATGCCTGTGCTTGCTACGGATAATTCACTGTGACATTCAACTTCCTGAGGTTTTCATACCCAGATAAAACTGTTCTTGTACAACTGATGCCTTACTTTCTATTTACTTATAACGCTAACTTATTTCAGAGTCGATACCTTGAAACGGCTCAGTGCCGCAACCGGTGTTCTGACGTCAGACGCCACTCTCTCTGCTAAGGAGATACCGGAAGAGAGAATAATTCCTCAATCACAACGACGGCTTCTAAACTGAAGGCTCCGGTAAGGATACTAACTACAAGCAAAGGTACAACTCCATTTTTCTAAGTCTCAAATGCATTCTTAAAATGAACTTACAATCATCTAATTGCAATACCTTGAAAATCTCTGACCGCTATAAGTAATCTCTGCTCTGTTTGCATTCAATCCTTTTGCTTCATATTTACTCTATTTTTAGTTACTAACAACAACAAGTTTTCTACTAATACTTTTCCTACTTGCATGATGCTTATGGACATTACTGCATTTATAAATATATATTGCATGGAATATTGCTGCTCAAGTGGCCTTGTTCTCTTATGATCTTTTGTTACTCTGCTAACATAAAGTTTCTCTCCAGTCCGAATTCATCCTGTTAATTGTGGCAATAAGTGACTTTGTTCTTCAGTCCCTATGACTTATAAATATTGTCTTATGACGTTAATAAGATAAGTTGCTTTTCTGACTTCATTCTTTAATTTGTTTTGATGGAATACTTGGTAATCCTTTGCTATAAGTTATAATAACTACACTTGTTGTATTAGTTACTACTTCCTCATAGTAGTGATAAACAATTAGTGTATACACAACTATATTTCCTTATATAAATAAGAGAGCCAAAGGGAAACAATTACAACATGTGTGGTGCGCAGCGGCATTTAGCAGCCTTCTAATTACCAAAAAGCAATGCCAAAGCCATATAAGTCTGCTAATTCTGAAAAAAGGGGATCCCAGAGAAGCATTTACAACCATTTGTACCATAATTGCACAAGCTGTTTATAAATAATTTCAGTGAGAAACCTAAAGTTTGTGAAAAAGTGAACGATTATTTTTATTTGATAGTATTTAGCGGTGAAATGGTGGCATGAAATATACCAAAATGGGCCTTGATCAATACTTTGGGTTGTCTACTAAAAAAAAATATATGCTTGTCAAGGGATATTCAGGGATTCCTGACAGATATCAGTATTACAACGTAACTATCGCTAATGCTACTTGTATTTATTGTCCTATAACTTGCAAAAAGCAAAGAACATGTAAACATTGGGTATTTCTAGACTCAGGACAACATTTATAAACAATCGACTAGATTAGGAGTTTTGCGTTAGGCTTAAAAAGCAGCGTTAAGAGGTCCTAACTAGTGATGTTGTGAACTTAAAAATTTTGGTTCGCGAACTGCGGACTCGAACTTCGGGTATTGTTCACGAACCGGCGAACCGCGCGAACCGCCATTGACTTTAATAGGCAGGCGAACTTTAAAACCTACAAGGACTCTTTCTGGCCACAATAGTGATGGAAAAGTTGTTTCAAGGGGACTAACACCGGGACTGTGGCATGCTGGAGGGGGATCCCTGGCAAAACTCCCATGGAAAATTACATAGTTTATGCAGAGTCTGCTTTTAACCCATAAAGGGCCTAAATCACCTAACATTCCCAAATTGTTTGCAATAACGTGCTTTAAAACATCAGTTATGATGTTGTATCTATCAGGTAGTGTAAGGGTTATGGCCGCTTCACAGTGACAGAGCAAATTCCAAGTGTAACGCACCGCAATCAACCGCAAACAGTCCATTTGCACAACCACGAGATAGATAGATTTGATAGATAGATACATAGATTACATAGCTCAATCGATGCAATATACATATGATCGATACAATTTACAAAGATCAATAGATGCAATATACATTTGATAGATACGAATTACATCGATCAATAGATGCAATATAGATTTGATAGATATGAATGTTATCGAATCAAAGATGCAATATACATTTTATAGATACGATTGACATCAACCAAAATATGTAATATACATTTTATAGATACGAATTACATCGATTAATAGATGCAATCTACATTTGATAGATATGTTTGATAGTTCAATCGATTTGATACATAAATAAATCGATTTGAAATATATATAATTTCCCTGACAGAGTATAACAATAAGACATGCGGTCTGTGACCCGTGGTGTGTTAAGTAGTACTATTCTTAGCAGTTTACTACAACCTGTTACTACCCCTATCGGGGGAGGTCTATATGGCCTTCATTTTTGGAACCGGGAGATGGAAGAAGATGATTGTTCTGTCCTCCTACTTCAAATTTGTCAAAAACACAAGTGGCTGTCTCAAAACAGTCCGGACAGAAGATAGATAGATAGGATAGATAGATAGATAGATAGATATATATAGATTGATAGTTAGATAGAATTGATAGAAGAGAAATAGATAGATTTGTTAGATATATAATTACCCTGACAAAGAATAATAATTAAACATGCAGTCTTGGACCCATGGTGACTAGGTTGTGTTAAGTAGTACTATTCTTAGCACTTTCAGCCCTGTAACTCCCCCTATTGGTGGAGGTCTATATGGCGGTTATAATTACCCTGACAAAGTATAACAACAAGACACGCGGTCTGGGATCCATGGTAATTTTGTTGTGTTAAGTAAAACTTTTCTTATCACTTTAATCCCTCTTACCCCCCCCCCCCCCCTTTCGTTGGAGTTCTATATGGCCTGCATGATTAGCCTGACAAAGTATAACAAGAAAACATCTGGTCTGGGACCCATGGTAACTAGGTTGTGTTTAAGTAGTACTATTCTTAGAACTGTAATCCCTGTTACTCCCCCTATCAAGGGAGGTCTATATGGCCTGCATGATTACCCTGACAAAGTATAACATCAAGACACACGGTGTTGGACCCATGATAACTAGCTTGTGTTAATTAGTACTTTTCTTAGCACTTTAATCCCTGTTACCCCCCCTATCGGGGGAGGTCTATATGGCCTGCCTGATTACCCTGACAAAATATAATAATAAGACATGCTGTCTGGGACCCATGTTAACTAGGTTGTGTTTTAAGTAGTACTATTCTTAGCACTTTAATCTCTGTAACTCCCCCTATTTGGGGAGGTCTATACGGCCTGGATGATTACCCATACAAAATATAATAATAAGACATCTGCTCTGGGTCTTGGACCCATGGTAACTATGTTGTGTTAAGTAGTAATGTCCTTAGCATTTTAATATCTGTTACTCACCCTATCGGTGGAGGTCTATATGGCCTCCATGATTACCCTTACAAAATATAATAACAAAACATGCGGTCTGGGACCCATGGTAACTAGGTTGTGTTAAGTATTACTCTTCTTAGCATTTTAATACCTGTTACTCACCCTATCGGTGGAGGTGTATATGGCCTGCATGATTACCCTTACAAAATATAATAACAAAACATGCAGTCTGGGACTCATGGTAACTATGTTGTGTTAAGTATTACTCTTCTTAGCATTTTAATACCTGTTACTCACCCTATCAGGGGAGGTCTATACGGCCTACATGATTACCCATACAAAATATAATAATAAGACATCTGCTCTGGGTCTGGGACCCATGGTAATTAGGTTGTGTTAAGTAGTACTGTTCTTAGCATTTTAATACCTGTTACTCACCCTGTCGGGGGAGGTCTATATGGCCTGCATGATTACCCATACAAAATATAATAATAACACATGCGTTCTGGGACCCATGGTAACTATGTTGTGTTAAGTAGTAATGTCCTTAGCATTTTAATACCTATTACTCACCCTATCGGGGGAGGTCTATATGGCCTGCATGATTACCCTTACAAAATATAATAACAAAACATGCAGTCTGGGACCCATGGTAACTAGGTTGTGTTAAGTATTACTCTTCTTAGCATTTTAATACAGTACCTGTTACTCACCCTATCGGGGGAGGTCTATACGGCCTGCATGATTACCCATACAAAATATAATAATAAGACATCTGCTCTGGGTCTGGGACCCATGGTAACTAGGTTGTGTTAAGTAGTACTGTTCTTAGCATTTTAATACCTGTTACACCCTGTCGGGGGAGGTCTATATGGCCTGCATGATTACCCTAACAAAATATAATAACAACACATGCGTTCTGGGACCCATGGTAACTAGGTTGGGTTAAGTATTACTCTTCTTAGCATTTTAATACCTGTTACTCACCCTATCGGTGAAGGTCTATATGGCCTGCATGATTACCCTTACAAAATATAATAACAAGACATGCGATCTGGGACCCATGATTACTAGGTTGTGTTAAGTAGTACTCTTCTTAGCATTTTAATACCTGTTACTCACCCTATCGGGGGAGGTCTATATGGCCTGCATGATTACCCTTACAAAATATAATAACAAAACATGCGGTCTGGGACCCATGGTAACTAGGTTGTGTTAAGTATTACTCTTCTTAGCATTTCAATACCTGGTACTCACCCTATTGGGGGAGGTCTATATGGCCTGCATGATTACCCTTACAAAATATAATAATAAAACATTTGCTCTGGGACCCATGGTAACTAGGTTGTGTTAAGTAGTACTGTTCTTAGCAGTTAATCCCTGTTACAACACCGAATAGTGGCAGGTCTATTTGGCTTTCATGATTAGCCGCACCCAAACCCAAAAAAAAGCCAAGCGGTCTTGGACTAACACCCATGGCTAACTCGGTTGTTTCAATTAGTACTATTCTTAGCACTTTCATCCCTGTTACTTCCAGGCCTCTCGGGGGTGGTCTAAATGGCCATCATGATTAGCCTAACAAAATACTACAATCCAACCTTGGCTCAGTCTTCATAGGCCCTTAATTGGCTGTATTTTGGTAGTACTGTTCTTATTAGTTTAATACCTGATACAACACCGAATGGTGGCAGCTCTATATGGCCAGCATGATTAGCCGCACCCAAACCAAAAAAAATCCAAGCGGTCTTGGATTAACACCCATGGCTAACTCAGTCGTTTCAATTTTTACTATTCTTAGCAAATTCATCTCATCCCTGTTACTTCCAGGCCTCTCGGTGGTGGTCTACATGACCATCATGATTAGCCTAACAAAATACTACAATCCAACCTTGGCTCAGTCTTCATAGGCCCTTCATTGGCTGTATTTTGGTAGTACTGTTCTTATTAGTTTAATACCTGATACAACACCGAATGGTTTCAGCTCTATATGTCCTGCATGATTAGCCGCACCCAAACCAAAAAAAAGCCAAGCGGTCTTGGACTAACACCCATGGCTAACTCGGTTGTTTCAAGTTGTACTTTTCTTAGCACTTTCATCTCATCCCTGTTATTTCCAGGCCTCTCGGTGGTGGTCTACATGGCCATCATGATTAGCCTAACAAAATACTACAATTCAACCTTGGCTCAGTCTTCATAGGCCCTTAATTTGCTGTATTTTGGTAGTACTGTTCTTATTAGTTTAATACCTGATACAACACCGAATGGTGGCAGCTCTATATGGCCTGCATGATTAGCTGCACCCAAACCAAAAAAAAGCCAAGCGTTCTTGGATTAACACCCATGGCTAACTTGGTTGTTTCAAGTTGTACTATTCTTAGCACTTTCATCTCATTCCTGTTACTTCCAGGCCTCTCGGTGGTAGTCTACATGGCCATCATGATTAGCCTAACAAAATACTACAATCCAACCTTTGCTCAGTCTTCATAGGCCCTTAATTGGCTGTATTTTGGTAGTACTGTTCTTATTAGTTTAATACCTGATACAACACTGAATGGTGGCAGCTCTATATGTCCTGCATGATTAGCCGCACCCAAACCAAAATAAAGCCAAGCGGTCTTGGACTAACACCCATGGCTAACTCGGTTGTTTCAAGTTGTACTATTCTTAGCACTTTCATCTCATCCCTGTTACTTCCCGGCCTCTCGGGGGTGGTCTACATGGCCATCATGATTAGCCTAACAAAATACTACAATCCAACCTTGGCTCAGTCTTCATAGGCCCTTAATTGGCTGTATTTTGGTAGTACTGTTCTTATTAGTTTAATACCTGAAACAACACCGAATGGTGGCAGCTCTATATGGCCTGCATGATTAGCCGCACCCAAACCAAAAAAAGCCAAGCGGTCTTGGATTAACACACATGGCTAACTCGGTTGTTTCAAGTTGTACTATTCTTAGCAAATTCACCTCATCCCTGTTACTTCCAGGCCTCTCTGTGGTGGTCTACATGGCCATCATGATTAGCCTAACAAAATACTACAATCCAACCTTGGCTCAGTCTTCATAGACCCATAATTGGATGTATTTTGGTAGTACTGTTCTTATTAGTTTAATACCTGATACAACACCGATGGTGGCAGCTCTATATGGCCTGCATGATTAGCCGCACCCAAAGCCAAAAAAAAGCCAAGCGGTCTTGGACTAACAGCCATGGCTAACTCGGTTGTTTCAAGTTGTACTATTCTTAGCACTTTCATCTCATCCCTGTTACTTCCAGGCCTCACGGGGGTGGTCTACATGGCCATCATGATTAGCCTAACAAAATACTACAATCCAACCTTGGCTCGGTCTTCATAGGCCCTTCATTGGCTGTATTTTGGTAGTACTGTTCTTATTAGTTTAATACCTGATACAACACAGAATGGTGGCAGCTCTATATGGCCTGCATGATTAGCCGCACCCAAAGCCAAAAAAAGCCAAGTGGTCTTGTACTAACACCCATGGCTAACTCGGTTGTTTCAAGTTGTACTATTCTTAGCACTTTCATCTCATCCCTGTTACTTCCCGGCCTCTCGGGGGTGGTCTACATGGCCATCATGATTAGCCTAACAAAATACTACAATCCAACCTTGGCTCAGTCTTCATAGGCCCTTAATTGGCTGTATTTTGGTAGTACTGTTCTTATTAGTTTAATACCTGAAACTACACCGAATGGTGGCAGCTCTATATGGCCTGCATGATTAGCCGCACCCAAACCAAAAAAAGCCAAGCGGTCTTGGATTAACACCCATGGCTAACTCGGTTGTTTCAAGTTGTACTATTTTTAGCAAATTCATCTCATCCCTGTTACTTCCAGGCCTCTCGGTGGTGGTCTACATGGCCATCATGATTAGCCTAACAAAATACTACAATCCAACCTTGGCTCAGTCTTCATAGGCCCTTAATTGGCTGTATTTTGGTAGTACTGTTCTTATTAGTTTAATACCTGATACAACACCGATGGTGGCAGCTCTATATGGCCTGCATGGTTAGCCGCACCCAAAGCCAAAAAAAGCCAAGCGGTCTTGGACTAACACCCATGGCTAACTCGGTTGTTTCAAGTTGTACTATTCTTAGCACTTTCATCTCATCCCTGTTACTTCCAGGCCTCACGGGGGTGGTCTACATGGCCATCATGATTAGCCTAACAAAATACTACAATCCAACCTTGGCTCGGTCTTCATAGGCCCTTCATTGGCTGTATTTTGGTAGTACTGTTCTTATTAGTTTAATACCTGATACAACACCGAATGGTGGCAGCTCTATATGGCCTGCATGATTAGCCGCACCCAAAGCCAAAAAAAAGCCAAGTGGTCTTGTACTAAAACCCATGGCTAACTCGGTTGTTTCAAGTTGTACTATTCTTAGCACTTTCATCTCATCCCTGTTACTTCCAGGCCTCTCAGTGGTGGTCTACATGGCCATCTTTATTAGCCTAACAAAATACTACAATCCAACCTTGGCTCGGTCTTCATAGGCCCTTCATTGGCTGTATTTTGGTAGTACTGTTCTTATTAGTTTAATACCTGATACAACACCGAATGGTGGCAGCTCTATATGGCCTGCATGATTAGCCGCACCCAAACCCAAAAAAAAGCCAAGCGGTCTTGGACTAACACTCATGGCTAACTCTGTTGTTTCAAGTTGTACTATTCTTAGCACTTTCATCTCATCCCTTACTTCCAGGCCTCTCGGGGGTGGTCTACATGGCCATTATGATTACCCTCACCAAAATATAACAACAAGACGTGCGTGCAGGGAACCATGGTAAGGTTACTTCCTTTCGCAAAATTGAGTATAACAGTTGCAGGCAGAGGTTCTGACCCTGCATTATGGCTGCACCTCTCCCTAAAAGAGGCATGCATTACAGAGTCTGTGGGCATGTATGCAAAGAGCTGGCCTGCCTAAAAGGAGCAGCAAGGCAGTACAGGTCATTCTCCTTCAGCCGTTTTATATGCTGGCCCACGGCCACGACCCTCAACAGCCACAACAGAATGAAACATCACATATGCCATCCTTTTGAACAATAGAGTACAGGTATGGCATTGATTTTAGTTACACGGAGATATTTATTAGGAACCGTGAAATTGAAAAAAAAAATATGATTGGACACCCAGTACAGTACAGGTCGTTCTCCTTTGGCCTTTTTAGAAGAGGGTCTCGGACCCTCAACAATTAACAACAGCAGGAAAGAGGACATATGGCATCCTTTTGAACAATAGAGTACAGGTACAGCATTGATTTTAGAAACCCAGAGATAATTGTTAGGAAACATGAAATAGAAAAAAACATTGATTGGACAGGACACCAAGTACACTTCTTTCTCCTTCAGCCTTTTTATAAGAGGGTCCAGGACCCTCAACAGAAACAACAGCAGGAAAGAGGACATATGGCATCCTTTTGAACAATAGATTACTGGTAAGGCATTGATTTTAGAAAAGCAGAGATAATTCTTTGCAACTGGGAAATAGAAAAAAAACATTGATTGGACACCCAGTACACTTCTTTATCCTTAGGTCTTTTTAGAAGAGTGTCCAGGACCCTCAAACAAAACAACAGCAGGAAAGAGGACATATGGCATCCTTTTGAACAATAGATTAAAGGTAAGGCATTGATTATCGAATCCCTGAGATAATTTTTATGAACAGGGAAATAAAAAAAACATTGATTGGACACCCAGTACACTTCTTTTTCCTTCGGCCTTTTTAAAAGAGTGTCCATGACCCTCAAACAAAACAACAGCAGGAAAGAGGACATATGGCATCCTTTGGAACAATAGATTACAGGTAAGGCATTGAGTTTAGAAACCCAGAGATAATTTGTTGCAACCGGGAAATAGAAAAAAACATTGATTGGACAGGACACCCAGTACAGTTCTTTATCCTTTTGCCTTTTTAAGTTTTTATAAGAGGGTCCAGGACCCTCAACCAAAACACCAGCAGGAAAGAGGACATATGGCATCCTTTTGAACAATTGATTACAGGTAAGGCATTGATTTTAGAATCCCTGAGATAATTTTTATGAAAAGTGAAATAGAAAAAAACATTGATTGGACACCCAGTACACTTCTTTCTCCTTCGGCCTTTTTAAAAGAGGGTCCAGGACCCTCAAACAAAACAACAGCAGGAAAGAGGACATATGGCATTGGCATCCTTTTGAACAATATATTACAGGTAAGGAATTGAGTTTAGAAACCCAAAGATAATTTGTTGCAACCGGGAAATAGAAAAAAAAATTGATTGGACAGGACACCCAGTACAATTCTTTATCCTTAGGCCTTTTTAGAAGAGGGTCCAGGACCCTCAACCGAAACACCAGCAGGAAAGAGGACATATGGCATCCTTTGGAACAATAGATTACAGGTAAGGCATTGATTATCGAATCCCTGAGATAATTTTTATGAACAGGGAAATAGAAAAAAACATTGATTGGATACCTAGTACACTTCTTTATCCTTAGGCCTTTTTAGAAGAGGGTCCAGGACTCTCAACAGAAACAACAGTAGGAAAGTGGACATATTTCATCCTTTTGAACAATAGATTACAGGGAAGGCATTGATTTTAGAAACCATGAGATAATTTGATGCAATCGTGAAATTGAACCAAAAAAATGATTGGACACCCAGTACAATTCTTTCTACTTCAGCCTTTTTATAAGAGGCTCCAGGACCCTCATATGAAACAACAGCAGGAAAGAGGACATATGGCATCCTTTTGAACAATAGAGTATAGGTACAGCATTGATTTTAGAAACCCAGAGATAATTTGTTGCAACCAGGAAATTGAACCAAAAAACTGATTGGACACCCAGGACACATCTTTCTACTTCAGCCTTTTTAAAAGAGGGTCCAGGACCCTCAACAAAAACAACAGCAGGAAAGAGGACATATGGCATCCTTTTGAACAATAGAGTACAGGTAAAGCTTTGATTTTAGAAACCCAGAGATAATTTTTTGTAAACGTGAAATTGGCCAAAAAAACATGCTTGGACACACAGTACAGGTCATTCTCCTTCAGCCTTTTTATAAGAGGGTCCAGCACCCTCAACAGAAACAACTGCAGGAAACACCACATATGCCATCCTTTTGCACAATCGAGTACAGGTATGCCATTGATTTTAGGAACCCGGAGATAATTGAGAGGAACCGGGAACATTTTTCAAAAAATGTGCTTGGACACCCATTACAGGTCGTTCTCCTTCAGCCTTTTTATACCATGGGCCACGACCCGCAACAGGCACAACAGCATGAAACACCACATATGCCACCCTTTTGCACAATAGAGTACAAGTATGACATAGATGGAACCCAGATATTATTTAGAGCAACCAAGAGATGGATAAAGATGCTTGGTCGGTCCTCCTCCTTCACATTTGGGGCACTGCGCGTGCAATTTAATGGTCCACCAGATATGAGTGGTGTGTTAAGTTGTACTATTCTTAACAGTTTAATCACTGTTATGTGCCTTATTTTTTTATTTGAGTTTTGTACCCACAGAGCAGCAGCAGAGGCCAGAAAAATTAGGCATGTACAAATGACTGAAAAATTGGGTATTGTTGTAGCCACTGCTGTAGCAGCGGCCAGAAAAATTGATGTTCGTAAAACATTTAGAAAGTGCCCTAAAATCTTGTGGCTTGAACACTAGTTGTTGGCGGATAAGTCAAGCAAGTCATCCTGCATTATATGAAAAAAAAAGCCAGCGTGTGTACCAGTTGTAGCCCAAGCAAGCTCATCTCATCATCAGGCCTTTTTTACTCAAATGTATCGCCCAATGTTAGTCCCTTCGGGATCCATCCCTCATTCATTTTAATAAAAGTGAGATAGTCAAGGCTTTTTTGACCTAGGCGACCTCTCTTCTCAGTGACAAAACCTCCTGCTGCACTGAAGGTCCTTTCAGACAAGACACTTGAAGCGGGGCAGGCCAGAAGTTCCATTGCAAATTGGAATAGCTCAGGCCACAGGTCAAGCCTGCACACTCAGTAGTCAAGGGGTCCATCGCTCTTGAGAGTGTCGAGATCCGCAGTTAATGCTAGGTAGTCTGCTACCTGTCGGTTGAGTCTTTCTCTGAGGCTGGATCCCGAAAGGCTCTGGGGATGCATGGGAGTTAAAAAGGTACGCATGTCCTCCATCAACAAGACATCAGGAAAGCGTCCTGTCCTTGCCGCCGTGGTCATGGGAGGAGGATTACTTTCATCTCTTCCCCTGTTACATTCCCGTTGTGCTGTGACATCACCCTTATACGCTGTGTAAAGCATATTTTTTTTTTTTTAAAGATTTTTTATTGAAGTTTCAGAAAGCACAAAGAATTCAAAATACAACATTTGCCCAATCATAAAATTAACATAAGAATACCACACAACAATTTTGACACCCCTTATATCTGCTAGGCTAATAGAGAAGTAACTGAACTATACATCAAGTTAAAACATACATGTTTAGGGTTCACAGAAATGAACATAATCATAGTAATATCTTAAGGTCAGCCTTAGTGTGTAGGGACCTATGTTGTGTCTAGGGGGGTGTCAGGTATATGCTTGGGCGAACTGAAATTAAACTTCATTTTATATTTTAATAATTGCAATCAGGTCTCCACATCTCTAGGATGAATAAAATGAGAATTTTTGCGATGACGTGGGGAGTTAGTTTGTAGGGTGACCATAGATAGGTCGTAGAACACTGGAAGGAAGAGGGGATGCAGTGGGCCAAAGCCACTCGAGTTACGGGAGGGGAAAGGGACGGGGAAGGGAAAAAGCAGGGGGGCGGAGCCTAATTTGGAGAGGCTGCAGTATGGGTTTGTTTATAAATCTAAATATGTCATATATGTACATAGCAATGGGTAAGATAAGAAACTATGAGAGGCGTCCTATGTACTACGTGCATCCATAGGGCGAACATCAGCTCTGTAGGCAGGTATATTAGTCATGAATACATAGTATGGGCTTTATAGAGGGAATTTCCCGTATGTGTATTCTAAGTGCTTGATATCATAATCCTGAGAAAGGCACATTATGATAAGATGTTTAACTTGGCGCAATGTAAAATGCATTGGTGGAGCTTCTTAATAATTTACATGTCCCTAGAGGTTATATTATGGGGGGGGAAGGTGACTGGTGTGTTTAGAGCTGAAGACCCCCCATAAATACATGTTAGCTAAGCCTAGGTAATTATATAATATAGTATAAATGGGACTTCTGGATGAGCTCCTCTCCTAGGCAGTGCCACCTTTAGGCGATGTGGGGAAAAGAATAGGGGTATGACCCGCCGGCAACAAGTACCGACAGGAAAGGAAGGAGAGGAGCCTATCAAAGATAGGTTTGTTATAATAATAGAAACCGCCTAAGAAAAACTTTAATCTGAAATAAAACAAATAATGTATCCCTCATCTGAAGCTATAGTATATACAAGATGGGAGTCCCAAATAGGAATATCATAGTAATTGAAAAGTGATGTATAGTATAGTGGGGAGAGTAGATAGATTCAATGACCCCATAAAGAAGGAGAGATATCTGAGAGGTTACTATTTAAGACTCATGAAACTAATGTCTAAATAAAACCATATTAGAGCACGGGAGTACTACTATAAATCTTCTTAGTTGACTCAAGAGGCTAAAATGTAAATAACTCGCATAGATAAGTTCCTCTTATATAAATAGAAATATTTTATAGCCTAGGTGTCTTTTTACCTTGACGGTCAGTATACTAGCTGTGTTCCTGCACCCTGACCGAGCATATATGAATCATAGACCTCTATCATAGGGGCAGCTGGTCTGTAACCCAAAGTTGTGCCCAACTGGCTAGCTATACTATATAAACCTATACTTGTATGTGATTCTAAGATAAGGTCGAGAAGGCATTAGTATCAGCAGGCATGACAATAACATGAGAACAATAATAGGTCTGAGGCTATAGCTTACATATTTCTAAAGATATGCCCTCTGCAGCAGGGATAATACACTCAATGTATAAAGAAACTGATGTGCTGTCTTAGTGGCTCATATCTGCTAAGAATGGGGATATAATTCATAAAGTACCTTTTACATTATGACAATACATTGGGAAGTGTAAAAAAAAAAAGAAAAGGATAACGTGTAGAACTTTCTAAAGGCATACTTCTCAAGGCATGGAGTAATTTAGAGAATAAGGTGACACATAAAAATCACTTATATATAGGCTTAATGGAGGCAAGGAAAAACATTTTTTCACAAACATGAGTAAAAACTGAGCTGAATGCAATAGACTGGGGATACTATGAAAACATGCAAGGGACCCAGAGGAACTGATGACTCCCAGCAATGCATTCTTATAACCAAAATAAAAGTTTCAAGAACCACAAAAGGAATATAAACCCCGTATATGGGAAAAGCCTTACACAATATAGACATCAGTAATGAAGTTATTAAGCGACAGATTAGTTCCTTCACAGTCTCAGTGTCCACATATCTCATCGTTTACATGTGAAAGATGGGCAAAGAAGACAGGGGTACTGCCGATCCAAATCTATCCCACTCCAGTTCTGAGGCCAGAAAATGAGGGAGCCATAGACTGTGTTAGCTTGGGCTTTGTTTCAGATGTGTCTATGAGCAATGGAACTATACTTGGATCAAAGTTGTTCTGCAGAAACCTCAGGAAAGCTAGGTTAATGGGCGTGAGGACCGAATATTCTCCAAAGTATTCAGCAGGTGTATGGAGCGAAGCAACAGCACAGTCAAACATGTCTCCATTGAGAGGCGAAGCAACAGCACAGTCAAACATGTCTCCACTGAGAGGAGCCGCGAGAGAGTTCTGCGTCTCAGCCGCCATGTGGGGATCCCGGGTGTCAGGGGTAAAGGCGTGAGTAGTGAGGAGACAGACCGGGTAGATGGCACTTGTATGCTGTGGCTTGGGCAAAAGTGCGCTCGCGTCTGAAAGCTGAAGTCTCCATGTTGCCGGCAACAGACGGGTCTCAGTCGTATTTCTCCGCTGGTATATGTGAACGTGAGTCACCTTCTCTCCCGTCTGCACACTCACCTTAATGTAAGCGGAGTCTGTTGATTCATCTTGAGGGAGAGCCTCCTGTAGTACAAGCCAGCTAGCATCAGCCTTAGCTAGCGCTGCGGGTTCAGGAGGTGGTATAGGAGAGAGGAGAGCGCCATCTTGGAAAATTTCAGTGAGACATTGTGAAAGCTGGGCATAGTGGTTATCCAGCTTGTCACTTAATCCTTTTAGAGCCAGGAGTAGTGCAGCCTTCATTTCTCCTCAATGGTCGCTTGTAGCAGTTGGCGATAATGGGAAGTGCTATATCACTTTTGTATGTACTGCGCTGCTTGTATTCTGAGGGTCCATGCGCTTCAGCTCTTAGTAACGGGGAGTGTAGGCCTTAAGTGGAGATGTTGGTTTCTGGTATTCATACAGCCACTTTTATTCCTTCTTGTCTCTCCAGATACTTTCAAGAGGCTTAGGTATCGCTAGAGAAAGATTTTAGGTTATCTTATTCAGGCTTCTCGTTGCTTTTCATAGCTCTCTATCACAGAGCTCCCACACTATGCTGCCATGTTCGTTGATGGTTAGCTCCGCCTAAAGCATATTTTTAAATTTATTTTTAAAATGCTCCATCCTTTCTGACTTGCAGTAATTTGGTAACATTTCAGGCACTTTATGCTTATACCGGGGGGGTCGAGGAGCGTGGACACCCAGTACAGGTCGTTCTCCTTCAGCATTTTTATACGAGTGTCCCTCAACAGGCACGAAAGCATTAAAGAACCCATTTGAACAAGGTTGGATGCCGAGCTAATCATGTCCTGTTCCTCTTCCTCACTGATCTCACTGAGGGTATCTTCTTCCCCCCAGCCACGTACAACACCACGGGTACCAGAGAGGTGACAACAATGAGCACCCTGGGATGCCTGTTGTGCTCGGTCTTCCTCCTCATCCTCAAAGCCACATTCCTCCTCTGACTCCTCTTCCTCACATTCCTCTTCCTGCGTTGCTGCAGGTCCAGCAAGCGATGCTGATAAGGCTGTTTATGGGGGTGATGGACACCAAAACTCTTCCTCTTCACGCTCATCTACGGCCTGATCCAGCTCACGCTCATCTACGGCCTTATCCAGCACTCTGCGCAGGGCACGCTCCAGGAAGAAAACAAATGGTATGATGTCGCTGATGGTGCCTTCGGTGCGACTGACAAGGTTTGTCACCTCCTCAAAAGGGCGCATGAGCCTACAGGCATTGCGCATGAGCGTCCAGTAATTTGGTAAAAAAATCCCCAGCTCCCCAGAGGCTGTCCTGGCACCCCGGTCATACAAATACTCATTAACAGCTTTTTCTTGTTGGAGCAGGCGGTCAAATATTAGGAGTGTTGAATTCCACCGTGTCGGGTTGTCGCAAATCAAGAGCCTCACTGGCAGGTTGTTTCAACGCTGGATATCGGACAAGTGCACCATGGCCGTGTAGGAACGCCTTCCTGGCCTGCTTCAGGATGTCCTGTAAGCCTGGGTACTTATGGACAAATCGTTGTACAATCAGATTACACACATGTGCCATGCACAACACATGTGTCAACTTGCCCAATTTCAATGCCACCATTAAATTACTTCCATTGTCAGAAACAACCTTGCCAATCTCCAGTTGGTGCGGAGTCAGCCACTGATCCACCTGTGCATTCAGGGCGGTCAGGAGTGCTGGTGCGGTGTGACTCTCCGCTTTCAGGCAAGTCAACCCTAAGACGGCGTGACACTGCCATACCCGGGATGTAGCATAGTACCTGGGGAGCTGGGGAGGTGCCATAGATGTGGAGCAAGACGCAGAAGGAGAAGAGGACTCAGCCGAGGAAGAGGTTATGGAAGAGGTTATGGAAGAGGATGGAGTAGGAGGAGTAGAGGAGGTAGCAGCAGGCCTGCCTGCAAGTTGTGGCGGTGTCACCAACTCTTCTGCAGAGCCACGCATTCCATGCTTGTCAGACGTCAGCAGGTTTACCCAATGCGCAGTGTAGATGATATACCTGCCCTGACCATGCTTTGCAGACCAGCTATCCGTGGTCATATGGACCCTTGCCCCAACACTGTGTGCCAGACATGCCATAACTTCCTTTTGAACAACAGAGTACAGGTTTGGGATTGCCTTTTGTGAAAAGAAATTTATGCCAGGTACCTTCCACTGCGGTGTCCCAATAATTTTTTGAAAGCATCAGACTCCACTAGCTTGTATGGTAAAAGCTGGCGGGCTAAGAGTTCAGACAAGCCAGCTGTCAGACGCCGGGCAAGGGGGTGACTTTGAGAAATTGGCTTCTTACGCTCAAACATGTCCTTGACAGACAGCTGACTGTGGGCAGATGACCAGGAACTGCTACGTAAGAGAGACTCAGTGGAGGATGGTTGAGAGGGGGCAAGGAGGACAGCAGTGGTTGACGTGGATGAAGATGCTGGAGCAGGAGGAGGAGGGCGGCTTTCAGTTTGTGTGCTGCTTCTACTCATGTGTTCTTCCCATCGGCATTTGTGATGGGAGACCATGTGCCTTCGCAAAGCAGTTGTACCTAGGTGGGTGTTGGACTTCCCACGACTCGGTTTCTTTTGGCACAGGTTGAAAATGGCATCACTGTTGTCAGAGGCAGACACACAAAAAAAATGCCACACTGCTGAGCTCTGCGATGACGGCATTCTGGTGGTGGCAACAGCATGCGTTGATGGGCGTTGGCGTGCTGTCTGGCTGACCCCGGGTGCAGATACATGCTTTCTGACTGTGCCACTATCTCCTTGCGACGACCTCTCCCTGCTTCAAACTCATCTCCTCCTCCCCTCTGTCTCCCAATCTGAACTTTCCCCCTCTTCTTCTTCTCTTCTAGCAGGCACCCACGTGACATCCACCGACACATCATCATCAAACGCTTCACTTGTATCTGACACATCAAGAAAGGAAGCAGCAGCGGGTACAACATCATCATCATCACACTGTACCTCCATGTCTGTAATGCTGCCTGACTGAGACATATCACTGTTATCTACATCCTCTGTCAATGATGGTTGCACATCACTCATTTTTTCCAACTGATGTGTCAATAACTCCTATGACAGATCAAGTGAAGCGGCTGTGGTGCTAGTGTTGGTGGTGGCAACAGGCGGGCGAGTGGCACTGGTCACTTGAGACCTGCCCAAAGCACAGCTGGATGTAGATGGTGCGTCAAGGTTAGGAGGACTAGGAGCGGAAGCTGTAGAAGATTGGGTGTCCTGTGTTAGCCATTCAACTAGGTCCTCCTCATAACTTTTCGCTTCCTCCCTGGCACCCGGCGTCTGAACAATGTGCATATTTGTACGGTCTAAAGGAATCACAGCACCATGACCATGGAACCTGCGGGGTGGCCTGCCTCTGCCTGTCATTTTTTTTAAAATGGACACTGACAATACTATTACACAAATTATGAGTGGTGGCACTGGGCAAGTGGGCACAGTATATGCTGTGAGACTGACAACCAAAAAAAGACAGATGTTTAAAAGTCACAGATTGTAAATTTTTTAAATATTAGAAGTACTGTGACTACAAATATGATTGTTGGCAATAGTTGGCAAATGGGCCTGTCGGGCACACACGCTGGGAGAAAGGCAACTGCAATTAGATTACACTAGCTGAGTCATGCTTCTTAGTCCAAAAATTTATTTTGAAAAAAATTTGAACAATAAATACTGTCAGAAGAAATATGATTGGTGGCACTAGTTGGAAACGGCAAGTGGGCCTGGTACACACGCTGGCAGGCAAATGCAATTCAATGGCACTAGGAGACTGAAGATTCACAGTCAAAACAGTTATGATTTCAATTTTTATCAATACTGTTACAAGAAATATGATTGGTGGCACTAATTGGCTAGTTGGGCCTGGCACACAGGCTGGCAGGCAGGAGGAAAATGCAATTCAAGGGCACTAGTAGACTGCAGATTCACAGTCAAAAAGTGATGATTTACAATTTTTTCTATACTGTTACAATAAATATGATTGGTGGCACTAATTGGCTAGTTGGGCCTGGCACACAGGCTGGCAGGCAGGAGGGAACTGCAATTCAATGGCACGAGAAAACTGATGATTCAGAATCACAATCTAACAATTTTTAATTTTAAATATTAACAATACGTTTACAACAATTATGATTGGTGTAACTAGTTGGCAAGTCGGCCTGGCACACTGGCTGGCAGACAGGAGGAAAATGCAATTCAAGGGCACTAGTAGACTGCAGATTCACAGTCAAAACAGTGATGATTTACAATTTTTTAAATACTGTTACTAGAAATATGATTGGTGGAACTAATTGGCTACTTGGGCCTGGCACACAAGCTGGAAGGCCGGAGGAAAGTGCAATTCAATGGCACAAGCAAACTGATGATTCAAAATCACAATAAAACAATTTTTAATTGAAAATATTAACAATACTGTGCCAACAAATATGATTGGTGTAACTAGTTGGCAAGTCGGCCTGGCACACAGGCTGGCAGGCACGAGGAAAGTGCAATTCAATGGCACGAGCAAACTAATGATTCTGAATCACAATCAAACAATTTTTAATTTTAAATATTAACAATACTGTGACAACAAATATGATTGGTGTAACTAGTTGGCAAGTCGGCCTGTCACACAGGCTGGCAGGCAGGAGGAAAATGCAATTCAAGGGCACTATTAGACTGCAGATTCAGAGTCAAAACAGTGATGATTTACAATTTTTTCAAGACTGTTACAAGAATTATGGTTGGTGGCACTAAGTGACTAGTTGGGCCTGGCACACAAGCTGGCAGGCAGGAGAAAAGTGCAATTCAATGGCACTAGCAAACTGATTATTCAGAATAACAATCAAACAATTTTTAAATTTAAATATTAACAATACTTTTACAACAATTATGAATGGTGTAACTAGTTAGCAAGTCGGCCTGGCACACAGGCTGGCAGTCAGAAGGAAAATACAATTCAAGGGCACTAGTAGACTGCAGATTCACAGTCAAAACAGTGATGATTTACAATTTTTTCAAGACTGTTAAAAGAAATATGATTGATGGGTGGCACTAATTGGCTAGTTGGGCCTGGCACACAGGCTGGCAGGCAGGAGGAAAGTGCAATTCAATGGCACGAGCAAACTGATGATTCAGAATAACAATCAAACAATTTTAAATTTTAAATAATAACAATACTGTGACAACAAATATGATTGGTGTAACTAGTTGGCAAGTCGGCCTGGCACACAGGCTGGAAGGCAGGAGGAAAATGCAATTCAAGGGCACTAGTAGACTGCAGATTCACAGTCAAAACAGTGATGATTTACAATTTTTTCAAGACTGTTACAAGAATTATGATTAGTGGCACTAATTGACTAGTTGGGCCTGGCACACAGGCTGGCAGGCAGGAGGAAAGTGCAAATCAATGGCACGAGCAAACTGAATAACAATCAAATAATTTTTAAATTTAAATATTAACAATACTTTTACAACAATTATGATTGGTGTAACTAGTTGGCAAGTCGGCCTGGCACACAGGCTGGCAGGCAGGAGGAAAATGCAATTCAAGGGCACTAGTAGACTGCAGATTCACAGTCAAAACAGTGATGATTTACAATTTTTTCAAGACTGTTACAAGAAATATGATTGGTGGCACTAATTGACTAGTTGGGCCTGGCACACAAGCTGGCCGGCAGGAGGAAAGTGCAATTCAATGGCACGAGCAAACTGATGATTCAGAATAACAATCAAACAATTTTTAAATTTAAATATTAACAATACTTTTACAACAATTATGATTGGTGTAACTAGTTGGCAAGTCGGCCTGGCACACAGGCTGGCAGACAGGAGGAAAATGCAATTCAAGGGCACTAGTAGACTGCAGATTCACAGTCAAAACAGTGATGATTTACAATTTTTTTCAAAACTGTTAAAAGAAATATTATGGGTTGCACTGATTGGCTAGTTGGGCCTGGCACACAGGCTGGCAGGCAGGAGGAAAGTGCAATTCAATTGCACAAGCAAACTGATGATTCCACGAGCAAACTGATGATTCAGAATAACAATCAAACAATTTTTAAATTTAAATATTAACAATACTTTTACAAGAATTATGATTGGTGTAACTAGTTGGCAAGTCGGCCTGGCACACAGGCTGGCAGGCAGGAGGAAAATGCAATTCAAGGGCACTAGTAGACTGCAGATTCACAGTCAAAACAGTGATGATTTACAATTTTTTCAAGACTGTTACAAGAATTATGATTAGTGGCACTAATTGACTAGTTGGGCCTGGCACACAGGCTGGCAGGCAGGAGGAAAGTGCAAATCAATGGCACGAGCAAACTGAATAACAATCAAATAATTTTTAAATTTAAATATTAACAATACTTTTACAACAATTATTTTTTTTATTAAATAGGTTTTTTATTGAGATTATTGACAAAACAACATCAAGTAAACATGTTACATAAGCATTCAGAAACATTCTTTTAAACCATGACAATATTTAGTTCAGGACTGTACAATAAGCACATATAGGTAAAGAATATTCATGAGAGAACCCAACATGATATCGCTATATTCCTATGTAACTGGCAAAACTGAAACCTCATTTTCTACTTTTTAGTATTTCCCTCTCTTAATATAAGGAGCCACTTTTGGGCTCTTGTCGCCTATAATGATGTCTAGAGGGAGTGGGGTGATAAGAATAGTCTCTCTTGGACATATGTCTAATCAGAATAACATTGTCAACTGATTTAAAGAAGATATTTAGGGCGCGGAACAATAAGGGTTGTTGTGAAGTAAAGACATATGGTGCTATTGGGAAAGAACTATGATAAAGATGCGGCATAGAAAAGAGAAGCCGCGTAGTTAGTTCTCCTGTAAAAGGAGGTTCTTTATGGTGGTGGGGGGGAAGGAGGGGGGGGGGAGGAGGTGATAATGATAGTAAGCTAAATGAAATAAGTGACTTAAGGGCTTAGAGATTTGTTGCGAATAAAAAAGGAGGGTAGGCGAGTATATATAATAGATAACAGGTGCTTAGTATACTGAGTAGACTGGCTTCAGTATTGCAGGGCAGCATAGACATGTATACATTCATAGAAACATATAGACTACTGGATGTATATCAAAATTACAACTCACATCAAATGTTTTCCGGAAGTCAACACTACTAAACAGGTATTGGATCTATGGAAATATATCTATCATTTAATACTATGTTGCCAGGCCTACAATATATGCTGCGTGAAAGCTTTATAAAGAATAGATCTCCAAATAATAATTCTGCATCATACAGTTACAAGCTACAGCCTAAGATAAGTCAATGTTAATATGTAGAGGTGACCAACTCAGTGAATAAGAAATCCCTGATTTGACAAAGCTATATGTATATGTCAATAGCAACTAAATCCTTTCACTCTTATATTGTGACATTACTGTTCAGAAAAGTCTTAGGATTGCAAAAAATCATATTAAGTTAGTCAAACTGAGAAGATTTTGTCCGTTAGCATCAGACACAAACCTAGTATAATCTGTCAGATCCGTGCAGATTGGCACCCCAAGCAGGTTTGGTAACAGTCTGAGCCTCTTTCTAATGACACAGCGCCAAGACCACCATAATAGTCTGCGAGAAAGACCGGCATATCCAATATGTATTGAAAGCAAAGTTCAAATGACCGGATCACAGTCCATCTATATCCCCCCGTGGCTAACCCCCAGGGTCCCACGTGAGGATTCGAGCAGCGCTGTGAGGAGATGTGCGGGGCTGCAGGAGAGCTGAAGAGGGGTTCGGGATTAGCTTTAGCATATTACTCTCCTTCCAGCCACAGTGTCTTACCTGTAGAAAAGTTGAAGAGGAGTTCAAGATTTGTTGCCGCATGTTACCCTCCTTCCAAGTATAGTTGCGCACTAGATTCTCTGTAGGGGTACAATTCAGAATTTCCTGGGGCTGCAGTAAAACTGAACCTGTGGTAGCATCACTGCATATCTGGGGTCGGGTAGTGCATCCCTCCTCAGTCCAGACTCCATTCTCAATCGATGTGTCCTCCCGCTGCAGGAGCGAGCTCGACTCTTTAGGCTTTATGTCCTCCATAGCTGTACCGGGGACAGGCAGTGAGCGCCGGGGCCCCAAAGCGTCACATGTCCTATCTTCCACAATAACAGGTTCAGGGTGGGTATGGTGGAGGAGCGAGTAAGCATTACCGCATCCGGGAGCCTTATATAACAAATTTTCCAGGGCAGCATGGTGTCTGTCAAGTAGATTTCTCAGTATCTCCATGAAACCGGAAGGGGTCTCTATAGAAGACATGTTGTGGTGTTATCCCCCCAGTATTTGCAGTGCACAACCCGTAAAAAAAAAATTTTTCTCCCTCAGAGAACTAAGGAAGGACAAAGTATAGTCGGTTAGATCCTCCGTAATCATTAGGTGCTAAAAAAGGATGGCGTGGGAAGTAGAACTTCAGTGCTTACCGCGTGGCAACTTTGAAATGCAACAGCTATGCAAACATCTTCCTAATAGTTTTTTCCTTCGCTCACACGCTCCTCCGTGCACATATTAAAGATAGTGAACCTTTATAGAGAATTAGAGCTTACAATACTAAGGTATTTCTATCTTTTTTAGTTCTTTAAACAGGAGCTCTGCTCAAACACGTCTGCTCTGCTTGGCGGTTGGCTCCGCCCCCCCCTTTTACAACAATTATGATTGGTGTAACTAGTTGGCAAGTCGGCCTGGCACACAGGCTGGCAGGCAGGAGGAAAATGCAATTCAAGGGCACTAGTAGACTGCAGATTCACAGTCAAAACAGTGATGATTTACAATTTTTTCAAGACTGTTACAAGAAATATGATTGGTGGCACTAATTGACTAGTTGGGCCTGGCACACAAGCTGGCCGGCAGGAGGAAAGTGCAATTCAATGGCACAAGCAAACTGATGATTCAGAATAACAATCAAACAATTTTTAAATTTAAATATTAACAATACTTTTACAACAATTATGATTGGTGTAACTAGTTGGCAAGTCGGCCTGGCACACAGGCTGGCAGGCAGGAGGAAAATGCAATTCAAGGGCACTAGGTGACTGCAAATTCACAGTCAAAACAGTGATGGTTTACAATTTTTTAAATACTGTTACTAGAAATATGATTGGTGGCACTAATTGGCTACTTGGGCCTGGCACACAAGCTGGAAGGCAGGAGGAAAGTGCAATTCAATGGCACGAGCAAACTGATGATTCAAAATCACAATAAAACAATTTTTAATTGAAAATATTAACAATACTGTGCCAACAAATATGATTGGTGTAACTAGTTGGCAAGTCGGCCTGGCACACAGGCTGGCAGGCAGGAGGAAAGTGCAATTCAATGGCACGAGCAAACTAATGATTCTGAATCACAATCAAACAATTTTTAATTTTAAATATTAACAATACTGTGACAACAAATATGATTGGTGTAACTAGTTGGCAAGTCGGCCTGTCACACAGGCTGGCAGGCAGGAGGAAAATGCAATTCAAGGGCACTATTAGACTGCAGATTCAGAGTCAAAACAGTGATGATTTACAATTTTTTCAAGACTGTTACAAGAATTATGGTTGGTGGCACTAAGTGACTAGTTGGGCCTGGCACACAAGCTGGCAGGCAGGAGAAAAGTGCAATTCAATGGCACTAGCAAACTGATTATTCAGAATAACAATCAAACAATTTTTAAATTTAAATATTAACAATACTTTTACAACAATTATGAATGGTGTAACTAGTTGGCAAGTCGGCCTGGCACACAGGCTGGCAGTCAGGAGGAAAATACAATTCAAGGGCACTAGTAGACTGCAGATTCACAGTCAAAACAGTGATGATTTACAATTTTTTCAAGACTGTTAAAAGAAATATGATTGATGGGTGGCACTAATTGGCTAGTTGGGCCTGGCACACAGGCTGGCAGGCAGGAGGAAAGTGCAATTCAATGGCACGAGCAAACTGATGATTCAGAATAACAATCAAACAATTTTAAATTTTAAATAATAACAATACTGTGACAACAAATATGATTGGTGTAACTAGTTGGCAAGTCGGCCTGGCACACAGGCTGGAAGGCAGGAGGAAAATGCAATTCAAGGGCACTAGTAGACTGCAGATTCACAGTCAAAACAGTAATGATTTACAATTTTTTCAAGACTGTTACAAGAATTATGATTAGTGGCACTAATTGACTAGTTTGGCCTGGCACACAGGCTGGCAGGCAGGAGGAAAGTGCAAATCAATGGCACGAGCAAACTGAATAACAATCAAATAATTTTTAAATTTAAATATTAACAATACTTTTACAACAATTATGATTGGTGTAACTAGTTGGCAAGTCGTCCTGGCACACAGGCTGGCAGGCAGGAGGAAAATGCAATTCAAGGGCACTAGTAGACTGCAGATTCACAGTCAAAACAGTGATGATTTACAATTTTTTCAAGACTGTTACAAGAAATATGATTGGTGGCACTAATTGACTAGTTGGGCCTGGCACACAAGCTGGCCGGCAGGAGGAAAGTGCAATTCAATGGCACGAGCAAACTGATGATTCAGAATAACAATCAAACAATTTTTAAATTTAAATATTAACAATACTTTTACAACAATTATGATTGGTGTAACTAGTTGGCAAGTCGGCCTGGCACACAGGCTGGCAGACAGGAGGAAAATGCAATTCAAGGGCACTAGTAGACTGCAGATTCACAGTCAAAACAGTGATGATTTACAATTTTTTTCAAAACTGTTAAAAGAAATATTATGGGTGGCACTGATTGGCTAGTTGGGCCTGGCACACAGGCTGGCAGGCAGGAGGAAAGTGCAATTCAATTGCACGAGCAAACTGATGATTCCACAAGCAAACTGATGATTCAGAATAACAATCAAACAATTTTTAAATTTAAATATTAACAATACTTTTACAAGAATTATGATTGGTGTAACTAGTTGGCAAGTCGGCCTGGCACACAGGCTGGCAGGCAGGAGGAAAATGCAATTCAAGGGCACTAGTAGACTGCAGATTCACAGTCAAAACAGTGATGATTTACAATTTTTTCAAGACTGTTACAAGAATTATGATTAGTGGCACTAATTGACTAGTTGGGCCTGGCACACAGGCTGGCAGGCAGGAGGAAAGTGCAAATCAATGGCACGAGCAAACTGAATAACAATCAAATAATTTTTAAATTTAAATATTAACAATACTTTTACAACAATTATGATTGGTGTAACTAGTTGGCAAGTCGGCCTGGCACACAGGCTGGCAGGCAGGAGGAAAATGCAATTCAAGGGCACTAGTAGACTGCAGATTCACAGTCAAAACAGTGATGATTTACAATTTTTTCAAGACTGTTACAAGAAATATGATTGGTGGCACTAATTGACTATTTGGGCCTGGCACACAAGCTGGCTGGCAGGAGGAAAGTGCAATTCAATGGCACAAGCAAACTGATGATTCAGAATAACAATCAAACAATTTTTAAATTTAAATATTAACAATACTTTTACAACAATTATGATTGGTGTAACTAGTTGGCAAGTCGGCCTGGCACACAGGCTGGCAGGCAGGAGGAAAATGCAATTCAAGGGCACTAGTAGACTGCAGATTCACAGTCAAAACAGTGATGATTTACAATTTTTTTCAAAACTGTTAAAAGAAATATTATGGGTGGAACTGATTGGCTAGTTAGGCCTGGCACACAGGCTGGCAGGCAGGAGGAAAGTGCAATTCAATTGCATGAGCAAACTGATGATTCCACAAGCAAACTGATGATTCAGAATAACAATCAAACAATTTTTAAATTTAAATATTAACAATACTTTTACAAGAATTATGATTGGTGTAACTAGTTGGCAAGTCGGCCTGGCACACAGACTGGCAGGCAGGAGGAAAATGCAATTCAAGGGCACTAGTTGACTGCAAATTCACAGTCAAAATAGTGATGATTTACAATTTTTTCAATACTGTTAAAAGAAATATGATGGGTGGCACTAATTGACTAGTTGGGCCTGGCACACAGGCTGGCAGGCAGGCAGGAGGAAAGTGCAATTCAATGGCACGAGCAAACTGATGATTCAGAATAACAATCAAACAATTTTTAAATTTAAATATTAACAATACTTTTACAACAATTATGATTGGTGTAACTAGTTGGCAAGTCGGCCTGGCACACAGGCTGGCAGGCAGGAGGAAAATGCAATTCAAGGGCACTAGTAGACTGCAGATTCACAGTCAAAACAGTGATGATTTACAATTTTTTCAAGATTGTTACAAGAAATATGATTGATGGGTGGCACTAATTGGCTAGTTGGGCCTGGCACACAGGCTGGCAGGCAGGAGTAAATTGCAATTCAATGGCACAAGCAAACTGATGATTCAGAATAACAATCAAACAATTTTAAATTTTAAATATTAACAATACTGTGACAACAAATATGATTGGTGTAACTAGTTGGCAAGTCGGCCTGGCACACAAGCTGGCAGGCAGGAGGAAAATGCAATTCAATAGCACTACTAGACTACAGATTCACAGTCTAAAAAGTGACAATTTACAATTTTTTCAATACTGTTAAAAGAAATATGATTGGTTGCACTAATTGGCTAGTTGGGCCTGGCACACAGGCTGCCAGGCAGGAGGAAAGTGCAATTCAATGGCACGAGCAAACTGATGATTCAGAATAACAATCAATTTTTTTTTAATTTTAAATATTAAGAATACTGTGACAACAAGTATGATTGGTGTAACTAGTTGGCAAGTCGGCCTGGCACACAGGCTGGCAGGCAGGAGGGAACTGCAATTTAATGGCACTGCTAGACTTCAGATTTACAGTCAAAAAAGTGATGATTTACAATTTTTTCAATACTGTTATAACAACTAAGATTGGTGGCACTAATTGGCTAGTTGGGCCTGGAACACAGGCTGGCAGGCAGTAGGAAACTGCAAATCAATGGCACTAGGAGAATGAAGATTTGCAGTCAAAAAACTTATGATTTTAAATTTTTTCTTTACTGTTACAAGAAATATGATTGGTGGCACTAATTGGCTAGTTGGGCCTGGCACACAAGCTGGCAGGCAGGAGGAAAGTGCAATTCAATGGCACGAGCAAAATGATGATTCACAAGCAAACAATTTGTAATTTTAAAGATTAACAATACTTTTACAACAACTAGGATTGGTTTAACTAGTTGGCAAGTCGGCCTGGCACACAGGCTGGCAGGCAGGAGGGAACTGCAATTCAATGGCACTACTAGACTGCAGATTCACAGTCAAAAAAGTGATGATTTACAATTTTTTCTATACTGTTATAACAACTATGATTGGTGGCACTAATTGGCTAGTTGGGCCTGGTACACAGGCTGGCAGGCAGGAGGGAACTGCAATTCAATGGCACTACTAGACTGCAGATTCACAGTCAAAAAAGTGATGATTTACAATTTTTTCAATACTGTTAAAACAACTATGATTGGTGGCACTAATTGCCTAGTGGGGCCTGGCACACAGGCTGGCATGCAGGAGGAAACTGCAATTCAATGGCACAAGATAACTGATGATTCACAATCAATGTTTAATTTAAAATATTAACAATAATGTTACAACAACTATGATTGGTGGTACTAATTGGCTAGTTGGACCTGGCACACAGGCTGGCAGGCAGGAGGAAACTGCAATTCAATGGCAATAGGAGACTGAAGATTTGCAGTCAAAACCCTTATGATTTTAAATGTTTTCTATACTGTTACAAGAAATATGATTGGTTGCAGTAATTGGCTAGTTGGGCCTGGCACACAGGCTGGCAGGCAGGAGGGAACTGCAATTCAATGGCACTACTAGACTGCAGATTCACAGTCAAAAAAGTGATGATTTACAATTTTTTCAATAATGTTAAAACAACTATGATTGGTGTCACTAATTGGCTAGTTGGGCCTGGCACACAGTCTGGCAGACAGGAGGAAACTGCAATTCAATGGTACTAGGAGACTGAAGATTTGCAGTCAAAAAACTTATGATTTGAAATTTTTTCTATACTGTTACAAGAAATATGATTGGTGGCACTAATTGGCTAGTTGGGCCTGGCACAAAGGCTGGCAGGCAGGAGGAAAATGGCACGAGCAAACTGATGATTCACATTCAAACAATTTGTAATTTTAAAGATTAACAATACTGTTACAACAACTAGGATTGGTGTAACTAGTTGGCAAGTTGGCCTGGTACACAGGCTGGCAGGCAGGAGGGAACTGCAATTCAATGGCACTACTAGACTGCAGATTCACAGTCAAAAAAGTGATGATTTACAATGTTTTCAATACTGATACAACAACTATGATTGGTGGCACTAATTGGCTATTTGGGCCTGGCACACAGGCTGGCAGATGTGAGTCGTGGCTGGTAGGTAGGGCAGCAATTTAACACAGTATGCTGTGTAAGTGAGAAAAACACAGGCCAGATAGAAAATTAAGTTAGATTACACTAGCAAAATAATTTAAAAGTTTATATTTTAATATTAAAATAATGTTAAGCAGTGCACATATGAGTGGTGGCACTGGCTGACTGCTATGTAGGGCAGCAATTAACAACAGTATGCTCTGTCAGTCAGATAGACAGTTAGACACAGGCCTGATAGAAAATAAAATTAGATTACACTAGCATAATGATTTAAATATTTTTTTTTGGAAATTTAAAGAAAAAGGTTAAGCACATATGAGTCGTGGCTAAGAGCCTTGGAAGGGCAGCAATTAAAAACAGTAGGCCCTGTAAGTCTGATACACACACGCCTGATAGAAAATACAATTAGATTACACTAGAAAAATGATTTAAAGTTGTTTTTTTGGGGGGATATTAAAAAAAGGTTAAACACATATGAGTCGTGTCTCATAGACTAGGGAGGGCAGCAATTAAACACAGTATGCTCTGTAAGTCAGAAAAACACACAGGCATGATAGAAGTTTTTGTTTTTAATTTAAAATAAGGAGAAGCAGATATAAGTGGTGGCTGCCTGGCACAGAGCAATTAACCAAAGGACTGAAAAAAACTGAAGTATAAAATGTGTGAGCCTGACAGACACAGGCCTGATAGAAAATTACATTAGATTACACTAGCAAAATGATTTAAAAGTTTTGTTTTTTTTAATTTAAAATAATGTTATAAGCGGATATGACCACTGGTGGCTGGCACAGAGTAATGAAACAGAGTATATGCTGTGTGACACAGGCCTGATAGAAAATGAAAATAAATTACACTAGCAAAAAAAATTCTAATTTTTGTTGGTTAAATTTAAACTAATGTTGTTAGGCAGATATCAGTGGTGGCAGTAATCACAGCATATGCTGTGAGCCTTACACACAGGCTGAAACCCAGGCAAATGCTAATAAAAATGCGAGAAAAAAAAAACGGCTTGAATTATAGCCCTAAAAAGTGTTTTTTGGGGTGCTGTCCTTGCAGCAGAGATGAGATGAGTCCTTCAGGACTGTAGTGGACACTAAATACACTAGCCTAGCTATCTATTTCCCTATAATGTCAGCAGCAGCAACACAAAATGTCCTCTCACTAACAAAGCAAGGTCGTTATGAGTCTAAAATTGCTGCTGCCAAGAAGAGGGGAGGGTCTGTGAGGGAGTGTCTGATGCTGATTGGCTCTAATGTGTCAGAAGGCTGTGACATACAAGGTCAAAGTTTCCTCAATGATGACACATAGGGGGCGGATTGAACATTGCATGTGTTCGCCCGCAGCGGCGAACGCGAACAACCTAAGTTCGTTGTGAACCGTTCGCTGCTTTTAACGCCCGCTGGTATTACGAGTCTTGAAGGTACAGGTGTACCGCTCACTTTTTTGGCCAGACTTGGAAATACCGCAAATCCACTTACGTAAATTGTGTATCCTCTTTTTAAAATGGGACTTGCATAGCACCGGTATTACAAGTCTGCCAAAAAGTGAGCGGTAGACCCTCTCCTGTCAAGACTGGTACCGCATTTTAAAGTCAGTAGTTAAGAGTTTTACACGACAACGCTGTAGCATAACACTCTTAACTAAAGTGCTAAAAAATACACCAACACCGATAAACTACCTATTAACCCCTAAACCAAGGCCCTCCCGCATCTCAACCACTAAAAAAATATATTTTTAACCCCTAATCTGCCGAACCGGACATTGCCGCCACTATAATAAATATATTAACCCCTAAACTGCCGCACTCCCACCTCTCAAACATTAGTTAAATATTATTAACCCCTAATTTGCCGTCCCTAACCTACCTACATTTATTAACCCCTAATATGCCACCCCAATGTCGCAGCCACTATACTAACGTTTATTAACCCCTAAATCTAAGTCTAACCCTAACCCCCCCTAACTTAAATATAATTAAATGAAATCTAAATAAAAATTACTATCATTAACTAAATTATTCCTATTTAAAACTAAATACTTACCTATAAAATAAACCCTAAGCTTAGGGTTTATTTTTATTTTACAGGCAAGTTTGTATTTATTTTAACTAGGTAGAATAGTTATTAAATAGTTATTAACTATTTAATAACTACCTAGCTAAAATAAATACAAATTGACCTGTAAAATAAAACCTAACCTAAGTTACAATTACACCTAACACTACACTATAATTAAATTAATTCCCTAAATTAAATACAATTACATACAATTTATTAAAAATATCTAAAGTACGAAAAAACCAAAACACTAAATTACAGATAATAATAAACAAATTACAAGATTTTTAAACTAATTACACCTAATCTAATCCCCCTAACAAAATAACCCCCCCCCCAAGTAAAAAAAGCCCTACCCTACACTAAATTACAATCAGATTCAAGTTCACTCCGATTGGCTGATCAAATCAGCCAATCAGATTGAGCTCGCATTCTATTGGCTGTTCCGATCAAATATTTTTATGTTTGTAAATTATTTTTTTTATTTTTTGTAACTTAGTTCTTTTTTTTATTTTTTGTACTTTAGTTAGTTTATTTAATTGTATTTATTTGTAGATATTTGTATGTAATTAATTTATTGATAGTGTAGTGTTAGGTTTAATTGTAGATAATTGTAGGTAGTTTATTAAATTTATTTATTGATAGTGTAGTGTTAGGTTTAATTGTAACTTAGGTTAGGATTTATTTTACAGGTAATTTGTAATTATTTTAACTATGTAGCTATTAAATAGTTATTAACTATTTAATAGCTATTGTACCTGGCTAAAATAAATACAAAGTTGCCTATAAAATAAATATTAATCCTATAATAGCTACAATATAATTATTATTCATATTGTAGCTATATTAGGGTTTATTTTACAGGTAAGTATTTAGCTTTAAATAGGAATAATTGATTTAATAAGATTTATTTTATTTCGTTAGATAAAAAGTATATTTAACTTAGAGGGGTATTAGGGTTAGGGTTAGACTTAGCTTTAGGGGTTAATACATTTAGTAGAGTAGCGGCGAGTTCCGGTCGGCACATTAGGGGTTAATACTTTAAGTTATGTTTCGGTGATGTTAGGGAGGGCAGATTAGGGGTTAATACTATTTATTATAGGGTTTTTGAGGCGGGAATGAGGCGGATTAGGGGTTAATAACTTTATTATAGTAGCAGTGAGGTCCGGTCGGCAGATTAGGGGTTAATAAGTGTAGGTAGGTAGCGGCGACGCTGGGAGCAGCAGATTAGGGGTTAATAAATATAATATAGGGGTCGGCGGTGTTAGGGGCAGCAGATTAGGGGTACATAGGGATAATGTAGGTTGCGGCGGTGTGCGGTCGGCAGATTATGGGTTAAAATTTTTTTTATTAGAGTGGCGGCGATGTGGGGGGGTCTCGGTTTAGGGGTACATAGGTAGTTTATGGGTGTTAGTGTACTTTAGAGCAGAGTAGTTAAGAGCTTTATGAACCAGCGTTAGCCCAGAAAGCTCTTAACTCCTGGCTTTTCTCTGCGGCTGGAGTTTTGTCGTTAGATTTCCAATGCTCACTTCAGCCAAGACTCTAAATACCGGCGTTAGAAAGATCCCATTGAAAAGATAGGCTACGCAAATGGTGTAGGGGGATCTGCGGTATGGAAAAGTCGCGGCTGCAAAGGGAGCGTTAGACCTTACCTACACAACGCTAAATACCAGCGGCAGCCCAAAACCAGCGTTAGGAGCCCCTAATGCTGGTTTTGATGGCTTTTAATTATATTTAAGTTAGGGGGTGTTAGGTTTAGGGTTAGACTTAGGTTTAGGGGTTAATAACTTTAATATAGTGGCAGCAACATTGGGGGTGGCAGATTAGGGGCTAAGTGTAGGTAGGTGGCAGCGACATTGGGGGCAGCAGAGTTGGGGTTAATAAATATAATGTAGGTGTCGGCAATGTTGGGGGCAGCAGATTAGGGGTTCATAAGTATAATGTAGGTGGCGGCGGTGTCCGGAGCAGCAGATTAGGGGTTAATAATTATAATATAGGTGTCGATGATGTCGGGGGCGTCAGATTAGGGGTTAGTAAATGTAAGATTAGGGGTGTTTAGACTCAGGGTTCATGATAGGGTGTTAGGTGCAGATATAAAATGTATTTCCCCATAGGAATCAATGGGGCTGCGTTAAGGAGTTTTACGCTGCTTTTTTGTTGGTGTTCTCAGCCGGCTCTCCCTGTTGATTCCTATGGGGAAATTGTGCACGAGCACGTTACACCAGCTCGCCGCTAACGTAAGCAGCGCTGGTATTGGAGTGCGGTAATGAGCAAAATTTTGCTCAACGCTCACTTCTTGTCTGGTTTGTAAAAACCTGTAATACCAGCGCTGTCTGTAAGTGAGCGGTGAGCATAAACTGCTCATTAGCACCGCACACCTTCTAACGCAAAACTTGTAATCTAGGTGAATTTATTTTGGTTGTTTTTTTGGTGGTTGTAGATGTGTAAGATTTTGGGGTTTAAAGTTAGAAAAAGTGTATGTTTTTTCCATTTTTTTCATCATATTTTATATTTTTTATAGTAAATTATAAGATTTGATGAAAATAATGGTATATCTAGAATGTCCATTTAATGGTGAGAAAAATGGTATATAATATATGTGGGTACAGTAAATGAGTAAGAGGAAAATTACAGCTAAACACAAACACCGCAAAAATGTAAAAATAGCCCTGGTCCCAAACGGTCAGAAAATGGAAAAGTGCTGTGTTCCTTAAGGGGTTAAAGGATGAAGTTATCCATGTCCTAAAAGATCTTTTTGAAGGTCATTTTCTGCACAACCAAAAAATAACTAAATTTAAATCAGCAAATGTGATACTGTTTCCAAAAGAAGATAAAGATCCCACGCAGGTAGCATCATATTGACCCCTCATGGCAGACCGTTTAAAACCAATTTTACCAAAACGTATTCACCCAGATCAAGTGAGGTTCATGATGGGAAGAACCTCAGAATTGAATATCAGGAAAATTCTGCATGTCATATGCCGTTTTAGTGAGGCAAACCAGGGGGGATTCCGGGTCTGCTCTGCTGGAGGCCTTCCTGCTAACAGAGTGGAGTAAATTTAGGATCAAGGGTAATTTTTTTAATTTAGTATCAAATATATACTCAGACGCAAATGCGACTGTATTGGTTAATAAGTATGTCTCTTCCTCATTTTCATTAGGCAGAGAAACAAGGTTGCCCTATGTCCCCTCTGCTTTTTTATTTGGTTATTTATTTGGAACCATTGGCTATCAGACTTAGGGAAATGTTTTTCAGTTTTAGCTTGGCCAAAGAGAGATTTAAGATCTCACTCTTTGCAGTTGATTTACTTCTGTGTTTAACTTCTCTGGGAAATCAGGTCTCTGAAACAATTAAATTATTAGATGAGCATGGGAAAGTATCAGGTTATAAATTAAACTTCTCAAAGTCTAAGATTATTTGGTTAAAAAAGTCTTTTACAGCTCAGGAATATCCCTTCTTGGAAACAAAGGTCTTAAAATATCTAGGTATCCACCTTATGGCGAACATAGACAAATGATACAATAAAAACATAATCCCAATCTTGCAAAATATTATTGATAAATTGAAAAAATGCGTTTCACTACCTCTTTCTCTCTCAGGGAGAGTAGCAGCATTTAAAATGTTTACTCTTCCACAGATCTAGTATCCCCTTAGGATGCTTCCCTTTGCAATTAAACCAGATGACCTTAAAAAGTTCTTAAAAGAACTGATATATTTTCTATGACAAGGTAAAAAACCTAGAATCAGACTGGATAACATGTACCTTAACTTTTCGAAGGGAGGATTGGCCTTACCCAACATTAAGCTATATAACCGTGCAACACTGTTGAAAATTCCCTTGGATTGGTTAGCTCAAACAACTTTACCAACTGTAACTTAGATGAAACAATATGTGCACCTTTTTCTCTTCCTTTTGTCCTCCATGCATCAGGAAAAGAATTAGGAGCAAGGATTAATTTACATTCTCTATTTAAATATATTCTGGGTGCATGGAGAGGAATGAAGAAGGATATTTCAAACTTGGAGGAGGAAAAAATAGCTCTATTAAGCACCTGGTGGACCCCTTAAATGTTAAACCCTACATCTTTGAAGATCTTCAAGGTATTTATGAGCTTCCCCAAAAAGATTGGCTATATTATAGGCAAACAAAACATTATTTAATGCAAATGATAAAGATTTTTCCAAATCTTATGCGTAAACATCCCTTCTTAGACTGTCCTAAGAATAAAAAAGGTCTAGTGTCATTTCTATATAAACTATTGCAAGCTCCTGTGGAGCGGGAAATAATCAACGAATACAACAATAGGTGGGAAAGAGTCATGCCTAACTCCAGTGAAGGTATGAAAGTTCATAACAGCTTCTCTGTCATAAAGGCTGTATCTAAATCGGCTAAAATCAGCGAATCCCACTTTAGACTTATGCACTTTGACTATGTTACACCCAAAAGAGCGCACAAATGGAACCCAGAAATTGAAAATACTTGTAAGAAATGAAAGGAAACAAATCCAGATATGATACACTTGTTCTATACAAGCTCAGAGAGTATTAAAATTTTGGGGAAAAATTAATTTCTATTTTCAAAGGCCCAGATTACGAGTTTTGTGTTAGAGGCTGTGCAATGCAAACAAGCAGTTTTCCCTCACCGCTCACTTACCTGCAGCGCTGGTATTACGGGATTTTACAAACCCGTCGTTAAAAGACAAGAAGTGAGCATTGAGCAAAATTTTGCTCATTACCGCACTCCAATACCAGCTCTGTTTACGTTAGCGTTGAGCTGGTGTAACGTTCCTGTGCACAATTTCCCCATAGGAATCAACGGGGAGAGCCGGCTGAAGAAAAGTCTAACACCTGCAAAAAAAGCAGCGTAAAACTCCTTAACGGAGCCCCATTGATTCCTATGGGGAAATACATTTTATGTCCACACCTAACACCCTAACATGAACCCCGAGTTTAAACACCCCAAATCTTACACTTATTAACCCCTAATCTGCCGCCCCCGACATCGCCGACACCTACATTATAATTATTAACCCCTAATCTGCCGCTCTGGACACCGCAGCCATCTACATTATACTTATGAACCCCTAATCTGATGCCCTCAACATCGCCGAACCCTACATTATATTTATTAACCCCTACTCTGCCGCCCCAAATGTCGCCGCCACCTACCTACACTTATTGACCCCTAATCTGCCACCCCCAACGTCGCCACCACTATAATAAACATATTTACCCCTAAACCGCCGCACTCCCGCCTCGCAAACATTAGTTAAATATTATTAACCCCTAATCTGCCGGCCCTAACATCGCCACCACCAACCTACATTTATTAACCCCTAATCTGCCGCCCCAATGTTGCCGCCACTATATTAAAATTATTAACCCCTAAACCTAAGTCTGACCCTAAACCTAGCACCCCCTAACTTAAATATAATTAAAAGAAATCAAAATAAATATTCTTATCATTAACTACATAACTAATAGTTACATTGTATCTAGCTTAGGCTTTATTTTTATTTCACAGGCAAGTTTGTATTTATTTTAAGAATAGTTATTAAATAGTTATTAACTATTTACTAACTACCTAGCTAAAATAAATACAAAAGTACCTGTAAAATAAAACCTAACCTAAGTTACAATTACACCTAACCCTACAGTATAATTAAATTAATTCCCTAAATTAAATACAATTAAATACAATTAAATAAAAATAGCTAAAGTACAAAAAACAAACACTAAATTACAGAAAAAAATAAACAAATTACAAGATTTTTAAACTAATTACACCTAATCTAATCCCCCTAACAAAATAAAAAAGCCCCCCTCAAAATAAAAAGCCCTACCCTACACTAAATTACAAATAGCCCTTAAAAGGGCCTTTTGCGGGGCATTGCCCCAATGTAATCAGCTCTTTTACCTGTAAAAAAACTTACAACCCCCCCCCCCCCAACATTAAAACCCACCACCCACACAACCTACTCTACTCTAAAACCCATCCAATACCCCCTTAAAAAAACCTAACACTAACCCCTTGAAGATCACCTTACCGGGAGAAGTCTTCATCCAAGCAGGGTGAAGTGGTCCTCCAGATGGGCAGAAGTCTTCATCCAGATGGCATCTTCATCCATCCGGCACAGAGCGGGTCCATCTTCAAGACATCCAACGCGGAGCATCCTGTTCATCCGACGGCTAACACTGAATGAAGGTTCTTTTAAATGACGTCATCCAAGATGGTGTCCCTTCAATTCCGATTGGCTGATAGAATTCTATCAGCCAATCGGGATTAAGGTAGAAAAGATCATGATGCAATCAGCCAATAGGATTGAGCTGGCATTCTATTGGCTGATTGGAACAGCCAATAGAATGTCAGCTCAATCCTATTGGCTGATTGGATTTTTTCTACCTTAATCCCAATAGGAAAGTATTTAGTTTTACATAGGAATAATTTAGTTAATGATAGTAATTTTTATTTACATTTCTTTTAATTATATTTAAGTTAGGGGGGTTATGGTTAGACTTAGGGGTTAATAACTTTAGTATAGTGGCAGTGACGTTGGGGGGCGGCAGATTAGGGGTTAATAAATGTAGGTAGGTGTCGGCGATGTTAGGGACGGCAGATTAGGGGTTAATAATATTTAACTAATGTTTGCGATGCAGGAGTGTGGTGGTTTAGGGGTTAATATATTTATTATAGTGGCGGCATTGTCCGGTTCGGCAGATTAGGGGTTACAATTTTTTTTTGTGTGTTTGTGATGCGGGAGGGCCTCGGTTTAGGGGTTAATAGGTAGGTTATGGGTGTTAGTATACTTTTTAGCACTTTAATTAAGAGTTTTATGCTATGGCGTTGTAGTGTAAAACTCTTAACTACTGACTTTAGAATGCGGTACCAGTCTTGACAGGAGAGGGTCTACCGCTCACTTTTTGGCAGACTCGTAATACCGGCGCTATGCAAGTCTAATTGAAAAAAAGAGGATACGCAATTTACGTAAGTGAATTTGCGGTATTTCCAAGTCTAGCCAAAAAAGTGAGCAGTGAGCCTGTACCTTCAAGACTCGTAATACCAGTGGGCGTTAAAAAGCAGCGTTAGTACCTCTTAACGCTGCTTTTTAAGCCTAACGCACACCTCGTATTCTAGCCGTAAGATAATAAACAAGAGAATAAGACTAACAGAGGGAAAAAAAAAATTTCTTAATAAAACTTCAGACTGGGGTATAAGCTACAAGTTTGTTCAATGGGGTACTATTTTAGTCAGAACACTCATTTTTAAGAACTGGATAAACAACTAAATTCCCACAATTAGTTCATTAAAAAACTTGTTGGTTAAACAAGTAATTTTGAAAGCCCATGACACAAAATACTATAAAATTAATGGGATTAGGGACTATACCAAGGTATGGGGGGAAGTTTATTGTTTATATGGGGCTGGAACTCCAGACAAAAATAGATTAAATCCTGCCTCTGATTAATCTGGAGGGAGAGTGAGTAACGTGGGCCTGGGGAAGGAGCGGAGGGGCCGGTGTTTTTTTTTTTTCTTCAGGTTTTAGTATTGGGGTATGTGGGCTATGTTTTTGTTAATGTTCTGAAGAATATTGTGAGAACCTGGACTGGTTCAATATGAAACTAAGTCTGACAGGACTAAGCTGCTTAGGATATGTCTAACTTTGAAAACACTAAACCAAATCAGAGAGGACTATCTTGAATTGTCACAGAATCAAAGTGCTACTATGAAATAACAGGACTACACAAAACCAATGGAAAGACTAAGCACAAAGAAGAATTATTTACCTGTTTCTTTGCCATGAGTTCCAAAAAGGGGCAATATTATATGTAAACAGACATTTTATTATATTGTAATTTTCTAATTTTTTCAAATAAAAAGTAAAAAAAAAAGATAATTAAAGTTATTATCTATGCACACAGAAAATCCTATTATATAAAAGGCCAAGTGTGTTTGTCCGAAGCTGTAGAGACAGCATGAGGACAAACACACCTGGCCTTTGAGTCCTACTCCCTAGCTGATCTGTGGCAGAAGTGGGCGTGGCCAGACATGAGGGGGCATGACGGCATGAAGGGGGCATTGCTGGGCGTGAAGGGCTGTGAAGGGGGCATGGCCTGGCATGAAGGGGGTGTGGCAGGGCATGGTCGCGAGATAGAGAGGGGAGAGAGATAGAGACAAGGGGAGAGAGAGGAGGGGAGAGAGAGAGGAGGGGAGAGAGAGAGGAGAGGAGGGGAGAGAGAGAAGAGAGGGGGGAGAGAGAGAGGAGAGGGGGGGAGAGAGAGAGAGGAGAGGGGGGGAGAGAGAGGAGAGGGGGGGCGCGAGAGAGAGGAGAGGGGGAGAGAGAGAGGAGGGGGAGAGAGGAGAGGGGGGATACAGGAGGGGGGGAGAGGAGAGGGGGGGGAGAGGAGGGGGGAGAGAGAAGAGGGGAGAGAGAGGAGAGTGGGGAGAGGGAGAGAGAGAGGAGGGGAGAGAGAGGGGAGGGAGAAAGGAGAGGGGGGAGAGAGAGAGGGGGAGAGAGAGAGGGGGGGAGAGAGAGAGAGCTCAAAAGAGAGGGGGAGATAGAGCAAAAGAGAGGGGGGAGAGTGCAAAAGAGAGGGGAGAGAGAGTGCAAAAGAGAGGGAGAGAGAGAGAGAGCAAAAGAGAGGGGGGAGAGAGCGCAAAAGAGAGAGGGGAGAGAGAGAGAGCAAAAGAGAGGGGGGAGAGTGCAAAAGAGAGGGGGGAGAGAGTGCAAAAGAGAAGGGGAGAGAGAGAGAACAAAAGAGAGGGGGGAGAGAGCGCAAAAGAGAGGGGGGAGAGAGCGCAAAAGAGAGGGGGAGAGAGAGGGGGAGAGAGAGAGCTCATAAGAGAGGGGGGAGAGAGTGCAAAAGAGAGGGGGGAGAGAGAGAGAGCAAAAGAGAGGGGGGAGAGTGCAAAAGAGAGGGGGGAGAGAGTGCAAAAGAGAGGGAGAGAGAGAGAGCAAAAGAGAGGGGGGAGAGAGCACAAAAGAGAAGGGGGAGAGAGAGCAAAAGAGAGGGGGAGAGAGAGAGCGCAAAAGAGAGGGGGAGAGAGCGCAAACGAGAGGGGGAGAGAGAGAGAGCACAAAGAGAGGGGGAGAGAGAGAGCAAAAGAGAGGGGGGAGAGAGCGCAAAAGAGAGGGGGGGGAGAGAGCGCAAAAGAGAGGGGGGAGAGAGAGCAAAAGAGGGGGAGTGAGAGAGCACAAAAGAGGGGGAATGAGAGAGAGGGAGAGAGAGGAGGGGAGAGAGAGAGAGGAGGGGAGGGAGAAAGGATGGGGGGGAGAGAAATTGGGGGGAAGAGAGAGAGCTCAAAAGAGAGGGGGAGAAAGAGCGCAAAAGAGATGGGGGGAGAGAGAGAGCTCAAAAGAGAGGGGGAGAGAGAGCACAAAAGAGATGGGGGAGAGAGAGAGCAAAAGAGAGGGGGAGAGAGAGCGCAAAAAAGAAGGGGGGAGAGAGCACAAAAGAGAGGGGGAGATGGAGAGCGCAAAAGAGGGGGAGAGAGAGAGAGCGCAAAAGAGAGGGAGAGAGAGCGTGCAAAATAGAGGGGGGGAGAGAGAGCACACAAAAGAGAGGGGGAGAGAGAGAGAGAGCAAAAGAGAGGGGGGAGAGAGAGAGAGAGAGAGAGAGCAAAAAAGAGGGGGGAGAGAGAGAGAGCAAAAGAGGGGGGAGAGAGAGCGTAAAAGAGATGGGGGATAGAGAGGGGGGGAGAGAGCACAAAAGAGATGGGGGAGAGAGAGAGAGCGCAAATAGATGGGGGAGAGAGAGCGCAAAAAAGATGGGAAAGAGAGAGAGCACAAAAGAGAGAGAGAAAGAGAGCAAAAGAGAGGGGGAGAGAGAGAGAGAGCAAAAGAGAGGGGGGAGAAAGAGAGAGCAAAAGAGGGGGGAGAGAGAGAGCGCAAAAGAGAGGGGGAGAGAGAGAGCGCAAAATAGATGGGGGAGAGAGAGAGTTTAAAAGAGAGGGGGGAGAGAGAGCACAAAAGAGATGGGGGAGAGAGAGAGCAAAAGAGAGAGGGAATGAGGGCAAAAGAGAGGGGGAGAGGGAGGGCGCAGAAGAGGGGGGAGAGAGAGAGCACAAAAGAGAGGGGGAGAGAGAGCGCACAAAAGAGAGGGGGGGAGAGAGAGCACACAAAAGAGAGGGGTGAAAGAGAGAGAGCAAAAGAGAGGGGGGAGAGAGAGAACAGAAGAGGGGGAGAGAGAGCGCAAAAGAGGTGGGGGAGAGAGAGGGGGAGATAGCACAAAAGAGATAGGGGAGAGAGAGCGCAAAAAAAGATGGGGAAGAGAGAGAAAACAAAAGAGAGGGGGAGAGAGAGAGAGCACAAAAGAGAGGGGGGAGAGAGGAGAACAAAAGAGAGGGGGAAAGAGTGCAAAAGAGAGGGGGGGGAGAGAGAGCGCTAAAGCGAGAGAGCGTAAAAGAGAGGGGGAGAGAGAGAGCACAAAAGAGAGGGGGAGAGAGTGCAAAAGAGGGGGGAGAGAGAGCGCAATAGAGGGGAGAGAGCTCAAAAGAGATGGGGAGAGAGAGCGCAAAAGAGATGGGGGAGAGAGAGAGTTTAAAAGAGAGGGGGAGAGAGAACACAAAAGAGATGGGGGAGAGAGAGCAAAAGAGAGGGGGGAGAGAGAGCGCAAAAGAGAGGGGAGAGGGGGAGTGCAGAAGAGGGGGGAGAGAGAGCGCAATTGAGGGGAGAGAGCTCAAAAAAGATGGGGAGCGAGAGCGCAAAAGAGAGGGGGAGAGAGAGCGAGCAAAAGAGAGGGGGGAAGAGAGCGCGCAAAAGAGAGGGGGGACGAGAGCACGACAAAGAGGGGGGAGAGAGAAAGAGAGCAAAAGAGAGGGGAGAGAAAGAGAACAAAAGAGAGGGGGGACGAGAGAGAGCAAAAGAGGGGGGAGAGAGAGAGTGCAAAAGAAAGGGGGAGAGAGAGAGCGCAAAAGAGATGGGGGAGAGAGAGAGTTTAAAAGAGAGGGGGGGAGAGAGAGCACAAAAGAGAGGGGAGAGAGAGAGCAAAAGAGAGGGGGAAAGAGCGCAAAAGAGAGGGGGAGAGGGAGGGCGCAGAAGAGGGGGGGGAGAGAGAGAACAAAAGGGAGAGAGAGCGCGCAAAAGAGAGGGGGGAGAGAGAGCACACAAAAGAGAGGGGTGAAAGAGAGAGAGCAAAAGAGAGGGGGGAGAGAGAGAACAGAAGAGGGGGGAGAGAGAGCGCAAAAGAGGTGGGGGAGAGAGAGAGGGGGGAGATAGCGCAAAGAGATGGGGGAGAGAGAGAGCGCAAAAAAGATGAGGGAGAGAGAGAGCGCAAAAGAGATGGGGAGAGAGAGAGCACAAAAGAGAGGGGGAGAGAGAGAGAGTGCAAAGAGAGGGGGAGAGAGAGAGCGCAAAAGAGAGGGGGAAGACGGAGCGCAAAAGAGAGGGGGAGAGAGAGCGTAAAAGAGGAGGGGAGGAACGCGCAAAAGAGAGGGGTGGGAGAGAGCGCAAAAGAGGGGGAGAGAGAGAGCGCAAAAGAGGAGGGAGAGAGAGAGCGCAAAAGAGAGGGGGGGAGAGAGGGGGAGAGAGTGCAAAAGAGATGGGGAAGAGAGAGAGCGCAAAAGAGATGGGGGAGAGAGAGCAAAAAAGAGAGGGGGAGAGAGAGAGAGCTCAAAAGAGAGGGGGAGTGAGAGAGCAAAAGAGAGGGTGGGACCGCTGTACTGCAAAAAATGGCCCGTGTGAACGGGCTTTAGGACTAGTAGATAAATATTACACTATATCCTTGAGTGCTATTGTAAACCAATATTACAATGCTAGTGATAAGTATTAAACTATTGTTTATCACATCCGGTTGGTATTGTATATTCTGTATGGAGCTCAATAATATATTGCAGCAAAACTGCGGTTAGGAATATATAACAAGTTAAAATTAGTTCCCCATTAGTCCCCTCTCCCCCCTGATGTGTTTCGCTAGTATAGCTTTATCAAAGGTAGTGGGCCGGTGTTTCTTCTGGGTTATATGACCCGTATGTATTGTCCCACCTTTTTTAATTTTTTTTCCTTTTGTCTAGCCATGCATGAATATGAGAAAAAATGGTGGAGTGCTTGATAGTTTATACCTTTTTCAATGATAATATTTTTGGTGATCGCAAAAGCTTATATAGTTTAGACAGCATGCATTTATTGGATGAATGCTTAGATTTGTTTTTGGATCATTTAAAAAAATCCTTTGTCCATTAAGTCCTTTAAATCCTGTTGATTTGGTGGTGACAAGAGTTACATATTTGAAATTTGCAAATGAATCTCTGAAATTTTTTTGTGGTTTCCACATGGGTGTGGTCAAGCTAAAGGGAGGGGCAAGATGTTACAAGTCGGAGCTTTTAGCACCTCTCCCCTTCTGATCTGTAAATCCCTAGCGGATTATGCCAGCAATTTGACGGGCAAGGCTCAGCAGGGGCTTTGTAGTCATCGAAATGGACCGTTGACCTTTGCTGCATTATTATTTTAATTTAAATGTATGATGTCAGCACCTAGTGTTAAAACTAAAAAGTTTAACAATTTTCTTGCCTGGTTTAAATAAAAGCAACTTTGTTTCATGGTCTTATTCTTCCAAATAGTGTGTCTATTTGCTTATTTAGGAATGTAAGTAGTGGCAGTTTAACCCTTATGGGCTCCAATTATAAAGCTGTGGATGCCACTTTGAAGCCCAAGTAATAAAGGTTAGCATAAGCAGGCCTGCAAATACTCTTAAAGGGACAGTCTACTACAAAAATGTTATTGTTTAAAAAGATAGATAATGCCTTTATTACCCATTCCCCAGTTTTGCATATCCGATATGGTTATATTAATACACATTTTACCTCAGTGATTACCTTGTACCTAAGCCTTTTCTGATAGCCCCCTGATCACATGACTTTTTATTTATTATCTATTGACTTGAATTTTATCCAATTAGTTCAGTGTCTGCCATAAACCACAGTTGTTAGCACAATGTTATTTGTATGGCTTACATGAACTAGCAGTCCCCTATTGTGAAAATGAAATAAAAAACATGTGATAAGAGACTGTCTTTAGTGGCTTGTTAACAGGTAGAAATTTAGTGGGTTTAAAGGTTATAAAGTATATTAATATAACAATTTTGGTTGTGCAAAGCTGGGGAATTGGTAGTAAAGGTGTTATCTAACTTTTTAAACAATAACAATTCTGGTGTAAACTGTCCCTTTAAGACAGTTGCTACTTAAACTCTCCCTCTTAAATTATCTTGGTGAGGTCCAAAAGGGTTGATTGACAAGCCCAGTTGCATGAAAGCAGGGGGTTCTTGAGCAAAGGTAAATGCCAGATGGCATGTCTGTCCAGTATTTGATAAATTATCCCTTAAGAGTTTAAATGGCTTTAGCAGTGATGTGTGAAATGGCTTGGCAGCTAAGGAGTCACAAGGTGAGAGAAATGTACCAGTTATAGGATCTTAGGAAAAGAATGGAGACAGGTAGTAAGATGATACTTCATCCTCTGTAACTGGTGCAGAAGAGCTTTGTTGTTAGGTGGGCTTTGGAAGCTTTTTGATCAGTTGTAAAAGTGTTCTGAAAATTGTTTGTGTGCTGTGAAGTTAAAACAATTGTTTAGATCAATTTGATAAAATATAGAACAGAAATATTTAATCTTTGTAATTAATTGAGAACTTTAGAGAACCAACTTAAAAAAAAAAACTGGTATATTATCATCAAAACATTCTTATAACAGATGAGCCACGGTTTACTTAAATAGGGATTAAAACATTCAAGTTGACAATAACAGGAGACATGCTAAACTGGAAGCAGATTCTGCTTTCATCTGTCAGAAGTAAAATGCTTTCTTTAAAGAGTAGTAACAAGTTCTGGGTTCATTTTTGATAATGAATTTTAATTTCTTCTGATAGAACATCTGAAGGTTCCAATCTTTTATCTACTACTTATTTTAATAAACCCCTTACAGACAATCAGTCTAATATGATCAATTATAATGCTTTTAAGTAATTCATTTTATCATTTGAGAGATGCCTTACACAGAGTGAAAGGTATTAAAATATTTATGGTTGAGAGGTTCATTTTAAACAAAAACTGCAAATGTAGTGAGTTTTTAAAAAAAACTGTTAACTGTTTATATTACAGGATTATTATTACACATTTACACAAGCAGACTCTTAAAGGACCATGATACCCAAATGTTGAAACACTTGAAAGTGATGCAGCATCTTATTGTAAAAAAGAAAGATATTTTACCTCAAAAATTCCTCAGTAGCCACATCCCATTGTAAAGGACTTCTAAGCAGGAAATCAGAATGTCTGTCCCAGGACAGCTAAGGAAGTGAGCTTACGTGCGCACTCATCTTATTTCCCTATTCAGTTTAAAGGGACAGTCTAGTATAAATTAAACTTTCATTACTCAGATAGGACTTTTAATTTTAATCAACTTTCCAATTTACTTTTATCATCAAATTTGTTTGTTTTTCTCTTGGTATTCTTAGTTTAAACTAAACATAGGTAGGCTCATATGCTAATTTCTAAGCCTTTGAGGGCTGCCTCTTATCACATGCTTTTTAAATCTCTTTTCAACACAAAGAGACAGAAAGTACACGTTGGCCATATAGATAACAATGTGTTCGGGCACAGGGGGTTATTTAAGATTTAACACAAAACAATGCTAAATGTAAGACAATAGATAATAAACAGTCACAGTCATGTGATCAGGGGGCTGGAAGAAGGTTCCTAGATACAAGGTAATCACAGAGGTAAAAAGTATATTAATATAATTGTGTTGGTTATGCAAAACTGGGGAATGGGTAATAAAGGGATTATCTATCTTATAAAACAATAACAATTCTATGGTAGACTGTCCCTTTAAGGAAGTTTACTATAAAATCTCATGAGAGTTAAGTCAAATCTCATGAGATCACAGTAAGAGTTCATGACCTCAGCACTGCTGATGCTGATTGGCTGCTGTTCATTTCTTCATTTTTTTTCTTTTTACCTACAGCTGGGCAACAGCTGAAGTATATTTTTTTACACAGAACTTACTCTGCTGAGCTGAGGAAATTGTGAGGTAAAATATCTTCCTTTTTTACATAGAGATGCTCAGGTGATATTTTCCTGTCAGCTTTTTACAATTATACTGCATCAGTTTCAAGGGATTTAGCATATGAGTATTATGTCCCTATAAACAAAATTGTTTCAATCTTATGCATCTGGCTTACTTACAAGTAAATAATGCAGCACATTTTGCCTTAAGTTATACTAATTTATGTTAAGTTGATTGGGAATCCTTTAACATCTGGTTTAATCTTTCTCTGGGGAAAAGGCAGCATCTGTGTCAGTGATACATTGGTGATATTAATATTTGGTTAAATCTCACAGGCCTAGATTTAGAGTTTGGCGTTAGCCGTCAAAACAAGCGTTAGAGGCTCCTAACGCTTGTTTTTTACGGACTCCGGTATTTAGAGTTTAGTTACCAACACTCAAAAATCACCCAACGCACAAATCTCTACCGACAGCTCAAACCCAGTAGTTAACATCTACCGACAAAATAAACATCCACGAATCACAAAACAAATATTACACAAACTACACTTACAGTCATACAAACACTACACTATATTTATTTTTCAGATTTAATAATTTTTCTTCAAAATACAAAGGATCAAAGTTGCGAGATCTCGGGTGTTAGAAAAAAAACAACACAAATCCATTTTGCCATTGACTTACATTGACACACGGGAAAAGACCCTCATATACCTACATCTAACTAATAAGATTATCACAAACATACACTCATCGATGCATACAAACAATATACACCACATTACATACACAAAAAAGTTATTTATTACAAAATGAACACGATTTAGTTACTTTTTCACACAAGCTCATGACGTCACTCACTTTACGAGGAAAACCAGTCTTTGAAAAAAATTTGTCCAAAATTTGGAGCCTCCATTGACTTCTATGGGTAAGACGTGCTCGTGCACGCGACAGACAGATTTCCCTAATGCACGCAAATAGCGTAGACCGAAAAACTCCAAATACCAGCGCTAGAAATAGGAAAAAAAAAAAAAAGCTTTTCTGCGTTACACCCAGCTATGATAAATAGATCAAAAAATGACTATTTCCCTATGGTGGACTTATGGATTGTACTTATTGAATATTCACAACAGCATTAAATTGTTTCATACTTTTATATTACATCAACTACAAATCAACATCACTAGTAACAAACTTTTTTAGCAAAAAAATCACATTTAAACGGACACCAAAATGATTTAAACTTTTCAGGATTCACAAACAGTACACAATGGGAAACACCTCTCATTTACCTTTATTATTGCATTTCATTTATTCAACTCATATGCTTGCAGCAACTGCATATCTACATAGGCTTAACACATGATCAGTCATGGATGCACATACATTACTTTTAGCATTCACTCATACATGTGCATTCAAATGATGGGGGGAAAACACATTACATTCTCTCTAGGAATCACAAAACAGAACATATGGATTTTACTGTACTTTTAACATCATGATTCCATCACAATAAACCATTAGGAATTATGTAGAAGAAGAACATCATTACACAAGATTACAGATGTCACTTTATGGGAAGGAACAACAATGCCAGACCGCTATATAGAAGTCAGCATATGTGGGACACAATCACAATATATACGTAGATGTACATAACACGCATCACCCATCACGCAACCACAAAGCACACATTTATATTTTATTCAGCACACAATAACAATGTAGCACAATACAACAACACAATGAGGATTTCAGAACTACATAGGCAGGTTAATAATATGATGACGTCATTAGAAGATTCAACCATACACATTACAGATTCACGACTGTACCACCCCTTTCTGAATTTTAACACTCAATACTACAATACAACATATACGTAAATAACAGTTTGGAACAGCATTATTAGGGAGATTTGAATGGGACAATTAAGAAATATTGTCAGATCGCAAATCACTTATATATATATAATACTACAGATGACAGCCGGAAGTTATTCAGAATTAGTGCCATTTGAATGGGAAGCATACAATATTGACAGCTCGGCAATCACTTATATATACAATACTACAGATGGCAGACGGGAAGTTCGGAATTATTATTGCGATTTTAAAGGGACGCATACAATATTGACAGCTCGGCAATCACTTATATATACAATACTACAGATGACAGCCGGAAGTTATTCAGTATTAGTGCGATTTGAATGGGACGCATACAATATTGACAGCTCAGCAATCACTTATATATACAATACTACAGATGACAGCCAGAAATTATTCAGTATTATTGAGATTTGAATGGGACGCATACAATATTGACAGCTCGGCAATCACTTATATATACAATACTACAGATGGCAGATGGGAAGTTCTGAATTATTATTGCGATTTTAAAGGGACGCATACAATATTGACAGCTCGGCAATCACTTATATATACAATATGACAGATGGCAGATGGGAAGTTCTGAATTATTATTGTGATTTTAAAGGGACGCATACAATATTGACAGCTCGGCAATCACTTATATATACAATACTACAGATGGCAGACGGGAAGTTCGGAATTATTATTGTGATTTTAAAGGGACGTGTACAATATTGACAGCTCGGCAATCACTTATATATACAATACGACAGATGGCAGATGGGAAGTTCTGAATTATTATTGCGATTTTAAATGGACGCGTACAATATTCACAGCTCGCCAATCACTTATATATACAATACTACAGATGGCAGATGTTACTTTATCGTTTTCAAACAATGTTGCAGCAACATTGATCGATCACATTCGATGCACATTATACACAACTATGCACTTTCATTCATGTTAGCCTGGACGTGTGCTTGTTACTATAAGATCGCGTTTAATAAATATTTATTACGCATATGAACAAACATTACAAACATGCACTGTATGTGTGATATTTGACACTTTCACATTGAGATTCATTGTGGGAAAACAACATTTCAGCAAACAACAAAAAAAACGCCCACTGTGAAAGCATTCGCGCCGCTCACATACAAACAAGTGAATACAATCAGCAATCATTACAAACTCACTACCATTGGACTAATTGTACTATAAATCCCCCAAACAACATGGCCAATGCATCACTTGTGATCCACATCAGATCAAGTGCATACCTTGTTACGCTGTTTTGAAAGATGGATGACGATGACATGGTAGACACTGCTGGTGCTGCTATTGGCGAACTAGCTGTTGATCGAATCAGGCAGCCTCGGCGGCTCAGACTGAGACAAAGGGGTCGTCTGGTTCGAGGTCCTCGTGTCTACAGGGTGAGACCCACCTTGGAAAACATGAGCGATGTTGAGGTTTATGATAAGTATCGGCTCAATCGCGAACAGCTCATTGGCCTTTACGATCTTCTTAAACCTCATTTGGAGCCATGTATAAGAATAAGGACTGCTGTTCCCGCCATGAGTAAGATGCTAAGTTGTCTATACGTCCTGGCCTCTGGGAGTTTTCAATCCGGAGAAATGTACATGCATGGCCTGGCTCAAGGTACATTCTCTGTGGTGTTTGATAACTTTCTGGATGCCATGGTACGTATCAGTAAGCAATACATAGGATTCCCACAAAATGATGGTGATTGGAGGCGCCTGAAGCTGGAATTCTTTGATATTGCTCAATTGCCCAATGTCTTGGGAGCCATAGATTGTACCCACATTGCGCTGCATGCTCCAATTGATGACTTGCCCTTCAGAAATTGCAAACATTTTCATAGCCTCAACGTGCAGTATGTTTGTGACGCACAGATGAGGATTATGCATGTGTGTGCGAATTTTGGAGGAGCTTGTCATGATGCCCGCATCCTCGCTCAGTCATCCCTGTGGAGACCGTTTGAGGAAAGACAAATGCCCCCTGGGTATCTCGTTGGTGAGTATTTGTGCACAACATGGTTAATTAGTTTGACAATTGCCACTGTAGTTTTAAAATGTTAGCGTAATATTCAGCTATAGGATGCAATTTAACCATTTATTTTTTTTCAAGCAAATGTCTAGTTTTAGTTCAATGCAGATATGTAGCATGTCTTACCTTAAATGCTCAGATAGAGAATGCAATGTAACCATTTAGTTGCCATTTTACACAAGGTCTGGTTTAGGAGAAATACACATATGTAGCATGTCTTAGCTGAAATGGGAAGATATTAGCTAATGCAATTTAACCATGTCATTGTCTCTTTCCGCTAATGTCTACTTTTAGTTCAATGCAGATATGTAGCATGTCTTACCTTAAATGCTCAGATAGAGAATGCAATGTAACCATTTAGTTGCCATTTTACACAAGGTCTGGTTTAGGAGAAATACGCATATGTAGCATGTCTTAGCTGAAATGGGAAGATATTAGCTAATGCAATTTAACCATGTCATTGTCTCTTTCCGCTAATGTCTACTTTTAGTTCAATGCAGATATGTAGCATGTCTTACCTTAAATGCTCAGATAGAGAATGCAATGTAACCATTTAGTTGCCATTTTACACAAGGTCTGGTTTAGGAGAAATACACATATGTAGCATGTCTTAGCTGAAATGGGAAGATATTAGCTAATGCAATTTAACCATGTCATTGTCTCTTTCCGCTAATGTCTACTTTTAGTTCAATGCAGATATGTAGCATGTCTTACCTTAAATGCTCGGATAGAGAATGCAATGTAAGCATTTAGTTTGCATTTTACACAAGGTCTGGTTTAGGAGAAATACGCATATGTAGCATGTCTTAGCTGAAATGGGAAGATATTAGCTAATTCAATTTAACCATGTCATTGTCTCTTTCAGCTAATGTCTACTTTTAGTTCAATGCAGATATGTAGCATGTCTTACCTTAAATGCTCAGATAGAGAATGCAATGTAACCATTTAGTTGCCATTTTACACAAGGTCTGGTTTAGGAGAAATACGCATATGTTGCATGTCTTAGCTGAAATTGGAAGATTTTAGTTAATGCAATTTAACCATGTCATTGTCTCTTTCCGCTAATGTCTACTTTTAGTTCAATGCAGATATGTAGCATGTCTTACCTTAAATGCTCAGATAGAGAATGCAATGTAACCATTTAGTTGCCATTTTACACAAGGTTTGGTTTAGGAGAAATACGCATATGTAGCATGTCTTAGCTGAAATGGGAAGATAGAGAATAAGATTGAACTAGATTATTCTTTTAAAAAATAAACATTTGTTAGTGGATTATGGTGTACAAAAACTTTTATTGGACTCAAAATACTATTTTGATGATTAAGTTTGAATTATGTTCTGTTCATCATTTATAGGTGATTCTGGGTACATGAGCCGGCCTTGGCTTATTACCCCCTTGCGTAGCCCGACTGATGTGTCTGAGGAGCGCTGCAATAGGGCTCATAAGAGAACCAGGGCGGTGGTTGAACGAATGTTCGGGCTCCTGAAGATGAGGTTCAGGTGCCTGGACATGTCGGGAGGAGCCCTCCAGTACAACCCAAAGAAGGTGGCTAAGATCGTTATAGCCTGTAGTGTCCTGCATAATATTGCACAGCGGGCTGGGATGCTGCAGGGCGTCCAGGCACACCGAAACCTCCTCAGAGATGAGGAGGATGATCCTGTTCTAGAGGGGCCATTCCGGGACGAGGGGCTCAATGTCAGAGCAGACATCATCAACCGCCACTTTAGACGGTAAATAATAGAAGTTAGACTGGAGTATTGTCAATAGATGTGAACGCTAGGGAAATGACAAGTAGAGAATTGTGCAAACATGTTAGGATTGTTCATCAAATGCTAAAAATGTGTTTGATTTCTTAATATAGGTGATGCTCTGGTCATTGGGTCCTGTAGCGAGTCTTTGCCACCTGGTTTTTAAAGAGGACATCAGCTGGTAAGTATAAATGTATGGACTGTTGCTGGCATGAATTGTACACAGATACATCATATGGCATACATTTTCTAAACTAGTATTTAGTTTACACATTACTTAAAATGTAAATACTCAGAAAGGGATCCTCTAGCATAACTATCCTCTAGCATGACTATGGTTCAATGTCACACATTAGAGGTTCGTTCTGCTCAATATGACTCATCTTCACACTTGATAGAACATAAAACAAGATGCTACACATGCTTAGTAAGCTAGTGACATAAATATATTCAGAAATGGGGGGTGGGAGAGGGGTACAGAACTGATTCACACACTTGTATTAGTAATTAAAAAAAAAAAAAATGTATGCCATTAGGGAGATGACTTCATGTAAAGACTGAAAGGGAAGAATTCAAAGAATGGCAGTGAATAATTCCCAGACTGACAGTGGAAAAATACAAGATTGAAATTGAAGAATACCAATGGGATCATGTCTGGCATTATCTTTCAAATCTGCTGACCTTGAAAACCATACAAAGACATGTTCACATGGTAAGTGCCAACTATTTGATAGAATAAGGCTGTGGAGGCATCCTATTGGAGACACTTAGATTATTTTCTAATTTTTAGATGGTATTTCACAGTCCTCTATTTTATGAAATGATGAATAAGACACCTATTGAAGATCAACTGTTTACCCCTGAATTGACTTTCAAAGACCATGCATTATCAAGGATGGTTTACCAATGCATGCTAGTTAAGAATCACAGGAAGAATGTCGAATATTAGTAGCTTACATACATTAGTCATATTTAGTTCATAATTAGATATTTAGGTATCACAACCAGACACTTAGATGATTTTACTTTTTTAGATGGTATTTCAGTCCTCTATTTTATGAAATGATGAATAAGACACCTATTGAAGATCAACTGTTTACCCCTGAATTGACTTTCAAAGACCATGCATTATCCAGGTTGGTTTACCAATGCATGCTAGTTAAGAATCACAGGAAGAATGTCGAATATTAGTAGCTTACATACGTTAGTCATATTTAGTTCATAATTAGATATTTAGGTATCACAACCAGACACTTAGATGATTTTACTTTTTTAGATGGTATTTCAGTCCTCTATTTTATGAAATGATGAATAAGACACCTATTGAAGATCAACTGTTTACCCCTGAATTGACTTTTAAAGACCATGCATTATCCAGGTTGGTTTACCAATGCATGCTAGTTAAGAATCACAGTAAGAATGTCGAATATTAGTAGCTTACATACATTAGTCATATTTAGTTCATAATTAGATATTTAGGTATCACAATCATAAAAAGGAATACATATTATAGTTGATATAGAGGTATTTGAATGGATATGAAATATTACATTTATGTTCAGCATACATATATATTTATTATTGAAATGTGATATACATTATTATGTATAATTTGAAATTCTGATATTTAAATTTAATTTTTATTACACAATATAATGGTGTATGTTTATTTTATTTATTTTTAAATTTAAATCATAAATATCTTGATAAAATGTTGCACAAAGTTAGAGCATAGACACAAGATGATTGTAAATGTATTTTATGAATATTTGACAACGTGTGTATTAACTTTGTAAAATTTTGTTTTTTAATTTCAGATTGTCATCTGATGACTTCCAGGAATATTTTTTTGTTTTTGTTTTTGCTTAAAAAACTTTTTATTTTTCAATGGTAATAATCAACATTTTATTATTAAATACACTCTTTTGAACAGATTATAATAAATATCCATATAATCTGTCAATAAAAAACAATTTGACTCCCATGACTGGTAGTTGTCTATTTGACAAGCACATGCATAAGATCAAATTATGCATTAATTTTTGAAAATCCACTGATTCAGAGAATATTAAATTAAACTATCTTTTTTAAATTAATTGGGGAGTGAGATCCATCGATGCTTTTCTTTTGAAATTCTTAGATGTTAAAATAATTTTGGATATGTAGTCAGAATTTGAGCTAAATTTTTTCAATTCACTTTTAAGAAGGGGAAGTGGTTCACTTACATTAAAGTGACAGTGTTGTTGAATGTAAATTAATTTTATAAGATCTTGTATCTTCCTTAGGTATGTCAAAACATTATTTTATTAAATTTATAAATATTTACATTTATAAATGGTAGGTCATTTAACTTCATATTTTTCACAAGCTAGTTATTGGATGCCATGTTAATAGATTTTATTTTCTAGTGGAGTCATTTAAAGGGACATTTAACTATAGTTATTAATATTATGTAGTTTTTAAAATCTTACCTCTTGGGTTAGACATCACATATCTATATATAATTTTCATTCCCCTTTAGTTTCTTTCGACAATGTTAAATCAACATTCCGAATGTTTTGGTCCTTAAAGGGACATTCACAAAGTATATTGTGTATTGATTTTTAAAAAATCATAAAAGAATTTAAAACATATTTAGAAGTACTATAGAATTACATTCAGTCTTTAAATATACTTTGAAAAATAAAGATCAATGCACATATCTTAGTCAATTACATAAGGCATCTATGTGCAACCAACGATCAGCATCAAAATAGCCTATGTATTTAATCCAAGAATATATATAATTACAATCTAATGATTGAATACCAAAACATATTAAGTTGTTCAAATATTATAATCTTATCCAAAATGCATAAATAACATATAGCTTAATGTCCCTCTAAGCTGAAGACTGCGAAATACATCCATTACAATATATATTTCAGTCAGTGTGTAAAACAATCCAGAAGTTAATCTAAATATGCTTTACTCATATGTTATACTAATTTAGCAAAAGGAAGGTGCCTAGGTTTATGATTTTTCAAGCATTATTGTGAGATGTCTCTTTAAAGGGACATGAACTCAAAATATACTTAAAGGGAGAAAGTTAAAAAATTAATGATTTATACATTCTGAATGAGTATTCTATTTTAAGCAACTTTATAAATTGTCTCATATTATCAATGTTCCTCGTGATGTTGCTATCATTACTTTAAAGATAAGGCATTAAATTGATAATTTATTTGCTTTAGTACTCTGGACAGAACTTGTTTTTTTTGGTTGGATTAATTTATCCAACAATCATCAAGGACAACCCAGGTTTTTTGCAAACATTGTCCGTAATCTAAAATATCTTTATTGATTTGAAAAGAAAGATAACAAGATAATTCTTAACATTTGAGAATCGGATTAAATTATAAAGTTGCTTAACATTTCATGCTCAATCTGAATCACGAACGCTAAATTTGTTTGGACAGTGTCCCTTTAAGAGATTTAAAGAGTGTATTTACTTCTCTTCTTATCTTGACATACTTTGCTTGAAAAGCATATCAAGATAGGCTCAGTAGATGAAGATTGGTGGATGCACAGAGATGCCTTATGTGATTGGCTCAACCATGTGCATTTAAATTTCTTCTGTTGAGGATATCTAATACTAAGATAAATTGAGTTACATTTTAAAGTCTAAACAATTTTCTATCTCTACAGATCATTTGATACAATTGTTTGTTTGTAATGTCTATTTAAAAATAAAGACGCCATTGCACAATAACATATATGAGCAGTTCAGACAAATACAAGCTTGAGGTTTATTTACTAATAACAAACAAACCTGTAGTTTAACATCTATAAACAGATTATCCAAGTTTCTGACATTATAAACTGAATTTGAACATTCAGAAATGTTGCGTGGGAAACGGATCTTGAAACACCAGATTTGCATCTTTAAACATTAGAGTCTAATGTCACGCAATAGCACACAATCAATGTGCATTATGAAATACATTTAATAGAGCAATGTCAATACTTCACAATAAGTCAACAAATTGATTTTATGAACAATAAAGACATACAATATTAAATGTGTATTTGTATTAAAGAAACAGACCGTTATTAAACCAAAAAATGTATACAACATTTAATAATCTGACAGTCTTAGATTTTAAAGATAATGTAAACATTAATATTTAACGGATCACGGATATTAAATCTGCGTCACACATATCCGCATGACAGGCCCATGAGTTACAAATAAGTCTTCATGAAAAATGAAGTAACAGCACCACCAGGAGGTATGTGTAAGGAAGTTACTAAGATATGAAACATTAAGGAACGGCCAATCAGAGTTCATCACACAAACACAACTTGAGTCAGGATGGTCTCACAGACATTCTAACAATATTTCAAACTTTTATCCAATAAGATGTACAGATAACTTGTCCCATGGTGCATCTCATGTTTACTTCACCATATAAAAGTCCATTACACGTTGCCATCTTTGTCAGTTCTCTAATGCCTGCAGGCAGTTTATATTATTATAATATATTTATTGGACAACCCAGCAGGCATGTCACCTCCCAGGTTCACCAAGCAGGAGAGCGCTGCACTGGTCCACGCCTTCAAGGACTTTTATCCCCAGCTGTTTGGGAACAAGAGGAGGTCGACAGATGCGCCTGTTAAGAAGGCCCTCTGGGAGTCTATCACCAATGCGGTTAAATTGGTGTGTGACGTCCAGAGGAGCCAGGATCAAATCATGAGGAGATTCGGAGATATGAGGTTGCGCTTGACAAAAAAAGTCAACCTCATAAGGGACTGGGTACAAGCCCGTAAAAGAGGGGGCCAAAGAAAGGCCCCGCGGAAACTGTACCTACTCCCTTATGAGGTGACTTTATGCGAGCTCCTCAATCTCTGGGTCCCCAAAAGATTTAGATCCTCGTCATCCTCGGCCTCCTCTTCTTCCCTCCCAGCTGCGGGATCTGAAAGTCCTGATGCGGGGGGCCAGGGCAGCTGCTTCTCCGTCCGGTGGCCTGGGAGGAGATGATGGAGAATCTGAACCAGGTAACTATCCAACTTCATATAATATCTTAATATTTGATTAGAATTTTAGAAAATGTGTATATAGTCAGATACTAAACCTATACAGATATCACAACATACACTACATATGATGTTTAGATATCTGATTTTAGATTAGTGACACATGAAATAGGAATGATGTTTCTTGTGCTCTTCAGAATATGCGTCACAGAGCGAAAATTGAATTGCGCATACACGTTAACATGGGTTTGCTGTAAGTGGCATTGCTTTATACATGTTGGTCAAATGACGGATGCATAATTCTGCTTGGAATCATTGCGCAATGATCGCGAAAATTAGAATTGCGCATACACGTTAACATGGGTTTGCTGTAAATGGCATTGCTTTATACATGTTGGTCAAATGACGGATGCGTAATTCCGCTTGGAATCATTGCGCAATGATCGCGAAAATTAGAATTGCACATACACGTTAACATGGGTTTGCTGTAAATGGCATTGCTTTATACATGTTGGTCAAATGACGGATGCGTAATTCCGCTTGGAATCATTGCGCAATGATCGCGAAAATTAGAATTGCGCATACACGTTAACATGGGTTTGCTGTAAATGGCATTGCTTTATACATGTTGGTCAAATGACGGATGCGTAATTCCGCTTGGAATCATTGCGCAATGATCGCGAAAATTAGAATTGTGCATACACGTTAACATGGGTTTGCTGTAAGTGGCATTGCTTTATACATGTTGGTCAAATGATGGATGCGTAATTCCGCTTGGAATCATTGCGCAATGATCGCGAAAATTCGAATTGCGCATACACGTTAACATGGGTTTTCTGTAAATGGCATTGCTTTATACATGTTGGTCAAAATGAAATGTGAATTATTATATATGTGAAGAATACAGTATTCTTATTTTCAATATTATACATAATAAAAAAAAATAGCACAATCCAAAAAATAAATAACATATGCCCATCAATTGATGAGAATGAAATAACACAAAAAAATAATTAAAGCTACAGTAAACAACACAACTGATTGAAAATAAGAGTACAGGATATATTTATCATGAATTTAATTGAGGAAACAATTAACTCATGGGACTACCAAAAGATCAATAGTTTTTAATTGATTTGCTAATAATGTCAAGATTTTAAACATGGCATGATTTGTATTAATGATATCCAATCCTCATTTAATATATTACAGATCTGGATGTTGGTGCTGGATCCTCAAGCCAGGGCTTGTCACAGTATGGTATGTCTCATTTTAATTGACATTTGTCTTAGACCATTACATACTAAATCCACATTGTTAAATATTTATATGTATCTGCAAAATGGATTAGTAAAATATTTACAAATAAGAATAAAAAAAAACAACAACACAGGATTACATTGTAAGACTACTCTGAATTTTTATTAAATTTAAAATATCCCATCTATTCTGGATATCTTAATTTTAATGTAAGATTCTTTGAATGTCCAATTTATATTCTTCCCTTGTGTATTGCTTAATCTTATTTGTATACATTTTGAAAAAATTCACACACTTTTGCATATGATTTGTTTTTAAAAATATTGATTCCATTTTTTTAAATTGATCACGTCATTTAAGGGACATGCCAACTAAATTTTACATTGAATGATTTGTAAACGTGATTTTATTGTTTTGTTTAAACATTTTATGAGCTACATTGGTTCAGCCGATTGTTTTAGTTCTTCAAAAAACATATTGATTTTGGTTTAGGTTAAACAATGCAATACTGGTATTATCCGGTTATTTTTATGCATAAATTGGCATTGTGTCAAAAGTTAAAATCATGTGTTCAGATAACAGTAGTACATAGTTTCAAAAAGTATACAATTACACATTTAGAGCTTCATGTCCCTTTAATAGATGAAAATTAAATAATTCTTAGGATATCCTTAAATAACATATTAGATTCGAATTGCATGCTCAATCCCATTCATTACATCAACATATGGAGTAGAGAATTCATTAACACCAACCTTGTCAAATCAATATATTTTTATATTAAAGGGACACTGAGCTAAAATTATTAATGTTGTCATTCAGATAGAGCATGCAATATTAAGCAACATTTAAATATAATATTATAATCATATGTGAAATATTCTATTGCTAAATGTATTTTAAAAACAAGAATGTACGTTTATCTGCAGCTCAATTTTGTTTGACCAACCTGGGTTTTTATTGATGATTGGTGGATACCTTCAACAAACAATATTTATTGAATCCAATATTGCTTATCTGCCTTTAAGATTAAAATGTAGCAACATTAAAATTATAATAGGAGTCAATGTTAAATCATTTGGAACAGTTTGAACAGTGAAATCAATGATTGAAATAAATCATGTCAGTGTCCCTTTAATAAACAATTGATTCATTAATCCTTACATTCTTTGGATTAGACAATATTGATATATAATTCACATATTCACTGTATAAGCATACTCTAACAGCACCATGATTAAATATTTGTACTAATCAATTTTGTTTGGTATTGTGATCAATATGTGTTGTGTCCTAAACAAGATTACTGTACATTGCACAAATGGCTCGATGTGCCACATGTCTTTGTTTATATTTGTCAACAGCTGTTATTCAAAATGTGGTTTGTGTGTATTCTTTTAAGAACATTGATCAATGGGTATATTTAGATATGCAATAGCATCGTATGAGATGAGTTTGATGTCTAATATAGTCAGAAATTAAACATATGTTCAATACATCATTTTTTACAGAATCCCCTTGATTCAATCAAGAATTTTTTTTTATAATGACTGCTCTATTCTTCACATTTTCAAGTTGATTATTCTTATAAATCGATACAGATGTGATTTAGTGCTATCCCAAATGTGTTCACTAATATATATCTATATCATTCATAGAGAGAGTTGGTGTGGGGAGCCCAGAGGAATCCAGCACCGACACAGAGCCGCATTTGCATCTGATCTTAACGTGTACACAACATGTTATGTTTTACAGAGATTGATTTAACATGTGGGACATCCCTTGAAGTCTGATGGTATGTGGAATATATCTAACATGTTTCCAACATGTTGCTTTATTGGAAATCATTTTATTGAAGACATTCAAAGTCTACAGCTTTTGCACTTTAAAAAGGAATATTATTTGTCTGTTCAAATACACTACTGCCCCCTTTATATATCAGGCAGCATGAAGATATGCTTGGATTTGTTTAAATATTTGGATTTGAAATTCATGCCATCATAATGTCACATGCATATTCTAGGCCAAACCACTATAATAATTTTAGAATTGTACAGACAGTCAATGATATTCATCTGAGTGCCTATATGCATACCATATCCTCATGTCATCATTGTTTAGAAATTCAAACACACTTCTAAGTTATTGCAAACATAATCAAGTTTAAATGCGTTGATTTGATTTCATGATGTATGAGATGTTAATATATTTATTATATTTATTTCAGATGGATCCTCTGCTTCTGGTCATCATTGTTCCTCCCCTGCCCAGTCCCCCTGCCCAGCCCCCTGCCCAGTCCCCTGCCCATCCCCCTGCCCAGTCCCCTGCCCATCCCCCTGCCCAGTCCCCTGCCCAGCTCCCTGCCCAGTCCCCTGCCCAGCCCCCTGCCCAGCCCCCTGCCCAGTCCCCTGCCCCTCCCGGCACTTCCCATTTGTCCTGTCATATCCCTCCCAAAAAACGCCCCTTCATCCCCCTTCGCCGCTCTCCCCGTCTTTTGGCCCGTACAGCTACCCCAGCTGCCCAGCCCCCAACTCACCACTCCCCAGCTGTACGGGCTACCCCAGAGCAGCAGCCCATCCCTCCCCAAACCCAAACCCAACCCACCCCAACCCATTCCCATCCCTCCACAACCCAATCCCATCCCTCCCCCCTGTCTCAACCTTCATTGTCCTGGGTGTCGGATTGTCCTTCCCAGGCACAGCTGTAAGTATAATTCAAAATCAACATTATAAGATACTTAAAGGTACACTGAATGAATATTTTTCAATTGTGATTCAAATAGAGCATGCAATGTTAATCAAATTTTTTATTTACTACTCTTATCAATTATTCTTCATTCTCTTGCTATCTTTATTGAAACAAAGAAATGCCGATATATTTTTTTAATAAAAAAAAATATGGACATCATTTCTTTATTGTTGGATGAATGTATCCATCAATCAGCAGGGACAACCAAAGTTGATAACCAAAAATGGCCTGCCCTATAAACTTACATTCTTGCATTTAAAATATAGCTTGAGAATTCAAACATTTAAAGAATACGAGTAAATTAATAATTCTTTTTAATGTCATGCTCTATCTGAATCAGTAACTAAAATATTTAGGTTTACTGTCCCTTTAATTTGATATCACTACATACACCAATCACCACTATTTGGATCCAAATATTTATGTCCAAATGTTCATACATTATCTCTTGTATAACCCAGTGGGAATGTAATTTCTTCTGGTTGCTATGTTTACACAGCTTGTCCTCAACGCCAAAATGTTTAAGGATAGGTGTGCCTACCACAGTATAACTAAAATCTTAAAATTGCTAATGTAAGTACAATGTAAATCCTTTAACAAGATTTTAGACACTCAAGCTGTAAAAGTGGATCATCAAAAAACAATTAAAGGGGACAACATGTTGGATTAAAATGTCCATTTAATGGTTTAGGTCTGTCTGAATAACATATTTCATGTGTAAATAATCAATGTCAACAAATTAATTTAAATAATTATTTGTCTTTATGATGACAATGTATCTTTGCTTTTTATTTTGTCTGTTGTGTAATTATCATTAATATTTTATTTATTCTTTATTTTAGGCTGTGACTCAACATGGCACATGCTCGAAGGTCTAGCACGCATAGAGCAGGCCGTGTTGAGGAACGCAGCTGTCCTGAGAGGGATGGCCGACACCATGCAGGCCCAGCTACAGGTTCAGCATATGACTCTACGTCAGATGAGGCGCTGGAACTCAATGCTTGAATCTGTAGCTGGACTTGCACAGGACGATGAAGGGGATGACCAATAAGTGGAGGATCTGGAGATGCTCCAAGGGCGCAGATAAGAATCCTCCGTCCACATGTTGATGTTTTTGTAATTGTTGCCATTTGGCCTTTTTTTCTGATTATTGTTGTGCCTGTTGCACTCTGTTACCTTGTCATATGTCTCCAATGGGGCTATGCTGGCCCTTGGCAACTCTCTTCATGGACTGTGATGCACTCTGTTACCTTGTCATATGGCTCCAATGGGGCTATGCTGGCCCTTGGCAACTCTCTTCATGGACTGTGATGCACTCTGTTACCTTGTCATATGTCTCCAATGGGGCTATGCTGGCCCTTGGCAACTCTCTTCATGGACTGTGATGCATTCTGTTACCTTGTCATATGGCTCCAATGGGGCTATGCTGGCCCTTGGCAACTCTCTTCATGGACTGTGATGCACTCTGTTACCTTGTCATATGGCTCAAATGGGGCTATGCTGGCCCTTGGCAACTCTCTTCATGGACTGTGATGCACTCTGTTACCTTGTCATATAGCTCAAATGGGGCTATGCTGGCCCTTGGCAACTCTCTTCATGGACTGTGATGCACTCTGTTACCTTGTCATATGGCTCCAATGGGGCTATGCTGGCCCTTGGCAACTCTCTTCATGGAATGTGATGCACTCTGTTACCTTGTCATATGGCTCAAATGGGGCTATGCTGGCCCTTGGCAACTCTCTTCATGGACTGTGATGCACTCTGTTACCTTGTCATATGGCTCAAATGGGGCTATGCTGGCCCTTGGCAACTCTCTTCATGGACTGTGATGCACTCTGTTACCTTGTCATATAGCTCAAATGGGGCTATGCTAGCCCTTGGCAACTCTCTTCATGGACTGTGATGCACTCTGTTACCTTGTCATATGGCTCCAATGGGGCTATGCTGGCCCTTGGCAACTCTCTTCATGGACTGTGATGCACTCTGTTACCTTGTCATATGGCTCAAATGGGGCTATGCTGGCCCTTGGCAACTCTCTTCATGGACTGTGATGCACTCTGTTACCTTGTCATATGGCTCCAATTTTCCTGATCTTTACCAAATTATTTATAAACGTTGTTGCTGTTTTCTGACATACTAATAAAAGACATGTCATTGCACGAATCTTTGTCCTCCTTATTCATGTCATTGATTGAAATCTGTAGTTTATCTGGTTGATCCTTAAAGGGACCTACCAAAAATAATGGTGTTTCCTGAATCATATATGTAATACAATTGTAAATAACTTTAAGATTAACATCTCCAATGTAATTTTATTATTTGTCTTTATATATTTTTTCTAAAAGCTTTATCATTGCATGATTATGATTAGCATAGTAATTATCTTATATATGTATATATAGATTGTTATTTGTGTATATATATGTATATTTCAAATTTCACATCCATGTGTGTATTTATAAACTCTGCATGAATTGATGCACCTTTAACAAATGATCTGAGGATTGATACAATTATATAATCCCTGTAAAGTGTTCATTTTATTGAATTAGTATTGTCTCAGTGTATCCTCTTTTTATAAATAAAAATCATGTCCCTTTAAGTGATGGTGAGCACAATTGTTAATGAATGCGTTTTTGTCCTTTTTACATGAACAAGGACATATAATCTTATTAATAAACAATCTTATTGTAATGTTGACAGCACATGTATTTCATTTTCAATTCTATCTTATTATAAAAGTGTAACCAAATCAATCTCTCTGTGTAATGCGCATATTTTAGATGAAGAATATGTTTTGACAAATATTGTAGGCTGACCATATTTCCACTTGAATAAATGACACGTTTGATCAATACATGTGTCATTATTGTTATTCCAAAACAATTTAAACATATCTTAAAACATCAATGGCATATGTATTTCTCATGTGTATCTTTTAAATGTTAAAGATATACACCAAAGCTATAGTTAAAGGGACAGTCAAGTCTGAAAAGATGATTCATGATTTTGTGACATTCCTAGATAGCAATCTAGACACATACTAGTTACTAAAATATAAATACGTTTCTTATTGTTATGCCGAGCTGTCAACTGAGTCCTTGTATTGGCTGCGGTTTTTCCTTGATCTCGGATGCGCCATGTTGCTTAAGACGTCACCTAACAGGCTGTCCAATGATTCCTTGTATTGACTGACGTTTTTACGCGATTAAGGATGCACCTTTTATTGGATGGCGTTTTTACGCGATCAAGGATGCGCCTTTTTTTGCTTTGCGTTCTTACGTAATCTATAATGCGCCTTTTATTGGATTGCGTTCTTACGTGATCAAGGAAGCGCCATGTTAATTAAGACGTCACATGCAAAGGTAAAAAAAGTCTTATTGTATTACGTAGTCCCGCAATATTTTTTTGTGCACGTTAAACACGTTTGTGAATGAGAAGACAAGTTTAAAAACATGGCGAATATGGATTTTTTGCATCATGTTACATTGTTGACCCATAGCTGATAAAGACCACCACATTCTCTTTTGCTGGATGTCTGGTTGAATAAACGAACGAAAGCAAAATGTTTTCATGCATAAGATATTTCGAGGCAAGTGCAAATCTCTATAGTCTATGTTGTTTAAAATGTTTGTCAACAATATGTTCCTTTTTATGAAAAATGACTGTTGTGTTTAATGTTAAAGATATCTAATTAATAAATATGCACTATTATGTTAGAATAAAGTAATCAATATGCATTTATCTTTATCATATGCTAAATATATGATGCCGACTTCTTCTAAATGTAATTTCGCCATATATTTTATTAAAGGTTCATTAGACACTCACATTAAAAACCAAAATATTTTATTTGGTCTCTAGTTATATAGTCCATTGTTTACCAAATACACGTCTCATTTTGCTTCTGTTCAAATAAAATTTAAGTACTTTTCAGACTCCTCGCCAAGCCTCAAAGTTTCATGTGAGTACCATCTCCAGCTTTCTCCAGTTTGTGTAAAGGGTCTTTTCATATGTTAATGATGGGGTATTGTCTTGTTTTACGGTTGTAATGGGGGTTCATCTATATTTTCAATAGAGATAACCCGAATTTATTAGAAAGTGTTTAAAGTTTTCTAATATTGATATCAGTATATGTTAATCTTGTTGTTTCTAGTAGTGTCTAGTACATGCAGTTCTGTTAAAAATATAGTATACTGTCCCTTTAATGCAAATGTTGATTTTTGTATCATGTATGAGTTACACATTGGTTAATCTCCAAATATATTATTGTTAGCATATTCCCCCCCCCCCCACACTCCTAAAAGGACTTTAAACCATATTCATTGTTAAAACAAGTGTCTTTCTTAAAAAAAATAAAAACAAAAATAATGTCTCTTTAAGAAAATAGACTTTATTTAACACGTCAATATAAATTTTTTTTCAAAATTTATTGCTTGAACAAGTACATGTAGATATACGAACAATCTGCAAATATTATGTTAGCATATGTAATTTTGTTAAAGGGACAGTTTAGAAAACAAATAATGTTTTGCATTATTAAAAAAGTCAATTTTGTAATATCAAGGATATCAAAGGTTTCTCACCAATTAATCATTTGTGTTTATTTTAAATTGCTAGCTAAACCTATGAGGTTCGTGTGCTCATTTCTTAGAGCTTGAAGAGTGCATGTAATCATTATGCAATTTTACCACTAGAGGGCATTTGGATAGCATTTGTATATTTAAATCCTTGAGCTCATACAGCATATTTACCATGTATTGATCATTGATGTCTAAAATGTTGTTATGTCAGAACAACAAATAAGTGGTCATTTTTCATAGGCATAGATACAAGGGTCAGCACATAAGTCACACATATTTCTCCATGTTTTGTTGTTTCCAACTTGATAATGCGTAATACAGTGTTTTCTTTGTAATCAATAATTCTGACTGTCCCTTTAAGCTGTGTTATTGTCATTCAAACAGTAATATGCCATCATGGATAATTGTAAGGTTAATTTTTTTTTGCGATTCGGGAAACAGTTTGGACATCACATCACAGAAACCAATCAATATCATGAACAAGGATAGGTATGTGATGTGGTTTTCACACACTTATAACCCACACTCTGCAAACAATCTGCCTCCATGGACCCGGTCCCATAGAAGTAGATTATATAAAGAGTGTGGTCCACAAGTGTATGAAAACCACATCACATACCTATCCATTACACATTAAATAAAAAAAACATTAAACATGAAAACAAATACTTACTTCCTCTTCCTTCCCCTCTTCCCACGGGGCTGAGGCTCTGGGAGGGTCAACTGCCGACTCCGATGAGTTCTCATTGGAGATGTTGTGGAAAGAGTGGAAGGAAGAGTACTAGGATGACCAAGGTGAGGAGGAGGAGATGGCCCGGCAGGAGAAGATGGCCCGGCAGGAAGATGGCCCGGCAGGAGAATATGGCCCGGCAGCAGGAGGCCCAGCAGCAGGAGGCCCAGCAGCAGGAAGCGGACCAGGAGGCAGACCAGCAGGAGGCAGACCAGCATGCGCCTCCCGGAAGAAATTAAGCATCTCTTGTTGGAGATTAAAGGTTCTGTTTTGGCCTTCTTCTATTCGAGTAAGGATGTTTATTATTTGGTTTTGGCCTTCAATGATTTTGTTTTGTCCTTCAAGAATTCGAGTTCTGCCTTCTATATTATATATCCGGGAGTTACGCATCTGGTCAATGTAGTCTAGTAGAACCCGCACCTCCGCTAATTCCTCTTGTTGTGCACGGCGGGGTGCGGGTCCTTGAGGGGCCTCTGGTTCCGCGGCCTCTTCCTCTTCTTCCGGGGCCTCTTCCTCTGCTTCCGTGGCCTCTTCATCAAGGGGGGCCTCTTCCCTCCGAGGTGGAGATTCATCCCCACCACTCTCATCCCGGGGAAAAGGAGGAGCCTGTATTTGCTGTGCTGCCTCCTCCCCAGACTCTGTATATTTGAAAAAGAAAGAAATGTATATATTAGCATATTTCCAAATAAAGCTTTAAATGACTTAGCTTACGATACAATTACAAATGCAGCCTCATTAATCCACTTTGAAATCTAACAATCAATATGATTTCCTCATTTTCTAAACCGTGTTTGTGATATCTCTGGTCAATCTGAATGTTTTAGCGTTTGTTTTCAGTCTGTTTAAATGCACACCTAACCTATAGCCTAGATACTGATGTAACCGCAAAGTAATTGTGAATGCGTGTAAACAACGTTATAGCATTAATCTGATCCTTAAAGGGACATGAAACCCAATGTTTTATCTTTCATGATTTAGAAGCATACAATTATAATCAACTTTCTAATGTACTTTTCTTATCTAATTAGCTTCATTCTCTGGATATTCTTTGCTGAAAAGCATATCTAAATATGCTTAGAAGATGCTGATTGGTAGCTGAATATAGCTGCCTCCTGTGATTGGTTCACCGTGTGCATGGCTATTCCTTCATTAAAGTATATCTAAAGAATTAATCAAATTAGGTAATATAAGTAAATTTGAATGTTTTGTCAAATTGTATTCTCTACCTCAATAATGAAAGTAAAGGTATAGTGTCCCTTGAAATACATTCGTATGTGAATTTATTCTTAAATGAGCTTACTGTCAGATGAGAATGGCAGGTTCCCGGTATCAATTCCTCCGATACCGACTACATCCACCTCGGAGATGCTGGGACGCAACATTTCTTCCCATCGGCAGTAATCGATTTCCAGTGCAGGGCCGCCACCGGTTCCTGCGGCATGTCAGGCCTCCAGGCTTAACTTTTTCTTAAGATCCATCTTGCAGTCCCAGTATCGATGTTTAATAGAGTCCATATCTCTGTTCCGGCCACCCACTGCATTGACTGCATTCCTTATCTCATGCCAGAGCTTCCTCTTCTCAGTCGGGGTGGTCTTCTGATGCTGCAGCCTCCTATACCTGGCCATATAGGCTTCTACAAGGGCCTCCTTCTCCTCCATCGAAAACCTTGCCTCCCTAGTCGCCTTGGCCTTCCCCTGTGACGATGCCCTCTGTTTCCCGGACTGTGAAGCCCTACTCTGTCCGCCACTGGGCCCAGCCACTTGTTCATCTTGAACCAAGTGGCTGGGTCCACCCACCGCTTCCACCCCCGCTTCCTGCCCCCCTTCCTGTCCTGTTCCTCTCCCCCTCCCTCTCCTCCCCCTCTACCTCTCCCCTGCCTGCCCTCCATCTCTTCCCTAAACTAAACCCCAACTAAGCAACCAAAAAGTGAGTGTGATCAAATGAAAGGGGGTCAAAATAAAGAACTAAAAAGACCAAAATAAGTGCTGAAAGTGTGAAAGAGATATAAATAAAAGAGGGTAAGGAGTATTTAAATGAACAAAATGAAGAAGAAGACTAAAAGGAGGATATGTAAACTAAATGTAACTAGGGGATGGGTATGGGATGGGGTATGGGATAAGAGTAAATGGGATGAAAGGGAATGGGACTACAGGGAATGGGGTATGGAGTGTAGTATGAGCGGGTATGGGGTATGGAGTGTATGTAGTGTTATTAATAAGTGTATGTATGTATTGAATGTGTTTGCGTGTAAATGTGTTAAGTGTACAGAAAAAGCACTCGCACACTCACCCAAACCAACTGTCGTTCACTAACTCACACTAGCACTAACTCTCTAACTCACACTAGCACTAACTCTCTAACTCACACTAGCACTAACTCTCTAACTCACACTAGCACTAACTCTCTAACTCACACTAGCACTAACTCTCTAACTCACACTACCACTAACTCTCTAACTCACACTAGCACTACCTCTCTAACTCACACTACCACTAACTCTCTAACTCACACTACCACTAACTCTCAATAACTCACACTACCACTAACTCACTCACGATAACACTAACTGACTCACAATAATGCACAAAATCTCTAAGCTCCAATCTCCAAAAACCCACCAGCAACACAGTGAAAGAAGCCATGCTTGTGTGGTGCTTATATACCCTGTGTAAATGTTTAATGATGTACCGGTTTGCTTTGTAAATTGTGTTCAGGTGTGCTTTATTCTTACTGATTATTTGTGCAATGTGTATTAGGTGTGTGAATTTGCGCATGCTCATTTTGAGTTAGTATTTGTGGAATGTGTAGAATGCGATGATGTCATAGTGCTCGTTTTATATAACATTGACCAATAGTATTATGTTTAAATGTTAATTTAAAGTGTTGTATATGTATGAATGTCCTAATATATACAGGGAGTGCAGAATTATTAGGCAAGTTGTATTTTTGAGGATTAATTTTATTATTGAACAACAACCATGTTCTCAATTAACCCAAAAAACTCATTAATATCGAAGCTGAATAGTTTTGGAAGTAGTTTTTAGTTTGTTTTTAGTTATAGCTATTTTAGGGGGATATCTGTGTGTGCAGGTGACTATTACTGTGCATAAATATTAGGCAACTTAACAAAAACAAATATATACCCATTTCAATTATTTATTTTTACCAGTGAAACCATATAACATCTCAACATTCACAAATATACATTCTGACATTCAAAAACAAAACAAAAACAAATCAGTGACCAATATAGCCACCTTTCTTTGCAAGGACACTCAAAAGCCTGCCATCCATGGATTCTGTCAGTGTTTTGATCTGTTCACCATCAACATTGCGTGCAGCAGCAACCACAGCCTCCCAGACACTGTTCAGAGAGGTGTACTGTTTTCCCTCCTTGTAAATCTCACATTTGATGATGGACCACAGGTTCTCAATGGGGTTCAGATCAGGTGAACAAGGAGGCCATGTCATTAGATTTTCTTCTTTTATACCATTTCTTGCCAGCCACGCTGTGGAGTACTTGGACGCGTGTGATGGAGCATTGTCCTGCATGAAAATCATGTTTTTCTTGAAGGATGCAGACTTCTTCCTGTACCACTGCTTGAAGAAGGTGTCTTCAAGAAACTGGCAGTAGGACTGGGAGTTGATCTTGACTCCATCCTCAACCCGAAAAGGCCCACAAGCTCATCTTTGATGATACCAGCCCAAAACCAGTTCTCCACCTATACCTTGCTGGCGTCTGAGTCGGACTGGAGCTCTCTGCCCTTTACCAATCCAGCCACGGGCCCATCCATCTGGCCCATCAAGACTCACTCTCATTTCATCAGTCCATAAAACCTTAGAAAAATCAGTCTTGAGATATTTCTTGGTCCAGTCTTGACGTTTCAGCTTGTGTGTCTTGTTCAGTGGTGGTCGTCTTTCAGCCTTTCTTACCTTGGCCATGTCTCTGAGTATTGCGCACCTTGTGCTTTTGGGCACTCAGTGATGTTGCAGCTCTGAAATATGGCCAAACTGGTGGCAAGTGGCATCTTGGCAGCTGCACGCTTGACTTTTCTCAGTTCATGGGCAGTTATTTTGCGCCTTGGTTTTTCCACACGCTTCTTGCGACCCTGTTGACTATTTTGAATGAAACGCTTGATTGTTCGATGATCACGCTTCAGAAGCTTTGCAATTTTAAGAGTGCTGCATCCCTCTGCAAGATATCTCACTATTTTTGACTTTTCTGAGCCTGTCAAGTCCTTCTTTTGACCCATTTTGCCAAAGGAAAGGAAGTTGCCTAATAATTATGCACACCTGATATAGGGTGTTGATGTCATTAGACCACACCCCTTCTCATTACAGAGATGCACATCACCTAATATGCTTAATTGGTAGTAGGCTTTCAAGCCTATACAGCTTGGAGTAAGACAACATGCATAAAGAGGATGATGTGGTCAAAATACTAATTTGCCTAATAATTATGAACTCCCTGTAGTGATATTGAATGCGATTATTTTGCTAGTGTATGTATTTTTTTTATTTTCCTTGTTGTTATTTTGAGTATTTCCGCATCTTAAAGTATATGCATATTCCCTGTATTTTATTTAATTAAAATTCCCCCCGCTTTTGAATGTGTAATGCTTATGTGCTTTGTTTAGTGATTGTTGTTGTGACATTTGCGGCCTGTTATTGTTGTGCATTATGTGGTATGCGTCATATGACCGAGCTGTGCGTATTTCTCGCGAGATCGAGTGTTAGGTGAAAAAAGCATGTTTGTTTGCTTTTCCATTGATCTCTATGGGAGACTGTCTAACGCGGGCATGATTCCGCGTGTGAAATACACGCGTTAGGAGTATCGTTAGAAGGTTTTGTTTGAACTCTAAATACCGGAGTCAAACAATGCCGTGCGTTACACATAAACCACGCGTAGCGTTAGCACCCCATCTACCGCCAAACTCCAAATCTAGCCTACAGATTTTTGAGATTTAATCAGTGTTAATGATGTCTCTCTCTCTCTTTGTGGGGGTACTCAATGGTACTGATTACCCCCACCTATGCCAACTCATAAATGGTAATATTTGTAATTATCATTTAAATACTCTAGTTTTCATAAGAGGGGGATGTAGAATACATCAAACATTGTAAATTATGTCATCCCTTTGCTTTTCTCTTTTACAAAAAAAGCACTATATATATATTTACTTATGAGGCAATTATTTCTGTTTATATATAATTTTATCAGAATTTTTATTTACTGCTGAAATGGTTACTACCATGGGCGAGATTACATATGTGGTGTCGCCCACAAAAGCTGGCCACGGCTGTTTTTAGTTGGATATTGCTATCACATATACGGCTCTGCATATAAATGCGGCATGTATATTTCACCTGTCAACCGCTATTTTTACTCCCATAAACTAACATAGAACCTGCGTCGCAAGTCGGTATCACATATTCAGCGCAAGGACTTACGCTGTGAAAATTGAGAAATTTTACTCCATTTTCACCTCGCCAAACACATAGGCAGGTACTACAAGCCTTGCGCTGAATATATAACTACCATAATTGCCTAGAAGTATTAACAAACTATAAGCATACAACAAAAAGTACAATATGGATTGATACTTTCCCTTTAGATGTTTCAAACTGCAGCCGTCCCAGTCTCTCCAGGAATCTGTGTGAATCGATTGGGTATGCTAAACGGAGGTGCTGGTTCACTTGTTAGGTAACTTGTGTCCCTCTTTCCCTTCCTCAGTTTCTAGGTACAAGGAATTCATGCTGAGATATCAAACAGATGCACCAAATTAAGGTGTGTATATACTCACAGTATATATTGCAGATTAGTGGCTCCTTCCCAATGCTCAAAAAGACGATTTCACAGGTACTATGATAAAAATGTATCTTTATTTTAGCCCAAAGTGCTTCAACTGACCCAGCCGTCTATGTCAAGAGCAATAAAAGTGTATAAAAGTGCTTAACAAACCAAAGCATACCTTACCGCTACGCAGGCGGTCTTTAAATACATGATTAATATCGCTACCTGATTCCCCATTGGAGGAGAGCAGGTTTACACATGTTTCAAAAGTTAAAACTTTCCTATACAAGCTTAATATTTAAATAAACCTAGAATACATAATCAAAAATGATTATAATGCTATGGTTTCTTGTCTTCATACATTTTTCTGTGACATCATATTTTTGTTGGTTGTAGTTCCCTTTCAGGTAGTCTTATATTGTCTCCTCTCAGGTCCGATCAAAGTATAAAGACCACATGATCAAGTTTGTCCAATGGAATCAAATTCTATTGTTTTTCGGCTACAAGCGCCATATATATGTATAAGAATAAAAGAGAAACATAGATGTTATTCACATAAATAGAGAATCAAACAAATAGTTGATTCTTAACCATATTGTTATATTTATAAGTGACATAATCTCCATTAACCATTCTATATTGTATATGTTAACAACATCGTATATCTTATATACTAATTTATATTTATTTTTACTAAGAGTTTCATATATGTCATTTACACAGATTCAACAAATACTCTGTAGATGATACTTATACTTGTTGTAGTTAATAGTTGTTACAAAAAAGCAACATTTTTGATTTCCTCTCAGGTCCGATCAGAGTATAAAGACCACATGATTGACTGACATAGGGTATATTATTCTCAAATACAAAAATAAATCAACAGTATTTCATAAAAACAGTATAGTTAATTCTTAGCCATACTGAGATATTTATAGATTTTTAAGAGACATAATCTCCAATGACAACATTATTGCTAGATTTTACAACAAATTCAGAACAAATACTCTATAGATGTTATTTTTACTTGTTGCAGTTAATGGTTGTTACACAAAAGCAGAAATTCTTGTGTCCTTGTTTAAACCCCATTGGGCATAAGTTTTTAATGTATGTATCCATTTTAATTCTCTTTGGTCAAGTTGTTTTGCCAAATTTCCCCCCCTCCAATGTAGTTCAACGTTTTCTATTCCTATCCATAGAAAAGATTATTTTGTAAAATGCTTACAGTTGTTGCAATGTAGCGGCACTAAATGATCATCATGATTTTTTTCTATTTTATTTTGATGTTCCATGATTCTTGTATTTAAAAATCTGGACGTCTATCCTAAATACTGGATTTTGCAGCCACATTGCAACAAATATATAACATTTTTACTTATACATATGATACATTTTCCCACAGGTAAAAAACCCTGTCATATTGCTTATTTGAAGTTGTTTTTTGGGGACTATGCCCTTTATCAATGATGGTGCTAATTTTTGTTTTAAATTTTGTCCCTTTCTATAGATGACTGTAGGTTTAATGGGGACCACAGGTCCTAAATATTCCTTTATAATGTGCCAGTGTTCTTCTATAATTTTTTTGATTGTTTGATGTTCCACATGGTCACACATTTTGGAAAGTTGTTCATGGATGGAGACTCCTTTTTATTATTTTCCAACAAGGCTGATCTCGTTTTATTTTTAACCTCACTTCTTTCCTGTTCTAAAGTTCTATGGTTGTATCCTTTTTGTATAAATCTTTCTTTGAGTATCTCCGATTGTTGATCATTGTCTTCTATATTACTACAATTTCTGCAAATTCTCAAAATTTTTCTCTTGGGTACTGATTTTAACCAGATAGGGTGATGACAACTATCTTGTTTTTTTTTTGTTTGTTTTTTAAAGTTTTTTATTGAGGTTATAATAAAAGTTTCACAACATATTCATCCAATAACAATGATAGCATAATTCCAAGAGATACATCCTTATAGCATAGACATAGTCATAAACCAGAGAAAAATGGGCAAGAGACAAATGAGACTACTAGAGTTAGTCATGTAAAACAGGGATGTCAGTAACGGAATCTATGTTTGTGCATAAAATAATGAGACCTCAGTTTTATATTTTATATATAGTAAATGTGGCCCACGCCTTACCGTGAGGAGAATTTTTAGGTTTGTTTATTCTAATAGGATTGAGGCAGGTGCGGGGCAGTATTAGTTTAAAAGCTCTGAGACCAGGGTGGCCTAAAGAAGGGAAAAAAGAATTCAGCGGACAAGAGCCGCTCATATTAGAAGAAGAAGGGGATAGTAGGGAATGAGGGGCGGAGCTATCTAGGATGCCAGGTTAATTATGTGAATGGGGCTCTTGGAGAACTTATTATACAGTGACAAATCTACAAGTAGCGTCATGTATAGAGGAAAATATTAGTATATATAGAATATAAGGGACTACTGCATGCACTCCTCTCCTGGGGAGGTGCCAGTTCCAGGCTATGTGGGTGAAAGGGATATAAGTATGACCCGTAGGCAACCAGTGCCGGCGGGAAAGGGAGAAGGGGAGCTCAGCAAAGGCCAGTATTTCGTCCAAATAGAAACTTCCACGTAGGGAATGTGATTAATTAGAGGTCTAATTATCTCTAGAGGGCCCTCTTTGTTAGATATAACCTCATACATAAGATGTGCCTACCAACTGAAGACATTGTAGTGGACTTGGTGCTATACATAAACTGCATCTTTATACTGGAGGTTCTGAATGGTATATGTTGCTGTAGACACACTGATCCTATGCATTAACGGTATTATATTGTACCAGCTACTACCCTATTCACAGACTAAACTTATCAGCTAGAATAGCTACCCATTATGAGGTATTTATGATAAGAAAGCCTCGCAATTATGAGACCTTAGATAAGTATAAGGGGATTATGGACTTCTGGTTGTGAAGCCTCTGTGGTCAAATATAGAGGAAATATTATATTGGCTCATGAAACTAGAAAGAGTGGGTAAATTTGGCTTAGTGAATACGAACCACTAATAATACGCTTTGTGCAGGGAGCAGTTTTTCAGTATTTTTAGCTATAACCGATTAGTAAGTCAGTTATTGGATCAAAAATAACTTAGAGCCCATTTCCTAGAGGGTGACGTTGAACTATTATATGCACAATCTATAGTAGCAAACAGAAAGTAGAGACAGATACTTGCTCACATTACCACAAAACAAAACCATTTCTTAGTATTAGCTTACTAGTTAATGTAACATATACAGGAACCTCAGTTTGTAAAACACATATCATACGTTGCAAACAAAAATTATAGCTGTGATTGTCAAAAAGGGTAACCAGTCAGGTTTATCTGCTTCCTTATATATTAGAGGTAGGCTAGGCTGGTAAAAGAGACATAGGAAATAAAACATTTGTAAATAAACTGTTCTCTTGTTTCTAGAATTATAACTGCTCTGTCTCCCATAGGACCCTTGACATATCTTAAATGAGGTGCTCCAAGCCTATATACTGTATTTTCATATTAACCCCAGCTTGAATAATATGTGTATATATGTATAGTTGCAAGTTATAACAGAATATGAGGGCATATGTGTGCATAGATCTTAAACTTACGGAGATCAGAGGCATAAAACCAAGAACCAGCAGCATATCCACAGAGAGCAATGTTAGTTTAATTCTTGTGGTATAGGGAGTCTGATAAAAAGTTTAAATGTTTTAGGTTATGGATATGGTGGTACTATCTCTGGTGTAGCCCAATGAGTGGAGGATCATCTTAAGTAGCCTTGTTACTTTTAACTAAGTTAATAATGTAAATTTTTATACTAAATGGAGTGGCAATTGTCATGAGGTAGTAAACAACTCTGCAACCTTAACAACAAAAATACAATATAATATAACACTGCACCCACAACAAATTGTAATCATGGAGAGGATATTGTATAGAAAAAGGAACAGCCCTAGAAGATATGAGGATGAATGAGTAACTAAACATGGAGCGTGCTGCCTTAAACCAAGTACTATACATGAACAAATGACATTTAGTTAGAAGAGTGTCAGCAGTAGTTAGTTTGGTTAGGGCAAGATAACTATTTCTTAATATATACAAAACCTTCCCTAACCTAACCTTTGTATTCCAAGACAGAGAGCATGCTAAAATAACTTACAATATTAGGGTAATTGTAAATGTACCACAGATAACATGAAGACATTAACCATGTCCATAAAACAAAGTATAGTCTCCTAGTTCTCAGGCTAGTGGCTCATCATTTGGAGAACTATCTATGGAAAGATGGAGCTCTGGTAAAGTCCAACAGTGAGGGCAATATGGTTGAATGATTTAAAAGAACCTGACTCATATTTGGACAAGTCCTGTCTGGGGATCAGGGGTAATTTACCCCACTCCTAATTTCACAAAATGTCGATTGGGCTTACAGTCAGTGTTTCCCAGGAATTGGTGCAACTGTTTGTAATACCTAAGGTGATGCAGTATTAGTTCTGGAGTTGTCGAGATCTCAAAGGCCCAAAGTGTGAAACTGTTGACAAAGGTCGTAATGTCTTCTGTTATAAGCACAGGCAGGGACATATGAAGTATCACTAGGCTATGACTCCCCTGGACGCTACTGTGCCATAAAGAGCAAGTTTTGTAGTTAGCCGATTCCTATTCTTCTAATATATCTGTGGTAGAGCTCCATCTGCAAGCTGATCCCAGGCCCCATGTGACAACTTAAAGGCCGTTTAGAGTCTAGTATCTTAATGACCATATAGAGCAACTCCACAGGGACAGAGCATGCATTCTGCATAAAGTGTAAGGCCGGGGCTAGCGTGGTCAGTGACCCCCTCCCAGGCTCAACACATACCGTGGTGTTTAGATCTTTGCTTCCAAGAGGCACGGAGCCTGTCTTTTTCTTAATATAGCGAGGAGCTGTAGCTATGCGATCCATGCGGTCAGCTGACTCCCTGATAGTAAGGTGCTTCATACCCTGAATTCGGGCTATTATTGAGTGAGACAGAGGTAACCCCTTATCTAAGCGAGTGGTTTTCTCAAGGGCAGTAGCAGTCTCAGAGATTTCCGGTATGATACGCTGTGCATCCAATGCTGTGACATACTGGATATTAGTGCTCTCAGAGGTGTTGGATTGTTCAAGGGAATCTCTCTCTGGCTCATCCAGCTCTGCCTGCAGGGTGGTCATAAGTACCTGGAAATGTTGCTTGATATCGTAATAATGACGATCTAGTGTGTGCAGCATCTTACATTCCCAGAGTGCTATGGGATCCATCGTAGTAGGGCAAAATGTTATAAAATCCTCTAGAACAACAGTGTAGCCCGTGAGCTCTAAGAAATGTGAGCTCCACGTGTCTCGCAATATGGCCGCTCCGTATACAGAATCTGTGTGAGCTGCGAGTATTAGAAAAAAGTGCCGACTTATCTCTTCCAGACTGCTCTGCCTCTTTGGGCCCCTCTAGGGGGGTCTATGGGTTATTAGCCATAATGTTATCTAATTTTGGGCAAAACTGAGCGGTCTGATAATTAGTTAAAGATGATATTTGAGCAGAGCTCTCTACTTATGCGACCGCTCAGATGCCAGGCTTGCTCCGCCCCCGACAACTATCTTGTTTAATATAAGTATTTGTGTCACTTACCAGTCAAATTAAATAAAAACTAAGGTTAAACTAACAATTAAACTAATATAATTTTTAAACTAAAATTAAACTAACTACCAATTAAATAAAACTAAAATACACATTAAAAAAATCCTAACGCTACTCTAAAAATTAAAAAGTATCTAATTACAAAAAACAAACAAAACTAAATTACAAAAAATAACAAACACTAAATTACGGAAAAAAACAAACAAAATTATCAAAAATAAAAAAGAATTACACCTAATCTAATAGCTCTATCAAAATAAAAAAGTCAGACCAAAATAAAAAAAAAACCTAGCCTACAATAAACTACCAATGGTCCTTAAAAGGGCCTTTTGTAGGGCATTGCCCTAAGTTAAACAGCTCTTTTACCTGTAAAAAAATACTAAGACCCCCCAACAGTAAAACCCACCACCCAACCATTCTCCCAAAATAAAAAAAATTTAAATGCCAATCCAAATGCCTTTTTCATGGTAATTGGTAGCTAAGGTTTTTTAGATAGTTTTTATTTTATTTTGTTGGTTTGGTGGGTGGGGGTTTGTAATGTTAGCGGGTATTTTATTTCTTCTGTTAAGTGTGATCAGTCCACGGGTCATCATTACTTCTGGGATATTACTCCTCCCCAACAGGAAGTGCAAGAGGATTCACCCAGCAGAGCTGCATATAGCTCCTCCCCCCTACGTCACTCCCAGTCATTCTCTTGCACCCAACGACTAGATAGGATGTGTGAGAGGACTATGGTGATTATACTTAGTTTTATATCTTCAATCAAAAGTTTGTTATTTTAAAATAGCACCGGAGTGTGTTATTATCTCTCTGGCAGAGTTTGAAGAAGAATCTACCAGAGTTTTTGTTATGATTTTAGCCGGAGTAGTTAAGATCATATTGCTGTTTCTCGGCCATCTGAGGAGAGGTAAACTTCAGATCAGGGGACAGCGGGCAGATGAATCTGCATAGAGGTATGTAGCAGTTTTTATTTTCTGACAATGGAATTGATGAGAAAATCCTGCCATACCGATATAATGTCATGTATGTATACTTTACACTTCAGTATTCTGGGGAATGGTACTTCACTAGAATTACACTGTAAGAAATACATAAAGCTGTTTAATAACTAGAGATTATGTTTAACGTTTTTGCTGGAATGTAAAATCGTTTTCATTTACTGAGGTACTGAGTGAATAAATGTTTGGGCACTATTTTTCCACTTGGCAGTTGCTTAATCTGTTTTTCTGACAGTTTCTGTTCTCCCTCACTGCTGTGTGTGAGGGGGAAGGGCCGTTTTTTTGGCGCTTTTACTGCATCAAATATTTCAGTCAGCAACTCATTGTATTCCCTGCATGATCCGGTTCATCTCTACAGAGCTCAGGGGTCTTCAAAACTTATTTTGAGGGAGGTAATTTCTCTCAGCAGAGCTGTGAGAATTATAGTTTGACTGAGATAAAAAACGTTTATTCTGTAATTTGTTTCCTGCTCTCAGAATTTGTTATCTTTGCTAATGGGATTAAACCTTTGCTAAAGTTGTGTTGTTTACAAGGATTGAGGCTATAACTGTTTCAATTTATTAATTTTCAACTGTCATAGATCTTCTGTGCTTCTTAAAGGCACAGTACGTTTTAATATTATTCTAATTGAATTGTATTTCCAAGTTGCAAGTTTATTTGCTAGTGTGTTAAACATGTCTGATTCAGAGGATGATACCTTTGTTGCAATGCCAAAGTGGAGCCCAATAGAAATTTATGTACTAACTGTATTGATGCTACTTTAAATAAAAGTCAATCTGTACAAATTGAACAAATTTCACCAAACAACGAGGGGAGAGTTATGCCGACTAACTCGCCTCACGTGTCAGTACCTACATCTCCCGCTCAGAGGGAGGTGCGTGATATTGTAGCGCCGAGTACATCTGGGCAGCCATTACAAATCACATTACAGGATATGGCTACTGTTATGACTGAGGTTTTGGCTAAATTACCAGAACTAAGAGGTAAGCGTGATTACTCTGGGGTGAGAACAGAGTGCGCTGATAATATTAGGGCCATGTCAGACACTGCGTCACAGGTGGCAGAACATGAGGACGGAGAACTTCATTCTGTGGGTGACGGTTCTGATCCAAACAGACTGGATTCAGATATTTCAAATTTTAAATTTAAACTGGAAAACCTCCGTGTATTACTAGGGGAGGTGTTAGCGGCTCTGAATGATTGTAACACAGTTGCAATACCAGAGAAAATGTGTAGGTTGGATAAATATTTTGCGGTACCGACGAGTACTGAGGTTTTTCTTATACCTAAGAGACTTACTGAAATTGTTACTAAGGAGTGGGATAGACCCGGTGTGCCGTTCTCACCCCCTCCGATATTTAGAAAAATGTTTCCAATAGACGCCACCACAAGGGACTTATGGCAAGCGGTCCCTAAGGTGGAGGGAGCAGTTTCTACCTTAGCTAAGCGTACCACTATCCCGGTGGAGGATAGCTGTGCTTTTTCAGATCCAATGGATAAAAAGTTAGAGGGTTACCTTAAGAAAATGTTTGTTCAACAAGGTTTTATATTGCAACCCCTTGCATGCATTGCGCCGATCACGGCTGCAGCGGCATTCTGGATTGAGTCTCTGGAAGAGAACATTGGTTCAGCTACTCTGGACGACATTACGGACAGGCTTAGAGTCCTTAAACTAGCTAATTCATTCATTTCGGAGGCCGTAGTACATCTTACTAAACTTACGGCGAAGAATTCAGGATTCGCCATTCAGGCACGCAGGGCGCTGTGGCTAAAATCCTGGTCAGCTGATGTTACTTCTAAGTCTAAATTGCTTAATATAGCTTTCAAAGGGCAGACCTTATTCGGGCCCGGGTTGAAAGAGATTATCGCTGACATTACAGGAGGTAAAGGCCATGCCCTGCCTCAGGACAAAGCCAAAGCCAAGACTAGACAGTCTAATTTTCGTTCCTTTCGTAATTTCAAAGCTGGAGCAGCATCAACTTCCTCTGCACCAAAACAGGAAGGAGCTGTTGCTCGCTACAGACAAGGCTGGAAACCTAACCAGTCCTGGAACAAGGGCAAGCAGACTAGGAAACCTGCTGCTGCCCCTAAGACAGCATGAATTGAGGGCCCCCGATCCGGGATCAGATCTAGTGGGGGGCAGACTTTCTCTCTTCGCCCAGGCTTGGGCAAGAGATGTTCAGGATCCCTGGGCGCTAGAGATAATATCTCAGGGATACCTTCTGGACTTCAAATACTCTCCTCCAAGAGAGAGATTTCATCTGTCAAGATTGTCAACAATCCAGACAAAGAAAGAGGCGTTTCTACGCTGCGTACAAGAGCTCTTGTTAATGGGAGTAATCCATCCAGTTCCACGATCGGAACAGGGACAGGGGTTTTACTCAAATCTGTTTGTGGTTCCCAAAAAAGAGGGAACTTTCAGACCAATCCTGGACTTAAAGATCCTAAACAAATTCCTAAGAGTTCCATCGTTCAAGATGGAGACTATTCGGACAATTTAACCTATGATCCAAGAGGGTCAGTACATGACCACTGTAGATTTAAAAGATACTTACCTTCACATACCGATTCACAAAGATCATTATCGGTACCTAAGGTTTGCCTTCCTAGACAGGCATTACCAGTTTGTGGCTCTTCCATTCGGATTGGCTACAGCTCCAAGAATCTTCACAAAGGTTCTGGGTGCTCTTCTGGCGGTACTAAGACCGCGGGGAATCTCGGTAGCTCCATACCTAGACGACATTCTGATACAAGCTTCAAGCTTTCAAACTGCCAAGTCTCATACAGAGTTAGTGCTGGCATTTCTAAGTTCACATGGATGGAAGGTGAACGAAAAGAAAAGTTCACTCGTTCCACTCACAAGAGTTCCCTTCCTGGGGACTCTTATAGATTCTGTAGAAATGAAGATTTACCTGACAGAGGACAGGCTAACAAGACTTCAAAGTGCTTGCCGCACCCTTCATTCCATTCAACACCCGTCAGTGGCTCAATGCATGGAGGGAATCGGCTTAATGGTAGCGGCAATGGACATAGTACCCTTTGCACGCTTACACCTCAGACCACTGCAACTGTGCATGCTAAGTCAGTGGAATGGGGATTACTCAGACTTATCCCCTTCTCTGAATCTGGATCAAGAGACCAGAAATTCTCTTCTATGGTGGCTTTCTCAGCCACATCTGTCCAGGGGGATGCCATTCAGCAGACCAGACTGAACAATTGTAACAACAGACGCCAGCCTTCTAGGTTGGGGTGCCGTCTGGAATTCTCTGAAGGCTCAGGGACAATGGAGTCAGGAGGAGAGTCTCCTGCCAATAAACATTCTGGAATTGAGAGCAGTTCTCAATGCCCTCCTGGCTTGGCCCCAGTTGACAACTCGGGGGTTCATCAGGTTTCAGTCGGACAACATCACGACTGTAGCTTACATCAACCATCAGGGAGGGACAAGAAGCTCCCTAGCTATGATGGAAGTATCAAAGATAATTCTCTGGGCAGAGTCTCACTCTTGCCACCTGTCAGCAATCCACATCCCGGGAGTGGAGAACTGGGAGGCGGATTTCTTAAGTCGTCAGACTTTTCATCCGGGGGAGTGGGAACTTCATCCGGAGGTCTTTGCCCAAATTCTTCGACGTTGGGGCAAACCAGAGATAGATCTCATGGCGTCTCGACAGAACGCCAAGCTTCCTCGTTACGGGTCCAGATCCAGGGATCCAGGAGCAGTCCTGATAGATGCTCTGACAGCACCTTGGGACTTCAGGATGGCTTACGTGTTTCCACCCTTCCCGTTGCTTCCGCGATTGATTGCCAGAATCAAACAAGAGAGAGCATCAGTGATTCTAATAGCACCTGCGTGGCCACGCAGGACTTGGTATGCAGACCTGGTGGACATGTCATCCTGTCCACCTTGGTCTCTACCTCTGAAACAGGACCTTCTGATACAGGGTCCCTTCAAACATCAAAATCTAACTTCTCTGAAGCTGACTGCTTGGAAATTGAACGCTTGATTTTATCAAGACGTGGGTTTTCTGAGTCAGTTATTGATACCTTAATACAGGCTAGGAAACCTGTTACCAGAAAGATTTACCATAAGATATGGCGTAAATACCTATATTGGTGTGAATCCAAAGGTTACTCTTGGAGTAAGGTTAGGATTCCTAGGATATTGTCTTTTCTACAAGAAGGTTTAGAAAAGGGTTTATCTGCTAGTTCATTAAAGGGACAGATCTCAGCTCTGTCCATTCTGTTACACAAACGTCTGTCAGAAGTTCCTGACGTCCAGGCTTTTTGTCAGGCTTTGACCAGGATTAAGCCTGTGTTTAAAACTGTTGCTCCACCATGGAGTTTAAACCTTGTTCTTAATGTTTTTCAGGGCGTTCCGTTTGAACCCCTTCATTCCATTGATATAAAGTTGTTATCTTGGAAAGTTCTATTTTTAATGGCTATTTCCTCGGCTCGAAGAGTCTCTGATTTATCAGCCTTACATTGTGATTCTCCTTATTTGATTTTTCATTCGGATAAGGTAGTCCTGCGTACTAAACCTGGGTTCTTACCTAAGGTAGTTACTAACAGGAATATCAATCAAGAGATTGTTGTTCCTTCTTTATGCCCAAATCCTTCTTCAAAGAAGGAACGTCTACTGCACAACCTGGATGTAGTCCGTGCTCTAAAATTTTACTTACAGGCAACTAAGGAATTTCGACAAACGTCTTCTCTGTTTGTCATTTACTCTGGGCAGAGGAGAGGTCAAAAAGCTTCCGCTACCTCTCTTTCTTTTTGGCTTCGTAGCATAATTCGTTTAGCTTATGAGACTGCTGGACAGCAGCCTCCTGAAAGAATTACAGCTCATTCTACTAGAGCTGTGGCTTCCACTTGGGCCTTCAAGAATGAGGCCTCTGTTGAACAGATTTGCAAGGCTGCAACTTGGTCTTCGCTTCATACTTTTTCCAAATTTTACAAATTTGACACTTTTGCTTCATCGGAGGCTATTTTTGGGAGAAAGGTTCTTCAGGCAGTGGTTCCTTCTGTATAAAGAGCCTGCCTATCCCTCCCGTCATCCGTGTACTTTTGCTTTGGTATTGGTATCCCAGAAGTAATGATGACCCGTGGACTGATCACACTTAACAGAAGAAAACATAATTTATGCTTACCTGATAAATTCCTTTCTTCTGTAGTGTGATCAGTCCACGGCCCGCCCTGTTTTTAAGGCAGGTAAATATTTTTTAATTTATACTCCAGTCACCACTTCACCCTTGGCTTTTCCTTTCTCGTTGGTCCTTGGTCGAATGACTGGGAGTGACGTAGGGGGGAGGAGCTATATGCAGCTCTGCTGGGTGAATCCTCTTGCACTTCCTGTTGGGGAGGAGTAATATCCCAGAAGTAATGATGACCCGTGGACTGATCACACTACAGAAGAAAGGAATTTATCAGGTAAGCATAAATTATGTTTTTTTCAAAAAAAGAGAGGAAATTTTTAGGTCAATGCCCTACAAAAAGGCCCTTTTTAAGGGCCATTGGTAGTTTTTTCTAGATTAGGTTTTCTTATTTTGGGGTGGTTTTTTTAATGGGTATTAGAATGGGAATAATTTTTTATTATTTTTGATAATTTGTTTGTTATTTTGTGTAATGTATTTTTTTAGGGATTTTTTTTTTTTTTTTTGTAGCAAAATAGCTGTTTAACTTAGGGCAATGCCCTGCAAAAGGCCCTTTTTTAAGGGCCCCCGAAAGGTCCTTTTATGGGCCCTTGGTAGTCTGGGGGGGTTGTATACTGTTAGGGGTGTTTTTTTTGTAGCAAAAGAGCTGTTTAACTTAGGGCAATGCCCTACAAAAGGCCCTTTTAATGCTGCCCAAAAGGCCCTTTTAAGGACCCTTGGTAGTTTATTCTAGATTACCCTTTTTTGGGGTGTTTTTTTTAAAGGGTATTAGAATAGGAATATTTTTTTTTTAATGGTAGCTTTATTATTTTTTGTAATTTTAGTGTTTTTTTTTTTTGTAATGTTAGTTTTTAGTGTAAGGGAGCTTATGTTTTATTTGACAAGTAAGTTTGTATTTATTTTAACTAGATTGCTAGTAAATAGTTAATAACTATTTACTAACTAGTCTACCTAGTTAAAATAAATACAAATTTACCTGTGAAATAAAAATAAAGCCTAAGCTAGCTACAATATAACTATTAGTTATATTGTAGCTATCTTAGGTTTTATTTCACATGTATTTCATTTTAAATAGGTGTATTTAGATTATTTAGTTAATAATTGTAAATTTAATTTAGATCTATTTTAATTATGTTAAAGAAAGGGGGTGTTAGGGTTAGGGTTACGTTAGGGTTAGGGGTAGGTTTAGGGGTAGGTGTAGGAGTTAATAGTTTAATTTAGGTTGTTGCAATGTGGGGGGCTGGCGGTTTAGGGGTTAATAAGTTTATTTAGGGGTAGTGATGTGGGAGTCCAGAGGTTTAGGGATTAATAACTATATTTAGTTGCAGCGATGTTGGGGTGCGGCGGAATAGGGGTTAATAACTTTAGTATAGCGGTGGCGATATCGGGAGCAGCAGATTAGGGGTTAATAATTTTATTTAGGTGGCAGCGATATCGGGAGTGGCAGATTAGGGGTTAATAACTGTAGGCAGGTGCCAGCAATAGTTTTTGTCTGTTTCATTAATTAATTGCAAAATTATAGGTGTTAGCTACTGATACACATGTGGAAAAATGTATATACTGATTCTGAATTAATATAGGTGCTGTGTTGTTTTATGCAAAATAGATATCGTTAGGCTCTTATTTATGTAGCTGCATTAGTCATGTGCAGCAGAAGAACTTTGATATACAGTTTAATTATACATTTTGACCCTATTCATGTAATTTAGATCTGAAAATTGTTGATTTTTTAATTCTCCGGCTTAGAAAAAAAAACTGCTAACTTTTGAGTGCTCACCTTGCTACATATCTGTCCTTAACATATAAAAACTGCAAAACAATTAACTTTATGCCATCTTAATGACCGTGAACAGAATTGTTGTCTGCAGATTGACTCTACCAAATAAGAAAAGTGGAAAGGTGGAATTTGGATATTAAAAAACAACTGCAACAAGCAAGATGCTATTTTGTTTTAAAAATGTTTAGACTTGACTGATGTTGTTCTATAGAAAGACAGTAGAAACCTCTTGTAATCACCAGGTGTTGATTATCCTTTCAACTTGACAGTTGCTAGTATTTATTTGCAATTGGCAACTCCACCAATCTTAATTTGAAGTATTTTTTTCTTTTTTATTTAATATATATAATAAACTTTAGTCTAAAGATTTTGAAAGAGTGTGTTCTTGGTACGGTTTAACATTTTCTCTTGCAAAATTATAGGATAAACTTTATATCCAGAACAGAATTTGTTTACAATAATGTGCAGCTTAGCTTTACCTTCCAGAATTCATTTTTCACAATTTGTGGTTATCACCAAGTCTACATCATTATTTACTCTAGCATCTGTTCCACAGTTGCAGCCAAAGGTATACTTACTGCCATACAGCAGTTTTAGAAGCTTCTGAAAAGGTTACTATAGTTCACAAATTCTACAGATATACAGAAAACATTACAGTTTATCAAATTGGTGCATTGGGCATCGCTATCCAAATCAACTTTGTGGGGCCGAATTATCAAGCTCTGAATGGAGCTTGATTTCCCTATTTCTGCGCAAGCCTTCAGGCTCACCGGAAACACTAGTTATTAAGCAGCGGTCTAAAGACCGCTGCTCCATAACTTTTTTTGCTGCCTCTGAGGCTACGGTCTTCAATCTGCACGATCCTATATGATCGGGCTGATTGACACCCCCTGCAAGATTGGCCGCGAATCTGCAGGGGGAGGTATTGCACAAGCAGTTCACCAGAACTGCTTCTTCAATTATAAATGCCTACAGCGTATGCTGTCAGCATTGATTGATGTGCGGCGGACATGATACGCTACTTCGTATCATGCCCGCTCACACTTTGGTAAATTGGCCCCGTAACATTATATTTATAAGTAGTTCAATCCATTACCATTATTTTTCATTCAGTTTTGATAAAGACTTTTCACCTTTTTTTTGGCCCTGGAGAGGATGATAAAGGTAAATGGCCAATGGGAAGGTGCACAGATTTTCTGTAACAAAACTAGTATGTTCATCGAAATTTTTCTGGGAATATGTGAACATTATTCATGCTTCTCAGTTCTCAGTTGACTCAGTCGACTCAGTCAACACCATGGGGCTGATTTATGTAGCTGCAAATGCAGCAGTTTCCACGTGAGCCTATAGGCTCGCCCAAAACATAAATTAAAAAGCAGCAGTCTTAAGACTGCAAATCTGCAGAAGGCTGCATTGCACAAGCATTGTACACAAAATGCTTGTGCAATGATAAACGCTGTAGAGGATCATGTCCAACCGCATCTTCAGAAATCGACCCCCATGACTCTGCTTCTTCTCTTTTGGGACATTTTATGCATCTTATATTACACACTTGCATAATGATGTAGCATTTAGGCCTAGATTACACACAAGAAGCTAAATTACAAGTGTCATGCTAATGTTAGCATGGGACAGGATAAGCAATATTGTGACTGCAGTAACTAATGCGCATATATTTGCCCTCAAAGTATATATGTGTATGTGTGTATATATATATATATATATATATATATATATAGCAATGTGAATCAAATTGTATTTATTGTGACGTTTCGGGACCAACAACGTCCCTTCCTCTGACAAGCAACTAGTGAAAAAACAAACATTTATAGACCCATGTATCACTCTCCTCGGTGAACTGCCAATCAGAATGTGCCGTGTGCAAAACAAAATGAGCCGTGTGCAAAACAGGCATAGATCTCTGTAATTAGAGTAAAACCAATGATAACATAGTGAAAAATATGTAAAAATGTAAATGTATATAAATACAGACAAAGCTCTGCAAGTGTGTAGTGCAAGTGCATCTGATAGCCCCCAAAATGTATCCGATCTTATACATGCTCAATAAAATCCGTAGCGCACATACAATCATAGAAAAAGACAACAAAAGCCTGATAGGTGGGATATCACATACCCCCACTCCTTGATTGGGTAGACAAATTCGTCATACACAGCCACGCCTGCATCAACATTGCAGGCCAAATGTTTCATTGTAATGCCTTACGCAAAGGATGACAACAAATGAACTGATAGGCTGAACAAGCTCATCAATGGGGGCATGAGATCCGTCCCTCACCTATATTCAGCAAGTCAACACATGTAAAAACAACAACACTTAACACCAGAGTCTATATCTGTCAGAATCATCAGCAACCTATCCGTGTCCATAACGGACATCAGGCACACAATTGCGGCCGAACATCACCGTGTCTGGACATTAAACATACAACTAAGCCAAACACAGTCAATAAACCTACACACCAATGACTGCCAGCACTCGAGATCTGGCTATATCATGCACCAATAGGAACGTGACAAGAAGTCATCTGTTGGCGTGATGGGCACAACGCCGTATCTACCTACCAGTCCGATTGCCGTAACCCCTAATACCTGATTACGAGGTTGCTATGGCAACTCGTATACAAAAATAAAAACACGATTGTGGCCACACACTGCCCTGTATGTAAAAGCACTAATGATCTTAGGGTCCCAGCCTGGCCTCATCTCTAGTCATTTACACGGGCGGCTATGCCGATCCCAATGTGGAAGTGTACACACCTACAAAAATAAAAAATTAATAATTAACAATGTTCAGGTCCATCTAATTCACACTCCAATCCAACAGCAGACCTGTCATCAATTAACGTAAAGTGTTGCCCAATATTACTATTGCATGGTAACCTGTCATGAAAAAAAATATACATATTGTACATCCATAGCAAATATCAAAGAGCCCTAAGAATAAAAGAAAAGAAAACCAATAATATCTCAATGTATATAAAAATAAAATCAGATAAGAGCATAACTCTACACTTTTAAGCACATGCCCAAAAGTGATTACAACTAACTACCATCACCGAAAAGGTATAAGAGGGAACAAAACAACATCCACAAAATTGCAGATATATTCATGATAATCGATTGTGTGATATACAATCCGTGCTATTTGAGAATTAAACTTAATCTCAAAAATACCAACAAAAGTATGACCCCATAAGGGATACTCAAGGGTGAACCTACCCATGTTGGCAGTCCTTTATCAAACAGTGAGCCCAATTTACCAGACTTAACAAACCTCTAACCTTGTAAATGCTTATGGAGAAAATGTAAATGTCACAAATTAACCACAACCAAACAATAGAAATAACAAAAATAAAAAATATGTATATTCTTAATGTGGCAAAGCCACAATACTAAAATTGCCTGGTGGTAGAGAACTTAAACATATGGTGACCAAGTGCCCATGATGGTAAAGACAAATCTCCATCCTATAGCAATAACCAAGTTATCTATTGCCAGGTCAATTGAGCATGTATAGGGGGCATATCGGACACAATGAATAACCCATAGTGTATATATGTGACAGGTGTAGTGAAATATTATAATATTAAAAACAAATTAAAAACATAACACACCTCATATATATACATACTCGAAGCTTAATTAATGAAAAATAGAGATCATGGAACACCATATCAAGTAAATTGATATAGCTTACAAGAGACAAAAAATATTATAACTAAATATAACTTAAGAATGAGAAGTGGACTCTCGTTACCTCAATACTTTCAGTATCGCTTACAGTCCTAGACTCAGAATCAATGGATCAATGGACTCTCACATATCATAATTCTTATAGAAAATTCTGCCATCCCGTCTGTATGTTTAGGCCTCTCGGGGCCAATGTGCATAGTTCATGAATACAGCGTGTTTCTTTTCTAAGAAGTATCTTGGCTCTGTTCCCTCCTCTTCTTAGGACTGGCACATGGTCAATGATTCTAAAGCGCAAGTCACAGTGTGTCCTGCTTCAAGGAAGTGGCGGGACACCGGATGTTCTGCCTTTCCTGTGTGTATCGCCGATCTGATGCTGGAGCGATGATTCGCCATCCTCACTCTGGCATCATCTGTTGTCTTGCCAGTATAGAATTTCCCACAGGGGCAATTAAGTAGATATATGATAAACTGGGTTGTGCATGTCAGAAAGTATTTAATCTGATATCTTTTGCGACGATCAGGGTGTTGAAATGTCGTACAGGGTGTTGAAATGTCGTACCAGTGTGCATGCTGTTGCAGGTTACACAACTAATGCATTTGTAGCATCCCACTTTCTTCTTCAGCCAAGTTTGTTTATCATTTTTTGAAGGGATGTCAGTCTTCACTAGCAGATCCCTCAAACTCCTGCCTCTACGATATGCCAATTGTGGTGCAGCCCATTCCGCGAATGGCAATGTGGGGTCACTCTGGAGTATTGGTCTGGATTGTATGTGGTCACAAACGTGAGTTGGGGATTTGTTGCAGTATTTTGAGTTATTTGTTCATCTTGAGATAAGAGAGCCAATTCCAGTTGTTTCTCTAGATTCTTCTTGTTGTAACCTCGTTGAAGGAATCTTTGTGTCATTTCTGACATCTGTGTCCGCATCAGATCCTCATCGGTATTGTTTCTTATCACCCTTTGGTATTGTGCTTTAGGAATGTTACGTATGAGTGCTGGCTGGTGGCAACTTCTGGCGTGCAATAGTGTGTTGCGATCTGTTTTCTTCCAGAACAGTGTAGTACCCAGTCCATTAGAGGTTTTGAATACTCTAACATCAAGAAAATCAACTATATCACTGTTGACAGTATGTTGAAATTTGATTGTACTATCCATCCCATTTAGGGTATGGATCCAATTGACCAGGGCCTGTTCTCCATCTCGCCATATCAGGAAGACGTCGTCTATGTAACGACAATAGAATAATAAACCTTCATTTGTATAGATTCGTAATCAGACATAAATAGGTTGGCCAACAATGGGGCCATGTTTGACCCCATCGCGGTCCCTTCTATTTGTAGGTAAAAAGTATTTTCGAAACGAAAGAAATTGTTCTCCAAACACATCGTTAAGAGATCCACCAGAACATCCTCTGGGGGCCCCACATAAGGACTCTTTCTGTTGACTGGATGGATAAATTGTCACAACAAATCAAGTTATACAAACAAGAACTCATCGCTTTCAAAAATCGGAAACTTCAAACGGTTAATCAGGATTACACATATAAGAGTGTATACCACTGGATGTTATCACCTGGTGAAAGGAAGAACTTCAGATCAAGACGTGAAAGAAGATTCACGAAAAGAAACATCAACATGGTTGACACCAGCTTGGGCGACAGCTCAGACCCAGAAGTGGCAACAACAAGTGGAGACTCTACATATTGTGGCATCACCACTAGATCCAGAGGTGTGAACAGGGGTCAACAGTGGGACAATATGAGGGGAGCGAGTAGCACAAGTACCCCATATACCTCATCCCACACTCCCTCGGTTCGTTTTTTAGGACGAGGCACAGGCCACGCACGAGGAGGGGGGGGGCATGTCATGCCGCCCTCTGATGCAGAGGAGATGAATAATAATGTATTTAATATCAGTACAAGATCATTGTCACAATCAGAAACCTCCCTATTGAATAAGTTTTTATCCTATGTCCCAACAATGAAGTTGAATTTGTTTGATACAAACATCGATATTCAAAATTTGGGAGAAATTTGAGACTCAAAGAATTTTACAAGACGGACAATAGTGAGACAACACCTTTCCGAACACCTGGGACATTTGATCCAAGATCACAGTATCCATCCATTACTGCATATACGAACTATCTGAGCCAAGTCTCCAAAAACATCCCCAATAGGAGAATAATGGATAACCTGACTAAGGAGGAGAGACGGGCACTTAAGTCATTATCTGATGACACGACCATTGTAATACGCCAGGCAGATAAGGGTGGGGCGGTGGTCGTGATGGATTTACAACAGTACAGATCAGAACTCTTGGGCCAAATAACAGACAAAAAGACCTACAGGATCTTACAAACTGATCCAACCCATCAATTGAAAATACACATTGATGAAAAACTTGACAGGTGGTGTGAGATGGGATGTATTACCACACAGGAGCATACATTTCTGAAGAGGGATTATCCTATAACACCTATTATCTACACACTACCGAAGGTCCATAAGGATCCCCCCCCCCAGGAAGGCCTATCGTCTCAGCGAGGGGATCACTCCTACAACCACTGGCTGAGTTTCTGGACTTTCATCTACAGCCAATGGTCAAGAGAATGAAATCATACACACAAGACTCCAATGCTTTCATCCGATGTATCACCCAATTAGATGGTATACAACCAACTGATCTACTAGTGACGATGGATGTATGCAGTTTATACACAGTAATTCCCCACAAATTGGGGATTGCAGCTGTGGTTAACCATCTGCGAAAGAGTCCTTATGTGGTGCCCCCAGAGGATGTTCTGGTGTATCTCCTAACAATGTGTTTGGAGAACAATTTCTTCCGTTTCGAAAATACTTTTTACCTACAAATAGAAGGGACCGAGATGGGGTCAAACATGGCCCCATCGTTGGCCAACCTATTTATGTCTGATTACGAATCTATACAAATGAAGGTTTATGAAATGGATGCCATTTTATTCTATTGTCGTTACATAGACGACGTCTTCCTGATATGGCGAGATGGAGAACAGGCCCTGGTCAATTGGATCCATACCCTAAATGGGATGGATAGTACAATCAAATTTCAACATACTGTCAACAGTGCTACAGTTGATTTTCTTGATGTTAGAGTATTCAAAACCTCTAATGGACTGGGTACTACACTGTTCCGGAAGAAAACAGATCGCAACACACTATTGCACGCCAGAAGTTGCCACCAGCCAGCACTCATACATAACATTCCTAAAGCACAATACCAAAGGGTGATAAGAAACAATACCGACGAGGATCTGATGTGGACACAGATGTCAGAAATGACACAAAGACTCCTTCAACGAGGTTACAACAAGAAGAATCTAGAGAAACAACTGGAATTGGATCTCTTATCTCAAGATGAACAAAGAACTCAAAATACCGCAACAAATCCCCAACTCACGTTTGTGACCACATACAATCCAGACCAATATCAGATTGCCCAAGCAGTGAAGGAGGAATGGAAAATACTCCAGAGTGACCCCACATTGCCATTTGCGGAATGGGCTGCACCACGATTGGCATATCGTAGAGGCAGGAGTTTGAGGGATCTGCTAGTGGAGACTTCAAAAAATGATAAACAAACTTGGCTGAAGAAGAAAGTGGGATGCTACAAATGCATTAGTTGTGTAACCTGTAACAGCATGCACACTGGTACGACATTTCAACACCCTGATCATCGCAAAAGATATCAGATTAAATACTTTCTGACATGCACAACCCAGTTTATCATATATCTACTTAATTGCCCCTGTGGGAAATTCTGTACTGGCAAGACGACAGATGATGCCAGAGTGAGGATGGCGAATCATCGCTCCAGCATCAGATCGGCAATACACACAGGAAAGGCAGAACATCCGGTGGCCCACCACTTCCTTGAAGCAGGACACACTGTGAGTGACTTGCGCTCTAGAATCATTGACCATGTGCCAGTCCTAAGAAGAGGAGGGAACAGAGCCAAGATACTTCTTAGAAAAGAAGCACGCTGGATTCATGAACTATGCACATTGGCGCCGAGAGGCCTAAACATACAGACGGGATGGCAGAACTTTCTATAAGAATTATGATATGTGAGAGTCCATTGATCCATTGATTCTGAGTCTAGGACTGTAAGCGATACTGAAAGTATTGAGGTAACGAAAGTCCACTTCTCATTCTTGAGTTATATTTAGTTATAAGTATTTTTTGTCTCTTGTAAGCTATATCAATTTACTTGATATGGTGTTCCATGATCTCTATTTTTCATTAATTAAGCTTTGAATATGTATATATATGAGGTGTGTTATGTTTTTAATTTGTTTTTAATATTATAATATTTCACTACACCTGCCACATATATACACTATGGGTTATTCATTGTGTCCGATATGCCCCCTATACATGCTCAATTGACCTGGCAATAGATAACTTGGTTATTGCTATAGGACGGAGATTTGTCTTTACCATCATGGGCACTTGGTCACCATATGTTTAAGTTCTCTACCACCAGGCGATTTTAGTATCGTGGCTTTGCCACATTAAGAATATAAATATTTTTTATTTTTGTTATTTCTATTGTTTGGTTGTGGTCAATTTGTGACATTTACATTTTCTCCATAAGCATTTACAAGGTTAGAGGTTTGTTAAGTCTGGTAAATTGGGCTCACTGTTTGATATAGGACTGCAAACATGGGTAGGTTCACCCTTGAGTATCCCTTATGGGGTCATACTTTTGTTGGTATTTTTGAGATTAAGTTTAATTCTCAAATAGCACGGATTTTATATCACACAATCGATTATCATGAATATATCTGCAATTTTGTGGATGTTGTTTTGTTCCCTCTTATACCTTTTCGGTGATGGTAGTTAGTTGTAATCACTTTTGGGCATGTGCTTAGAAGTGTAGAGTTATGCTCTTATCTGATTTTATTTTTATATACATTGAGATATTATTGGTTTTCTTTTCTTTTATTCTTAGGGCACTTTGATATTTGGACCTGATGGACCTGAGCATTGTTAATCATTATTTTGTTATTTTTGTAGGTGTGTACACTTACACATTGGGATCGGCATAGCCGCCCATGTAAATGACTAGAGATGAGGCCAGGCTGGGACCCTAAGATCATTAGTGCTTTTACATACAAGGCAGTGTGTGGCCACAATCGTGTTTTTATTTTTGTATACGAGTTGCCATAGCAACCTTGTAATCGGGTATTAGGGGTTACGGCAATCAGACTGGTAGGTAGATACGGTGTTGTGCCCATCACGCCAACAGATGACTTCTTGTCGCGGTTCTATTGGTGCATGATATAGCCAGATCTCGAGTCATTGGTGTGTAGGTTTATTGACTGTGTTTGGCTACGTTGTATGTTTAATGTCCAGACACGGTGATGTTCGGCCGCAATTGTGTGCGGATCTGTTTTCACTAGTTACCATGGCAACCTCCTGAGTAGTTGCTGTGAGTTGCGGCAACGCTATGGGCTGATGTCCGTTATGGACATGGATAGGTTGCTGATGATTCTGACAGATATAGATTCTGGTGTTAAGTGTTGTTGTTTTTACATGTGTTGACTTGCTGAATATAGGTGAGGGACGGATCTCACGCCCCCATTGACGAGCTTGTTCCGCCTATCAGATCATTTGTTGTCATCCTTTGCATAAGGCATTACACTGAAGCATTTGGCCTGCAATGTTGATACAGGCGTGGCTGTGTATGACGAATTTGTCTAGCCAATCAAGGAGTGGGGGTATGTGATATCCCACCTATCAGGCTTTTGTTGTCTTTTTCTATGATTGTATGGGCGCTACGGAATTTTATTGAGCATGTATAAGATCGGATACATTTTGGGGGCTATCAGATGCACCTGCACTACACGCTTGCAGAGCTTTGTCTGTATTTATATACATTTACATTTTTACATATTTTTCACTATGTTATCATTGATTTTACTCTAATTACAGAGATCTATGCCTGTTTTGCACACGGCTCATTTTGTTTTGCACACGGCACATTCTGATTGGCAGTTCACCGAGGGGAGTGTTTTATGGGTCTATAAATGTTTGTTTTTTCACTAGTTGCTTGTCAGAGGAAGGGATGTTGTTGGTCCCGAAACGTCACAATAAATACAATTTGATTCACATTGCTGTCTACAGGCCAGTGAGTGCTTTCAACTTTTGTTTTCTACATACCTGGCTATAGAACCCTGGCAAGTTGTGGTCTGTTGGTGAGAGTGCATATACTACAACACACTTTTATATATATATATATATATATATATATATATATATATATATATATATATATATATATATATATATATATATATATATATATATATATATATATATATATATATATAGTATGTTTCAATGAAGGACTGCACTTGCAGGACTTAGATACAGGATTAAATATTTATTGTGGTAATGTTTCAGGGTTCGCAGACCCCTTCCTCAGTTCCTGGACATTTGAAACCCATGTCCAGGATCCGTCTGTGTGTGGTGGCTCTTGATGCACTTACTCCAGCCTCAGTCCACTCCTTGTGAAAGTCCCCAACACTTTTGAATGGCCTTTTCCTGACAATCCTCTCCAGGCTGCGGTCATCCCTGCTGCTTGTGCACCTTTTTCTTTCACACTTTTCACTTCCACATAACTTTCTATTAATGTGCTTAATTACAGCACTTTGGGAACATCCAACTTCTTTTGCAATTACGTTTTGAGGCTTTCACTCCTTATGGAGGGTGTCAATGATGGTTTTCTGCACAACTGTCAGGTCAGCAGACTTTCCCATGATTGTGATTCCTACTCAACCAGACTGAGAGACCATTTAAAGGCTCAGGGACCCTTTGCAGGTGTTATGGCTTAATTCGCTGATTAGAGTGGGACACTTTGAGCCTAGAATATTGCACCTTTTCACAATATTCTAATTTTCTGAGATTGTGGATTTGGGGTTTTCATGAGCTGTAAGCCATAATCATCACAATTATGACAAATCACGGCTTGAACTATCTTGCTTTGCATGTAATGAGTCTGTCTCATATATTATTTTGACCTTTTAGGTTGCATTAGAGAAATAAATTAACTTTTGCACGTTATTCTAATTTTTTGAGTTTCACCTGTATGTATACACACACACACGTTTATTTTTTTGTTTATACATACAAATATACACATATATATATATATATATATATATATATATATACACATACATATATATGTATGTATGTATATGTTTGCATTAGTATTTACTTTTGGCAGATCGATTATTTGGTATTGCGGGGACATTTATATTTCTTCTGTTATGTGTGATCAGTCCACGGGTCATCATTACTTCTGGGATATAACTCCTCCCCAACAGGAAATGCAAGAGGATTCACCCAGCAGAGCTGCATATAGCTCCTCCCCTCTACGTCACTCCCAGTCATTCTCTTGCACCCAACGACTAGATAGGATGTGTGAGAGGACTATGGTGATTATACTTAGTTTTTATAACTTCAATCAAAAGTTTGTTATTTTACAATAGCACCGGAGCGTGTTATTGCCTCTCTGGCAGAGTTTGAAGAAGAATCTACCAGAGTTTTTACTATGATTTTAACCGGAGTAGTTAAGATCATATTGCTGTTTCTCGGCCATCTGAGGGAGGTAAAGGCTTCAGATCAGGGGACAGCGGGCAGATGAATCTGCATTAAGGTATGTAGCAGTTTTTATTTTCTGAATGGAATTGATGAGAAAATCCTGCCATACCGTTATAATGACATGTATGTATACTCTACACTTCAGTATTCTGGGGATGGTATTTCACTGGAATTACTCTGTTAAAAGTACATTAAACCTTTTAATAGGTATTTATTATGTTAAACGTTTTTGCTGGAATGTAGAATTGTTTGCATTTTCTGAGGTACTGAGTGAATAAATGTTTGGGCATTATTTTCCACTTGGCAGTTGCTTGTTTTAATTGTGACAGTTTCGTTTCTCTCTCACTGCTGTGTGTGAGGGGGAGGGGCCGTTTTTGGCGCTCTTTGCTACGCATCAAAAATTTCCAGTCAGTTACTCTTGTATTTCCTGCATGATCCGGTTCATCTCTAACAGAACTCAGGGGTCTTCAAACTTCTTTGGAGGGAGGTAGATTCTCTCAGCAGAGCTGTGAGACTTATATATTGACTGTGATTAAAAACGTTGCTCTGTAATTTTTATGTTTCAAATTTAATTATTGTTACTTTACTAATGGGAACAAACCTTTGCTAAAAGTTGTGTTGTTTTTAAGGATTGATGCTATAACTGTTTTTCAGTTCATTATTTCAACTGTCATTTAATCGTTTAGTGCTTCTTTGAGGCACAGTACGTTTTTGTTAAATAAGATTGTAACCAAGTTGCAAGTTTATTGCTAGTGTGTTAAACATGTCTGATTCAGAGGAAGATACCTGTGTCATTTGTTCCAATGCCAAGGTGGAGCCCAATAGAAATTTATGTACTAACTGTATTGATGCTACTTTAAATAAAAGCCAATCTGTACAAATTGAACAAATTTCACCAAACAGCGAGGGGAGAGTTATGCCGACTAACTCGCCTCACGTGTCAGTACCTGCATCTCCCGCCCGGGAGGTGCGTGATATTGTGGCGCCTAGTACATCTGGGCGGCCATTACAGATAACATTACAAGATATGGCTACTGTTATGACTGAAGTTTTGGCTAAATTACCAGAACTAAGAGGCAAGCGTGATCACTCTGGGGTGAGAACAGAGTGCGCTGATAATACTAGGGCCATGTCTGATACTGCGTCACAGCTTGCAGAGCATGAGGACGGAGAGCTTCATTCTGTGGGTGACGGTTCTGATCCAAACAGATTGGATTCAGATATTTCAAATTTTAAATTTAAATTGGAGAACCTCCGTGTATTACTAGGGGAGGTTTTAGCGGCTCTTAATGATTGTAACACTGTTGCAATACCAGAGAAATTGTGTAGGTTGGATAAATACTTTGCGGTACCGGCGAGTACTGATGTTTTTCCTATACCTAAGAGACTAACTGAAATTGTTACTAAGGAGTGGGATAGACCCGGTGTGCCGTTCTCACCCCCTCCAATATTTAGAAAGATGTTTCCAATAGACGCCACCACACGGGACTTATGGCAAACGGTCCCTAAGGTGGAGGGAGCAGTTTCTACTTTAGCTAAGCGTACCACTATCCCGGTGGAGGATAGCTGTGCTTTTTCAGATCCAATGGATAAAAAATTAGAGGGTTACCTTAAGAAAATGTTTGTTCAACAAGGTTTTATATTGCAACCCCTTGCATGCATCGCGCCGATTACGGCTGCGGCAGCATTTTGGATTGAGTCTCTGGAAGAGAACCTTAGTTCAGCTACGCTGGACGACATTACGGACAGGCTTAGAGTCCTTAAACTAGCTAATTCATTCATTTCGGAGGCCGTAGTACATTTAACCAAACTTACGGCTAAGAACTCAGGATTCGCCATTCAGGCACGTAGGGCGCTGTGGCTAAAATCCTGGTCAGCTGATGTAACTTCTAAGTCCAAATTACTTAATATACCTTTCAAGGGGCAAACTTTATTTGGGCCCGGTTTGAAAGAAATTATCGCTGACATTACAGGAGGTAAGGGCCATGCCCTGCCTCAAGACAAAGCCAAAGCTAAGGCTAGACAGTCTAATTTTCGTCCCTTTCGGAATTTCAAAGCAGGAGCAGCACCAACTTCCACTGCACCAAAACAGGAAGGAGCTGTTGCTCATTACAGACAAGGCTGGAAACCTAACCAGTCCTGGAACAAGGGCAAGCAGGCCAGGAAACCTGCTGCTGCCCCAAAGACAGCATGAACCGAGGGCCCCCGATCCGGGACCGGATCTAGTGGGGGGCAGACTCTCTCTCTTCGTCCAGGCTTGGGCAAGAGATGTTCAGGATCCCTGGGCGCTAGAGATCATATCTCAGGGATACCTTCTAGACTTCAAATTCTCTCCCCCAAGAGGGAGATTTCATCTGTCAAGGTTGTCAACAAACCAGATAAAGAAAGAAGCGTTTCTACGCTGTGTACAAGATCTGTTATTAATGGGAGTGATCCATCCGGTTCCGCGGTCGGAACAAGGACAAGGGTTTTACTCAAACCTGTTTGTGGTTCCCAAAAAAGAGGGAACTTTCAGGCCAATCTTGGATTTAAAGATCCTAAACAAATTCCTAAGAGTTCCATCGTTCAAAATGGAAACTATTCGGACAATCTTACCCATGATCCAAAAGGGTCAGTACATGACCACAGTGGATTTAAAGGATGCTTACCTTCACATACCGATTCACAAAGATCATTACCGGTATCTAAGGTTTGCCTTCTTAGACAGGCATTACCAGTTTGTAGCTCTTCCATTCGGATTGGCGACGGCTCCAAGAATCTTCACAAAGGTTCTGGGTGCCCTTCTGGCGGTACTAAGACCGCGAGGAATTTCGGTAGCTCCGTACCTAGACGACATTCTGATACAAGCTTCAAGCTTTCAAACTGCCAAGTCTCATACAGAGTTAGTTCTGGCATTTCTAAGGTTGCATGGATGGAAAGTGAACGAAAAGAAGAGTTCTCTCTTTCCTCTCACAAGAGTTCCATTCTTGGGGACTCTTATAGATTCTGTAGAAATGAAGATTTATCTGACAGAAGACAGATTAACAAAGCTTCTAAATGCATGCCGTGTCCTTCATTCCATTCAACTCCCGTCAGTAGCTCAATGCATGGAGGTGATCGGCTTAATGGTAGCAGCAATGGACATAGTACCCTTTGCACGTCTACATCTCAGACCGCTGCAATTGTGCATGCTGAGTCAGTGGAATGGGGATTACTCAGACTTGTCCCCTACTCTGAATCTGGATCAAGAGACCAGAAACTCTCTTCTATGGTGGCTTTCTCGGCCACATCTGTCCAGGGGGATGCCATTCAGCAGGCCGGACTGGACAATTGTAACAACAGACGCCAGCCTACTAGGTTGGGGCGCTGTCTGGAATTCTCTGAAGGCTCAGGGACAATGGAATCAGGAGGAAAGTCTCCTGCCAATAAACATTTTGGAATTGAGAGCAGTTCTCAATGCCCTTCTGGCTTGGCCCCAGTTAAAAACTCGGGGGTTCATCAGGTTTCAGTCGGACAACATCACGACTGTAGCTTACATCAACCATCAAGGAGGGACAAGAAGCTCCCTAGCAATGATGGAAGTATCAAAGATAATTCGCTGGGCAGAGTCTCACTCTTGCCACCTGTCAGCAATCCACATCCCGGGAGTGGAGAACTGGGAGGCGGATTTCTTGAGTCGCCAGACTTTTCATCCGGGGGAGTGGGAACTTCATCCGGAGGTCTTTGCCCAAATACTTCGACGTTGGGGCAAACCAGAGATAGATCTCATGGCGTCTCGCCAGAACGCCAAACTTCCTCGCTACGGGTCCAGATCCAGGGATCCGGGAGCGGTTCTGATAGATGCTTTGACAGCACCTTGGAACTTCGGGATGGCTTATGTGTTTCCACCCTTCCCGCTGCTTCCTCGATTGATTGCCAAAATCAAACAGGAGAGAGCATCAGTGATTCTAATAGCGCCTGCATGGCCACGCAGGACTTGGTATGCAGATCTAGTGGACATTTCATCCTGTCCGCCTTGGTCTCTACCTCTAAGACAAGACCTTCTGATACAGGGTCCATTCAAACATCAAAATCTAACTTCTCTGAAGCTGACTGCTTGGAAATTGAACGCTTGATTTTATCAAAACGTGGTTTTTCTGAGTCGGTTATTGATACCCTGATACAGGCTAGGAAGCCTGTTACCAGAAGGATTTACCATAAGATATGGCGTAAATACCTATACTGGTGCGAATCCAAAGGTTACTCCTGGAGTAAGGTTAGGATTCCTAGGATATTGTCCTTTCTACAAGAAGGTTTAGAAAAGGGTTTATCGGCTAGCTCATTAAAGGGACAGATCTCAGCTCTGTCCATCTTGTTACACAGGCGTCTGTCAGAAAATCCAGACGTCCAGGCCTTTTGTCAGGCTTTAGCTAGGATCAAGCCTGTGTTTAAAACTGTTGCTCCGCCATGGAGTTTAAACCTTGTTCTTAACGTTCTACAAGGAGTTCCGTTTGAACCCCTTCATTCCATTGATATAAAGTTGTTATCTTGGAAAGTGTTATTTTTAATGGCTATTTCTTCGGCTCGGAGAGTCTCTGAGTTATCAGCTTTACATTGTGACTCTCCTTATTTGATTTTTCATTCAGATAAGGTAGTTCTGCGTACAAAACCTGGGTTCTTACCTAAGGTAGTCACTAACAGGAACATCAATCAAGAGATCGTGGTGCCTTCCCTGTGCCCGAATCCTTCTTCAAAGAAGGAACGTCTTCTACACAATCTGGATGTAGTTCGTGCCCTCAAGTTCTACTTGCAGGCAACTAAGGATTTTCGACAAACGTCTTCCCTGTTTGTCGTGTACTCTGGTCAGAGGAGAGGTCATAAGGCTTCGGCTACCTCTCTCTCCTTCTGGCTTCGTAGCATAATTCGTTTAGCCTATGAGACTGCTGGACAGCAGCCTCCTGAAAGAATTACAGCTCATTCTACTAGAGCTGTGGCTTCCACTTGGGCCTTTAAGAATGAGGCCTCTGTTGAACAGATTTGCAAGGCTGCAACTTGGTCTTCGCTTCATACTTTTTCCAAATTTTACAAATTTGACACTTTTGCTTCTTCGGAGGCTATTTTTGGGAGAAAGGTTCTTCAGGCAGTGGTTCCTTCTGTATAATGCCCTCCCGTCATCCGTGTACTTTTGCTTGGGTATTGGTATCCCAGAAGTAATGATGACCCGTGGACTGATCACACATAACAGAAGAAAACATAATTTATGCTTACCTGATAAATTCCTTTCTTCTGTTGTGTGATCAGTCCACGGCCCGCCCTGTTTTTTAAGGCAGGTAAATATCTTTTAAATTATACTCCAGTCACCACTTCACCCTTGGTTTCTCCTTTCTCGTTGATTCTTGGTCGAATGACTGGGAGTGACGTAGAGGGGAGGAGCTATATGCAGCTCTGCTGGGTGAATCCTCTTGCATTTCCTGTTGGGGAGGAGTTATATCCCAGAAGTAATGATGACCCGTGGACTGATCACACAACAGAAGAAAGGAATTTATCAGGTAAGCATAAATTATGTTTTATCCTCATTAGTACCTTGAGATTTTTATTCTGGAGTACACCTTAGTCTCAAGCATTACTACACTTATCTTGAGACTAATTGTATGTGTGTGTATATATATATATATATATATATATATATAATTAGTGACCCGGGATCTTGCAATCACACAGTATTCAAAGCTGGAAACACCACACAATGTTGTAGCTTTATGAAATATAGTCAGCTTATTAACAGGTCTGGCAAAAACAGGCAAAATAAAGATAAACAAAACAAAAAAAAAGAGGCTTGCTCCACTGAGCACTTACTAGCAAGTACAACTGACTGCACTACAGTGACGTGCAGTCATAGGAGGCAGGGGAAGCAGCGCCTCCCCTTTCCTATGAGTGCAATTACAGTTTTTAAGTTTTTTTAATAGTGTTTAAAAAAAAAAAGATTTTACATTTTTTATTACATTTTTATTACATTTTTTTTGTTTGTTAAGGTACCCTATGCCCCCCCCCACACGCCGCCCGGCCACTGCAAAACACCAGTTTAGTGTGCGCAATACTAGAGAGGCTATGTTTGTATTCAGCCTCTGCAAGAGCAGACTCAGCCAATCAGCGCCCGCTATCCATAGGGCGGGAAAGAAACGGCAGTGTACAGAGTGAGATGCACCAGTGAGCACTTTTACGTGTGGGTGAGGCGGTGGGGAGGAGTCGGACACGCTAGTCACTGTGAACAGACTGAGTTGCTTCAGCTCCAGGCCCACACCCCCTAGATAGGTCCCCGGCTGTGCTGGCCATTGATTGCACAGACAGAGCAGCATGATGTAGCGGTCGCGCCGACACACACACAGACTGTCAGACTTCAGGCGGGAAGAAGACTGAGCAGGAGGGAGCTGCTGAGAGAGACTTCTGTGTGGCGCCCTGCCCTGCCGAAGACAACAGTGAGTGAATCCAGATTCCAGAAGTGGTCTGTGCGACTGCGGTGCAGTCAACTTAGTCAAGTGCCTGGCTGTGGCTACTGGAATGTGGACTTGGTCGACCAGGGAGGGAGCTAGGAGGAGGGTTTCGTCACCTCAGGTAAAAAGTAAGTTACTAAAAGTGTTTTCTCTTTTTATGTCTGTTAGCTTGTCAGAGTCCCTTACCACAGACACGGTGTGTCTCTGCATGCCTATACTCTGCCCTGCCCGCAGCTGAAAAAATTGAAAGTGCTCACTCACTGCTTAGTGAGTCAGCAGCTGTGGTTGTGGCTGTGGAGGAGGGCCTGGAGGAGGACTGTGCTCAGTGTGCTGCTGCGTGGAGAAGACTCAGGACACCAACAGGTTCAGCACAACAATGGGGAGCACATTTTTACACATTTTTTTTTTTAAGTTTTTTTTTTTTTACTATTATTGCATTTGCTCAGTGCAGTCCAGCTGGCAACTGGCAAGAGAGCTAAATTTAGAGGCAGTTAGGTGCTGGAGTCGGGTCTGTGATTCTCCAGAGCAAGAGTGGCAGGAAACTGAAGTGGAAGAAAGGTGTTAGGGGATGACAGGAAGTTAGTACGGGAGGAAGTAGTTTCATTTTTGCAGCGACTGCATACACTTCAGTCTGTCTCTGTCAGTGTACACTTCAGTCTGTCTCTGTCAGTGTGACCAAGTGGCATGGCTGCAGTCAGAGAGCATCAGCAAACATTAAGTAAGTTTAATTGTTGTCCTGCAAGTCTGTCAATCCAATTCTCAAAAGGCTGAAGTCATATTTTTTAAAAGCTGTATGAACTGTGTGTTGTCTGTTGTTAAATATTTACTTCCTCAGTGCAACCAACATGAAGTATAAAAAGCATTATTTAGAAGATTAAGAGTAAGTCTTAATTTTTACATACAGTACTAGATACAGTATATATTTGGAACATCTAGGGAAAGGTTTCTGTAATAATCATAGTTGTAACTACCATGTGATTTTAATCGCATTCCCTGCTCCTCTCAGAATGTGTGAGTAGCATCTTAAACAATAGCTTTAAAGTTTTTCTGAGTGAATCTGATAATGCTTAAACAAGCTAAATAGTTCATTAGAATTATTTTCACCTTTTAAGTTGTTATTAATGGTATAAAATTGCATGATGTGTTCATTATTAACAAAACTGAACTCCATGTGGTGAAAAGACACACTTCTCCCACTTGAACATTTCCCTACAGATGCATATTGTGATCAAACTTAATTTTGTTTATCAGAGCTCTGATTAAATTGTAATGGTTTATTTTGTAGCTATTGCTTGTTTAAGGTAAGACGTATTTCTTGCTGGTAGTTCTACATCTGAAGTTTTCTGCAGCTCTGCTAAACATATTGGGGGTTTTCACTTAAATGTGTTTTTCATCTTTGTACTTAAACTTGCTTTGCTATTGCATTGCCCTCAGCAATACCCTGTGTCAGTGATTGCCTGTCCCCACTCATCTGTGGCTTCATAACCATCATTTGAGCCTGCCTGAGCATGCAGCCCCTCTATCCTCTGTATGTCAACTGCACCTTCTACATGTTGCTGCCATTGAACCTGCTAAAGGCAATTTCTTCAAACACACTTGGGAACCAATCACTATTTTAGCACTTTCAGTGTCTACTGCATGTCCCCTGTCCTGTACACTCTTTCTCCTCTCCTTACAATCACTCCATCCCATCCTTTCCTTTCTTTTTCCTCATACCTCTGCTGTTGGGATAGCCCCATTATATTTTTGCAATGCCAAGGCTGCATTAGCTTAACACCTATAAAACACTGGCCTTAGAGCATAATCAGCTACTGATTAGTAACTCTGACAGAAAAGCTATTGCACATAACATACTTATTAGCCAGCATCAGCTCACATATTGTAACCATCAGGGTGAGCGGCTGGTATATGCCTTGCCTTTAAAGGAACATGAAACCCAATATTTTTTCTTTCATTAATTAAATAGAGTGTAAACATTGAAAAGAGTTACAAACTTTGTTCTTGTGTTTTTTTCCTTTGTTGAAAAGCATGTAGTTGGGCCCAGGAACATCTGCTTGTCTGGAGCACTCTATGGCAGTAGTGTTGCAAGAATGCTTTTAACAATGATGTACATTTGCTAGAGCACTTGATGGCAGCAGTGTTTTCACAAACTGCTGCCGTACAGTGCTCCAGACAAGTGCCCACTACCTAACTAGGTATGCCCTTCAACAAAGAATACCATGAAAATCAAGCAAATTAGATGAAGTATTCAGAAACTTTATTTTTAAATTGTATGCTCTGAATCATGAAAGAAAAATGTGGACTTTATATCCCTTTAACACAGTTTCCCATGTCGGTGACAAGGTGCAGTAGCCGGAGGGCTTTGAGTATGGTGAGCTACTTAAAGGGTGTTTTGTTGTTTAAGAAGATAGATAATCCTTTTATTACCTATTCCCCAGTTTTGCATAACCAACACAGTTATAATACACTTTTTACCTCTGTGATTACCTTGTATCTAAGTCTCTGCAGACTAAGGCAGCCTTCAAGGGCTTAGAAATTAGCTTATGAGCCTACCTAGTTTTAGCTTTAAAAAAAAAAAATACAAGAGAAAAAAGCATATTTGATAATAAAAGTAAATTGGAAAGTTGTTTGACTGCATGCCCTATCGGAATCATGAAAGTTTAATTTTGACTACACTGTCCCTTTAAAGGAACAGTAAAGTCAAAATTAAACATTCATGATTCAGAGAGAACAAGCAATGTGAAACAAATTTCCAATTCACTTCTATTATTACATTTACTTTGTTGTCTTGGAATACTTTTTATAAGCATACCTAGATAGCATCAGGAGCAGCAGTGCGCTACTGGGAGCTAGCTGCTGATTGGTGACTGCACATATGTCTGTTGTCATTAGTTCACCCGATGAACCAATGAGAATGTGTATGCTACTGCTGTATGCATATGATATAGTTTGTATAGTAGCCACTGCCTCACTAGCCACTCAGCTCACCGCATGTCACTGCTGCACTAAATAGTTTTTCACAAAAGAAAAATGCACAGACCTTTCAAACTTTGTTCTTCCTTTAGAGATAATTTATCTCAGTCTCTCAGGAGAGTGTTGCAGTTTCCCTTTCTGCTGGCATTCTGACTCTGAATCCCTAATGGGGGATTTTTATTAGCACCTGCTGTCAATTACCACATTCAGTTGAGTAGCTGGATGGAATTTAATAAACAAAGAAAAGAAATAAAACAGCTGCACTCAAACTGGAATAATTATTGTAAGAGAAACAGGTGCTACCTAGAAGAATTTATTATAACAAACATAGCAAGAAAGTGGATACACCAAAACAAGGGGTTTCCAAAAGTCTAGGATAAATCAGCACAACTGTAGATAATAAAAACTCAAGAGACATAAGTGTCAAAAGTTAAAACATCCTTTAATAAATCACACATATCAAAAACATACCACATTCATACATGGGATCCCACATAAGTAAAAGTCAATGGGCTGAGAGAAAACTTCTGGTGCACCAGGGCGAGACAAATAGGTATAGATAAACCAAAGTTGTTGAATATTTGTAATCCAAGAAAATGGTGGTTAAGGAAGGAGCGCCTAGAGGAAGGCTAGCTCTAAATGCAGGTTGGACTCAAATGTCACTGAGGTCCGTCGGTAGATTGCTAAATCGTCCTATTGTAGAGGGTTATTTAGATAACCGAAATGGACCAGTGGGGATTGGGATGACTAAAGGATGTAAGTACATAAAAGGTTTATTACATTTAAAAATACATATAAAAATCACACATAGATATATAACACTATTTATACATAAGACATGGATCCATGTATGCAAAATTACATAAAAAAATAGCAATATGGAAGTTGCAATGATAAGACCAATGTTAAAATCTAATGTCTGATAACTGGTCTGATAAAATATTATAACTAAAATTAAATTGCGATTCAGAAATGACTCCTAAATACTACTCTAAGAGTTTACCGAAGTATATACAGTTTAAATTGTGACAAAGTGCTAAGTGAGAAAACTCAAATTAAGGAGTAACAATAAGGTATTCAAATGTTAAAAATATAGAATTAAAAAAGGAGTACATTCTTGATAGTGACAAACAAAATACTTATAATGGAAAACAAATATCAAATATCGTTTATCATTAGTCCATCTTAAATGTCCCAATATTGTCCAATTTCCAAAAATGAATAATTGTTCAAAATATCCAATTGGTAAGTGTCAATGTGATATTGTGTAAAAACAAATCCTAGTGCAAAAATATGAAAAATGAAAAAATAGAAAAAGTGGTAAAACGCAAAAACCAAAATAGCAAACAATCACATATGTTCCAATGTTGTGATGTGATGAGTCCAAACTTAAAAAGTGATACAAAACCTTGTAGGTGGTCAAATGAACCTTGGAAGTAATCGATTAAAAATGGTGTTCTGAAATCCTGTGAAAAAAAGAAATATACAACATAGAGCAGTACTGTATACAAATAGTCATAGAAATGAAAAGTATCTCACCATATAAGCCAACGCGTTTCGGCCCACTTGCAGGGCCTTTCTCAAGACTGAATATGGTGATGTTAATTGTTCCTTTATATATTTAACACTGGGCTGTTGGCGCCAAAAACGGGCGAAAATTGCGCCAAAATTTGACCTCTCACCGGATTTACTTAGAAAACCGGATGTGCTATTTCGACCTTGAAGTTCATCTATGTTAGTTCGATAATTGTTAATATTATCCAATATTGGCCCTTCTATGTGGACTTCAATTATGTAATATCCACTATTGTTAAGAAGTGAGCGCAAATGTTGGTAGGCTCACAACCGGATGTGGGGCTTTGTTTACTTCCGGTTATCGTCAGAAACCCGAAGTCCTCTCTGGCCGCGAAACCGGAAGTTGTTTGTTTTGTCCACTTCTGGTTTGGCGTGTTTCCCACCTGATGTAATGAGGGAGAAACCATGTAGATGGACGATTTAGGTTAAGAATATATACTTAATAAATCCTATCGTTCATCTAAAATCTAAAGAGTCCTATCTTATATTTAAAATGGAGAGGTATTGGGTTGGAACTTAAAGTTAGAACTGGAAGTTGAAAAGTGCGAACATACTAGAAAGAGGCTAAACATTATAAAATTAGAAAAAACTGTATTAAAAAAAAAATTAAATTTTTTTTTAAAAAGAATATTTTATAAAAAATATATGTATAAATTTTTTTTTATTAACGGATTATATTCAAATACTAAATTTTCGCTAAAAATGTGGTCTGTTGTGTGGCAGTTTTTTATCATTGTAAATATAGGACCCATCATATGTGTAGATTCCAGACTGTTTAGACAAAGGTCTGTAGACTAATTTAGGAGATCAGTGTTACTATACTTCCTACCCATACTTTAAGAAAGGATATATATGAGGATATCAGGGTAATTAATGTAGTGAAAACTATTAATTCTAGACACTAAAAACAAATACATGATTTGCCACCTATAGTGGATCATATTAGTATTCTATCTGGTTTAGCTTTTTAAACTATGTCTACTATGTTAGAACCTTATAAGCAAAATTTTACAGCTGTTGAAGGTATTGAATGTTGGTTTGGACATGCTAGTAAATAGGGGTTCGTCTAATGTATTAGTTCTGTAGATTAATTGGGAACTTTGTGAGGTCTGGATCGATGTTTCTATTTAATATTGAGCAGGTGTGACAGATCCTCTTTGTTATTGAGACCCTTGGGGTAGAGGCAGTCTAGTTCGAAGATCCATTTAGATTCTGATATTAGTAGTTTCTTGTCGTAGTCGCCCCCCCTCCAATTTTGTTTTACTAGCTGTATCCCATAGTAACTTAAATCCTTCAGATTGCTTTTATGGTGTGTGGTAAAGTGTCTGTACATGGATGTTTCTGTATTGCCATGTTCTATCTGGATTAGCTTTTTAAACTATGTCTACTATGTTAGAACCTTATAAGCAAAATTTTACAGCTGTTGAAGGTATTGAATGTTGGTTTGGATATGCTAGTAAATAGGGGTTCGTCTAATGTATTAGTTCTGTAGATTAATTGGGAACTTTGTGAGGTCTGGATCGATGTTTCTATTTAATATTGAGCAGGTGTGACAGATCCTCTTTGTTATTGAGACCCTTGGGGTAGAGGCAGTCTAGTTTGAAGATCCATTTAGATTCTGATAGTAGTAGTTTCTTGTCGTAGTCACCCCCCCTCCAATTTTGTTTTACTAGCTGTATCCCATAGTAACTTAAATCCTTCAGATTGCTTTTATGGTGTGTGGTAAAGTGTCTGTACATGGATGTTTCTGTATTGCCATGTTCTATCTGTAGGATATGTTCGCGGATTCTATCTCGCAGATATCTTGAGGTTTGTCCTACATATTGCAGTCCACAACTACATTGGACTATGTAGATAACCCCCTTGCTAGTACATCTTATTAAGTCTTTGATTTGATGTTCCGTTCTTGAGTTGTGTGAATGAAAGGTTTTGATCTTTAAACCTCTCTTACATGCTTTGCAGCTAATGCAAGGAAAGAAACCTTTAACCTTTCTACCAAAAATATCTTTAACATTTATAGTCTGTGAGCGTGGAATGCTGGGGGAAAGTATACTCTTTAGATTATCCAATCTCTTATAGATGAATTTGGGTTTCTTCACCAGTGTCTCTCCTATAGTGTCGTCATTCTGTAATAGATACCAGTTCTTCTCAATTATTTTTTCTATGAGATTTCTGTTCTCACTATACTGGGTTATAAATGCGACATCTATGGATTAGTTGTCACTGTTGGTCTTAGTTTTATCTTCTTTTTCCTTATATCTCAGGAGTTCCTTTTGGTCCCTTTTTCTGACCTCTTCAATGTCTTTATTTAGGGCGTCTTCTTCATATCCTCTGTCTAGGAACCTTGTCTTCAGAATCTCAGCTTGTTTCTCCCATTGTTCCTGATCTGAACAATTCTTCTTAATTCTGAACAATTGGCCCTTTGGAATGTTTTGTTTCCATTTGCTATGGTGGCAACTGTTGATATGGATGCAGTTATTGCAATCTATGGGTTTGAAATAGGTTGAAGTTTCCAATTTGCCATCTATGACTGTAATCTTCAAGTCCAAGAATGTAATTTCGGAACTACTGATTTCATGTGTGAATTTCAGATTCTGTGTGTTGTTATTCATTATGTTGATGGTTTGTTCCAAATCTTCTATTGAACCCTTCCATATCATTAGGATGTCATCTATGTAGCGATGATAGGATGCCAGGTCCGCACGGACCTGGCATCCTATCATCGCTACATAGATGACATCCTAATGATATGGAAGGGTTCAATAGAAGATAATTGAAGTCCACATAGAAGGGCCAATATTGGATAATATTAGGAATTTTCTATATTAGCAATTATCGAACTAACATAGATGAACTTGAAGGTCGAAATAGCACATCCGGTTTTCTAAGTAAATCCGGATGAGAGGTCAAATTTTGGCACAATTTTCGCCCGTTTTTGGTGCGAACAGCCCAATGTTAAATATATAAAGGGACAATTAACATCACCATATTCAGTCTTGACAAAGGCCCTGCAAGTGGGCCGAAACGCGTTGGCTTATATGGTGAGATACTTTTCATTTCTATGACTATTTGTATACAGTACTGCTCTATGTTGTATATTTCTTTTTTTCACAGCATTTCAGAACACCATTTTTGATCGATTACTTCCAAGGTTCATTTGACCACCTACAAGGTTTTGTATCACTTTTTAAGTTTGGACTCATCACATCCCAACATTGGAACATATTTGATTGTTTGCTATTTTGGTTTTTGCTTTTTACCACTTTTTCTATTATTTAATTTTTCATATTTTTGCGCTAGGATTTGTTTTTACACAATATCATATTGACACTTAATCGGATATTTTGAACAATTATTTATTTTTGGAAATTGGACAATATTGGGACATTTAAGATGGACTAATGATAAACGATATTTGATATTTGTTTTCCATTATAAGTATTTTGTTTGTCACTATAAAGAATTTACTCCTTTTTTTATTCTATATTTTTAACATTTGAATACCTTATTGTTACTCCTTAATTGGAGTTTTCTCACTTAGCACTTTGTCACAATTTAAACCGTATATACTTCGGTTAACTCTTAGAGTAGTATTTAGGAGTCATTTCTGAATCGTAATTTAATTTTAGTTATAATATTTTATCAGACCAGTTATCAGACATTAGATTTTAACATTGGTCTTATCATTGCAACTTCCATATTGCTATTTTTTTAATGTAATTTTGCATACATGGATCCATGTCTTATGTATAAATAGTGTTATATTTCTATGTGTGATTTTTATATGTAATTTTAAATGTAATAAACCTTTTATGTACTTACATCCTTTAGTCATCCCAATCCCCACTGGTCCATTTCGGTTATCTAAATAACCCTCTACAATAGGACAATTTAACAATCTACCGACGGACCTCAGTGACATTTGAGTCCAACCCGCATTTAGACCTAGCCTTCCTCTAGGCGCTCCTTCCTTAACCACCATTTTCTTGTATCTTCTTTATGGATAACTAGGGACCCATTGGTATTAGGAGCCATAGGTCGTTTTAGTTAGCGCTGTTAGATAACTCTCCCCGACTTTAAATATTTGTAATCCACAAAGGCAATGATTCTTTATCTTAAAAGTCCCCAAAGTGCCGCTCAGCCAAACTAGCCGGACCAAAACCCACGACCCAGGAACGTGATAAAATCACTTATAAAACATATCTTAGAGGCCGTGCGTTTATACGATATTCACAGGTGCAGTGACCGTCATTTCCTTGTTTGCAAAGAATGGTAAGCAATACTACCTGTGTCTGTGACGCCAATGGCAATATCTTCAATGCTTAAGTGAGACGTGGTCTTCCAGGGCAGGTCAGGGCTAGCCAGGATCCAATGTTGCGGTGAACTGAAAAGCTGCAAAGTACCGACGAGTCTGAATGCTCACTTCACTCCTTCACATAGTGCAATATGGAGCTTCTTCCAGCTGGATGAAATTCCTGGACTGGACTTTCTCACATGATGTGCTGCCTGCAAACTGTGGAGTGGAGCACTGGCCCACCCTTCTCTCCAAATGCTCCACCCCATGGACCAAGAGATAAATCACATATTTTCTTTATGTGGTAAACAAACACAACTAATATTTGAGAGTTTCAACAGCCCATTTAATTGCTAGACACTCCTTTTCAACTATCGAATAGTTATTTTCCCTAGGTTGGTTGAAGTTTCCTGCTGAGGTAAAGTATTGGGTGCTTTTCACTTTGACTTTCCTGGGATACTTGGCCTTCTCAAAGTCAATGGTACATTTACTAGGGTTTGCTGTCAGACCGGCATTTCTTATGGAATTAAGGACAGCTTGCACTTTTGGGAAGTGAGACTCTCAATCTTTGCTATGTATGACCACGTCATCTAAGTAAGCTGTGGCATAATGAGTATGTGGCCTTAAGATCCGGTCCATCATTCTTTGAAATGTTGCTGGAGCACCATGTAGGCCAAAAGGTAACACCTTGTATTGGAAGAGCCAATCTGGAGTTTCCTTTGCCCATCCTGTAAGCGGCACTTGGCAATAACCCTTGGTCAAATCCAATGTGGTAAGGTAACTGGCTCTCCCGAGTCTTTCTACGAGTTCATCAACCCTTGGCATGGGGTATGCATCAAACTTTGATATTGCATTCAACTTCCGGTAATCATTGCAAAACCTGATTGTGCAATCAGGCTTTGGTACAAGCATGATAGGGCTACTCCAGTCACTTCAATTACCCCAAGGTCCAGCATTTTCTTTACTTCTAATTTGATTGCTTCCGTACAGGCTTCAGGTATTCTATATGGCTTTAGATTTATCCTTTTTCCTGATTCACTGACAATGTCATGCTTTATTATAGTAGTTCTCCCTGGGACTTTGGAGAAAACATATTTACTTAATTTGATTAAGTCTTTTACCTCCCTCTTCTGGTGGATAGTCAGTGTTTCTGAGATATTGACTATGGGTTCATTCTTCTTCATTGTAGGGAAGTCTGATGTTTTTACAACCACAAGTGTTTCTCTTTCTTTCCACGGCTTAAATAAATTCACATGGTAAATTCGTACCTCTTTTCGCCTCCCAGACTGTCTTACTTTGCATTTTACTCCCCCCCCCACTCTGTCAATGACTTCATATGGTCCATGTCATGTTGCCAAAAATTTGTTATCTATGCTGGTAACCAGGACTAGCACTCTATCTCCTGGGTTAAACACACAAACCCTGGCATTTCTGTTATAGCTGTTCTGCTGATGCTGTTGGGCATTTTTCATGTGTTCTCTAATTATAGGCATAATGGCTGTCATCCGTTCCTGCATCTGAGTTATATGTTCTATCACACTTCTGTGAGGGGCTGACTCCTGTTCCCAAGTCTCCTTAGCTATGTCTATCAACCCTCTGGGGTGTCTTCCATATAAGAGTTCAAAGGACGAAAACCCAGTAGAAGCTTGAGGGACCTCTATGATAGCAAACATTAAAGGGCCATTATACAACTCATTTTTTATTTGCATAAATGTTTTGTAGATGATCTATTTATATAGCCCATCAAGTTTTTTTTAATGTATAGTTTTGCTTATTTTTAAATAACATTGCTCTGATTTTCAGACTCCAAACCAAGCACCAAAGTTTTATGTGAATACCGTCAGCTACCTTCTCCAGCTTGCTCCTGTTTATGTAAAGGGTCTTTTCATATGCAAAAGAAGGGGGAGGGGGGAGTGTCTGATATTTTCCACTTGTAGTGGGATTTCCAGCTACCCTTTTCAACAGAGCTAAACTGGAAGCTTTTAAGTAAGTTTTTAAACAGTTTTATACTCAATTTTTATATCAGTATCTGTGCATCTTATTAGTTATAGTAATGTCTATTTATGCAATTATATGAAAATGAGTGTATACTGTCCCTTTAAATAAGGCAAAAGGAAGTCCAGGCTTTTCCCATCTTTATCAATTACTTTTTTGAGCATAGCCTTTAGTGTTTTATTGAATCACTCTACCAGACCATTAGTTTGCGGGTGATATACTGATGTTTTCAGATGCTTTATATGAAGGAGATTACACAACTCCTTTGTAATTCTCGACATAAATGGAGTGCCTTGGTCTGTTAATATTTCTTTGTGAATCCTAACCCGGCTGAACATTAACATTAACTCCTTAGCAATTGCTTTTGCTGAAGTAGTACACATGGGTATTGCCTCTACTACTACCAATATGTACTGGTGTCCCTTTGCAGACTTTACAAGAGGACCCACAAAAGCCATACCAATGCATTCAAATGGGACCTCAATTATGGGTAAGAGCACCAAGGGGCTACAGTATGCTGTAAGAGGGGCAGTTAATTGGCATTCAGGACAAGAATAACAATAATTTGTGATAGATGCCATTACACCTGGCCAATAAAACCTCCTAAAAATTCTATCTCTTGTTTTTTCAATCCCTAAGTGTCCCCCAAGTATGTGGCTATGTGCCAGGTTTAATACAGTGTGTTGATATGCCTGGGGTACTAATAGCTTTTTGACAGACTCCTTTTTTCCCACTCTGTAAAATAAATCATTTTCCACTTCAAAGTATGTATATGTGAGGGCTTTATCAGGATTAACGGGGGTACCATTTCTTATGGAGATATGGTTTCTAGCCACAGCTAAAGTTGGATCCTCCCATTGTGCAGCTCTAAAGTTACTTGGGCTATCTTATAGGTCAGTTATTTCTACATCAGGTTCAGATATATTAGATTGACCTGTATTATCCTCTTCAGTGTTACCTCCAACTAGGGTTTCCATTGGTTTGACTGTTTCCCTCTAGCAACAGTTATTTTGTCTAAGTCTGGATGTCTGGTCTTCGAAAACTGTAAGTGGATCGTCGGGGGTTAGTGTTAGGTTTTTTTAAGGGTTTATTGGGTGGGTTTTATTTTTAGCTTATGGTTTGGGCAATGTAAAAATAAAAAATAAATTCCCTTTTAAGGGCAATGCCCATCCAAATGCCCTTTTTCAGGGCAATGGTTATTTTAGGATTATTTAGATTATTATTTAGGTTTTAATTTAGGGGGTTTGGTTATGTGGGTGGTGGGTTATACTACTGGGGGGTGTTTGTATATTTTTTAACAGGTAAAAGTGCCTCACAAAAGGCCCTTAATTGTAATTGGCAGTTTATTGTAGGCTAGGTTTTTTTTTTATTTTGGGGGGGCTTTTTATTTTGATAGGGCTATTAGATTAGGAGTAATTCATTTTTATTTTTGATAATTTTGTTTTTTATTTTGTGTAATTTAGTGTTTATTTTTTTGTAATTTAGATAATTGTATTTTATTAATTTAATTTATTATAATGTTAGGTTTTAGTGTAAGGCAGGTTAGGTTTTATTTTATAGGTAAATTTGTATTTATTTTAACTAGGTAGTTAGTAAATAGTTAATAACTATTTAGTAACTAGTCTACCTAGTTAAAATAAATACAAACTTATCTGTGAAATAAAAATAAAACCTAAGCTAGCTACAATATAACTATTAGTTATTTTGTAGCTAGCTTAGGTTTTATTTTACAGGTAAGTATTTAGTTTTAAATAGGAATTATTTAGGTAATAATTGTACGTTTTATTTAGATTTATTTTAATTATATCTAAGTTAGGGGGTGTTAGGGTTAGATTTAGGCTTAGGGTTACGTTAGGGTTAGGTTTAGGGGTTAATATATTTATGTAGTGATGTGGGAGGCCAGATGTTTAGGGGTTAATAGTTTATTTTAGTATATTTCCATGTAGGGGCTTGTGGTTTAGTGGTTAAAAGGTTTATTATATAGGCGGTGATGGCAGACGCAGATTAGGGGTTAATAATATTTAAATATTGTTTGCAATGCGGGGGGCGGCAGTTTAGGGGTTAATAGGTTTATTATAGTGGCGACGATGTCGAGGAGCAGCGGAATAGGGGTTAATACATTTTTAAGTTGTGGCGATGACCGGAGTGGCAGATTAGGGGTTAATATTTTTATTTTAGTATTTGCGATGTGGGAGGGCCTCGGTTTAGGTAGTTTATGGGTGTTAGTGTACTTTGTGACAGTTAAGTTATTAGTTTTATTGTACAGATTATGGTACAGCCTATAACTACTGACTTTAGATGGCGGTACAGATCTTGTCATTTTAGGCATTTTAGCAAAACTCGTAATATTGGCGCTATGGGAGTCCCATTGAAAAATGACTTTTTTAAAAGTGCAGTTCTGATGTTGCGTGATGGCCAAAAAGGTGTGTGGTACACCTATTCTGAAAAGATTTGTAATAGCGGCGTTAGGGAAAAAGCATTGTTATGAAGCATAACAATGCTTTTTCACTCATAACGCAAAACTCGTAATCTAGCTGTTTGTTATGTTGTCCAAATAGATTGAATAAGGTGGTAATATAACCAATATAACCATGATATAAAAGGAATATTTTATGTTTGTTTATGTCAATACTAGTGTTCTGGCACCGCTTTGTTTTTTTTTCTATATCCTGCTTTAGATCCTGCTTTAGATCACCAGGTATCAAGGTGTGAGGAGAGTGTTGCAAAACATTGGCCAGCTGGGTAGCTACAAATACCTAGTCAAATACTGATAGCACTGTATGTATGCTCAGATTAAATGTTAGTACACTGTATCTAGGGGTTCTGCATGCCCTCTTTTAGTTTGCTATTGATACACACAGGCACCTCTTTTTTTGTCTCTCTACTTCTAACTAACATTACTTTCCATAGCAACATCATTTTCAGGGCAGTCCTTTGCAAAATGTCCATATTCTTTAATATTAGCATTAGACAACATATTTGAGGTTATTGTGGACTCTTCCTGCTTTACAAAAATCTTTCCCCTTGCTGTAATGTCCCTCGGGTTGTAGAAACCCATCTGTTCCTCCTGAGACCCCCTTTTCCCCGGAAAAGTCTTACCCAATTTACTGGGACTCTGGATCTTTGTGGTTCTAGGTCTTTCTTGCTTGCGGATTTGTAGAAACTCTCCTGCAGCCAAATAGCATTCCACAAGGGCAACTAGATCATCAGCAGTATTAGGTTCACTCTGGCTGACCCTCCGCCATAGGGAAACAGGCAATCCTAGCAGGAACCGGTCCATCATGAGTTGTTCCACAATGTGACTAGCTGAGTTGACCTCTGGCAAGATGTATCAAGTCAAACATCTCTAACCGCATGGCTTTGTCTTGATTATAAGTCCAGGAGTGAAATCGCTGGGCCTCACTGCTGTCATTACTCTAAGGCGGGACAAGATTTCTGCTTTTTGTAGTTACTGGCCTGCTCAGGCTCCAAAGCATAAAATGCCTTCTGAGGTTCTCCACTCAGAACTGGCGCAAGGAGGTTTGCCCTTTCAGACGCAGGACACCCTTCCCTTTCGGCTGTCCTTTTTTTTGCAAATAGTTACTCACACTCACACACCTGCCCAGTCTCTCAGATAGGCCTTGGATCTCCTGCTGCATGGCACGTGTGATATTCTGCTGTTTCTCTCTTTCACCTAGATTACGAATTTTGCGTTTATGCTGATTTTGTTCCAATCAGCCAATAGAATGCGAGCTCAATCCTATTGGCTGATTGGATCAGCCAATAGGATTGAAGTTCAATCCTATTGGCTGATTGCTTCAGCCAATAGGATTTTTTCAACCTTAATTCCGATTGGCTGAATTCTATCAACCAAAAGGAATCTAAGGGACACCATCTTGGATGACGTCACTTAAAGGAACCTTCATTCGTCGGGAGTCGTCGTAAGAAGAGGATGCTCTGTGCCGGATGTCTTGAAGATGGACCCGCTCCGCACCGGATGGATGAAGATAGAAGATGCCGTCTGGATGAAAACTTCTGCCCATCTGGAGGACCACTTCTCCCTGCTTGGATGAAGACTTCTCCTGGTTTCGTAGAGGACTTTTTGTTGCTTTGTTGAGGACGTCTCCCGGCTTCTTTGATGATGGATGTCCGGTCTTCAAAACTGTAAGGGGATCTTTGGGGGTTAGTGTTAGGTTTTTTAAGGGTTTATTGGGTGGGTTTTAGTTTTAGATTAGGGACATTGGGCAGCAATAGAGCTAAATGCCCTTTTAAGGACAATGCCTATTCAAATGCAATTTTCAGGGCAATGGGGAGCATAGGTTTTATTAGTTAGGGTTTTATTTGGGGGGTTGGTTGTGTGGGTGGTGGGTTTTACTGTTGGGGATTGTTTGTATTTTTTACTGGTAAAAGAGCTGATTTCTTTGGGGCAATAACCCACATAAGGCCCTTTTAATGGCTTTTGGTAGTTTAGTTTAGTTTAGTTTAGGCTAGGTTTTTTTTTTTTTTTGGGGGGGGGTATTTTGATAGGGCTATTAGATTAGGTGTAATTAGTTTAAATATTTTGTAATTTGTTTTTTATTTTGTTTAATTTAGTGGGGTTTTTTTTGTAATTTGGGTAATTGTATTTAATTTATGTAATTGTTGTGTAATGTTAGGTGTTAGTATAACTCAGGTTAGGTTTTATTTCACAGGTAAATGTGTATTTATTTTAGCTAGGTAGTTAGTAAATAGTTAATAACTATTTAGTAACTATTCTACCTAGTTAAAATAAATACAAACTTGCCTGTAAAATAAAAGGAAACCCTAAGATAGATACAATGTAACTATTAGTTATATTGTAGCTAGCTTAGGTTTTATTTTATAGGTAAGTATTTAGTTTTAAATATGAATTATTTAGGTAATGATATTAGGTTTTATTTATTTTAATTATATTTGTTAGGGGGTGTTAGGGTTAGACTTAGGTTTAGGGGTTAATAAATTTAGTATAGTGGCGGCGACGTTAGGGGCAACAGATTAGGGGTTAATAAATGTAGGTAGGTGGCGGCAATATTAGGGACAGGGGTTAATAATATTTAACTAGTGTTTACAATGTGGGAGCGCGGCGGTTTAGGGGTTAATATGTTTATTCTAGTGGTGCCGATGTCTGGAGCGGCAGATTAGGGGTTAATAATTTTATTTTAGTGTTTGCAATGCGAGAGGGCCTCGCTTTTAGGGTTAATAGGTAGTTTATGGGTGTTAGCGTACTTTTTAGCACTTTAGCTATGAGTTTTATGCTACAGCTTTGTAGTGTAAAACTCATAACTACTGACTTTAGAATGCGTTACGAATCTTGCGGGATAGGCTGTACCGCTCACTTTTTGGCCTCCAAAAAAAACCTTGTAATGCCGGCGCTAAGGAAGTCCCATTGAAAAAAGACTTTACGAAAATTGCATAAGTTACTTTGTGGTACGCCCAAAAAAGTGTGCGGGACAGCTGTACCAACATGACTCGTAATAGCAGCCGTAGTGAAAAATCAGTTATAACCCATAACTCTGCTTTTTTACTCATAACGCAAGACTCTTAATCTAGACATAAGTTTATTTAAAAATAATAAACACTAAAATCATGTAAAATATAAAACACTGTTTTACAAAAAATAAACAAAATTATCAAAAATGAAAACAAATACACCTAATGTAATAGCCCTATAAGAATAAAAATGCCTCCCCAAAATAAAAACACCCCCTAGCCTATAATAAACTACCAATAGGCTTTAAAAGGGGTTCTTTTACCTGTAAAAAAATACAAAGTCCCCCAACAGTAAAACCCACCACCCAACCAACCCCCCCAAAATAAAAAAACTAACTCTCAAAAAAAAACAAGCTACCAATTGCCCCTAAAGGGGCATTTGTATGGGCATTGCCCTTAAAAGGGCATTTAGCTCTTTTGCATTGCCCTTAAAAGGGCATTCAGCTCTTTTAAAAAATCCCAAACCCTAATCTAAAAAAAACCCACCCACAAAAAAACACATAAAACCTAACACTAACCCCATAAGATCTACTCACTGTTTCTGAAGTCCGGACATCCAGGCGGCGAGGTCTTCATCCATCCCGGGGGTGTCTTCTATCTTCAGCCTGGTGGCACAGAGCGGAGCCATCCTGGAAGTTGATCCCACCCTACGCGGAGCGTCCTCTTCATATGGTCACCGCCGTACACTGAAGTTAAATGCAATATAGCAGTTTCAAAATGGTGTCCCTTGCATTCCTATTGGCTGATTTGATTCTTCAAATTCAAATCAGCCAATAGGATGAAAGCTTCTGAAATCCTATTAGCTGTTCAAAATAGCCAATAGAATAAGAGCTACTAAAATCCTATTGGCTGAATTGAACAACCAATAGTATTTCAGTAGCTCTCATCCTATTGGCTCTTTGAATAGCCAATAGTATTTCAGAAGCTCTCATCCTACCGGCTGATTTGAATTTGAAGAATCAAATCAGCCAATAGGAATATATTTACAAAAATCGCTACCTTTTATTCAACTTCAGTGTACGGCGGCGACTGTATAAAGAGGACGCTCAGTGGAGGATGGGATCCAGGATAGCTCTGCTCAGAACCGCCGGGCTGAAGATAGAAGACGCCCCCGGGATGGATAAAGACCCCGCCACTTGGATGAATACCTCACCGCCTGAATAAAGACTTCTCGCTGCCTGGATGTCCAGACTTCAGAAACCATGACTAGATTTTCTGGGGTTGACTAGATCTTCTGGGGTTAGTGCTAGGTTTTTTTTTTACTTTTTTGGGTGTTTTTTTTTTTTAGATTAGGGTGTGGGCTTTGAAAAAGAGCTAAATGTCCTTTTAAGGGCAATGCAAAAGATCTAAATGCCCTTTTAAGGGCAAAGCCCATACAAATGCCCATTTAGGGGAAATGGGTAGTTTTTTTTTTTAGAATTAGGTTTTTTATTATGGGGGGTTGATTGGGTTGTGAGTTTTACCGTTGGGGGACTTTGAATTTTTTTACAGGTAAAAGAGCTGATTTATTTAGGGCAATGCCCTACAAAATGCCCTTTTAAGGGCTATTGGTAGTTCATTGTAGGCTAGGGGGTGTTTTTATTTTGGGGGGCATTTTTATTTTTATAGGGCTGTGTAATTGTTTTATTTTTTATAATTTTGCTTATTTTTTTGTAATCAGTGTTTTTTATTTTTTCCTGATTTTAAGATTTATTATTTTTGGTAAACATATTATTTTAATTTTTTTCGTAGTGTGAGTTTTTTTTTAATTTGTAATTTAATTTTTTCTTTAATTGGTAGTATTTTTATTTTATTAGATTAGTTATGTTAGGTTAATTTATATTTAAATGTTAGGTTTATTTTTATACCACAGGTAAGTTTTTATTTATTTAAATAGCGTTATATTCTAATTTTAATTTAAAGTTAGGGGGGTTTTAGGTTTAGGGGTTAATAGTTTAATTAAGTGTTTTGGGATGTGGGGGCTTTTGGTTTAGGGGTTAATAGGTTTATTTAGTGGCGGAGATGTGGAAGGCTGGAGGTTTAAGGGTTAATAATGGCGATGTCAGGGAGCAGCGTAATAGGGGTTAATAGCTTTTATTAGTGGCAGTGATGTTGGGCGGCAGATTAGGAGTTAATAACTTTATTATAGTAGCGGCAATGTTGGGAGCGGCAGATTAGGGGTTTATAACTTTATTTAGGTGTCCGCGATGTCGGGGCAGCAGATTAGGGGTGTTTAGACTTGGGGTTTATGTTTGGGTGTTAGGTTTAAACGTAACTTTTTTTCCCCATAAACGTCAATGGAGTTGCATTACGGTGATCGCCATTCCGCACTTCAGGTGTTAGTTTTCTTTCTAACACTCTCTCCCCATTGATGTCTATGGGGGAAAGCGTGCATGAGCACATTAAAAGCAGCCCTTGGCTTTTGTGCGGTATGGAGGTTAATGCCACCATATCGCACGCAGAAGGAGGCTTTTCAGAAACTCGTAATGGCAGCGCCATGGAGAGTGAAATAACGCAACTTTTTTGCTTTCGTTTTGCACTCTCTATAGTGCAAAACTCATAATTTGTTTGTGTTAATACCAGTTGTTGTAGTACTGCAATATTTTCCTGCTGGTTGGCAGTAGCTTGCTGCTGTGTGGCAGTGGCCTTTTGCTGTTTGGCTATAGCCTGTAGTAAAGCCTTTACAACTTCCTCCATTTTTAAGTGTGGTATTGTTTCCTTAACAGACTATCGACATGATCACCCGCTGTCTCCACCATATGTGACCTGGGATCTTGCAATCAAACAGTCTTCAAAGCTGGAAACACCACACAAGTTTGTAGCTTTATAAAATATAGTCCATTTATTAACCGATCTGGCAAAAACAGGCAAAATAAACATAAACAAAACAAAGGAGGCTTGCTCCACTGAACACTTACTAGCAAGTACAACTGACTGCACTAAATAGCTTTTCACAAAAGAAAAATGCACAGACCTTTCAAACTTTGTTTTTCCTTTAGAGATAATTCCTCTCAGTCTCTCAGGAGAGTGTTGCAGTTTCCTTTACTGCTGGCATTCTCACTCTGAATCTGACTGGGGATTTTTATTAGCACCTGCTGTAAATTACCACATGCAGGTGAATAGCTAGCTGGGTGAGACGGAATTCCTGGACTGGACTTTCTCACATGATGTGCTGATTGCAAACTGCAAGGTGGAGCACTGGCCCGCCCTACTCTCCAAATGCTCCATGCCAGGGACCCATAACTAAATCACATATTTCTCTTGTTAAGTGTATTCAGTCCACGGGTCATCCATTACTTATCGGATATATTCCCTTCCCAACAGGAAGTTGCAAGAGGATCACCCAAAGCAGAGCTGCTATATAGCTCCTCCCCTCACATGTCATATCCAGTCATTCTCTTGCAACCCTCAACATAGGAGGTCGTGAGAGGAGAGTGGTAGTGTGCTGTTTTTTTTCTCAGGCAGTATTTGGAAGAAGAATCTGCCTGCGTTTTCTATGATCTTAGCAGAAGTAACTAAGATCCACTGGCTGTTCTCGCACATTCTGAGGAGTGGGATAACTTCAGAAAGGGAATAGCGTGTGGGGTCTCCTGCAAATAAGGTATGTGCAGTAAAATATTTTTCTAAGGAATGGAATTGACTAATAAAATACTGCTGATACCGATGTAATGTAAGAACAGCCTTAAAGGCAGTGAAAGCAACTGGTAGGCTGATTAATGTATATGCAGTAAAGTAATTTTCTAAGGAATGGAATTTGACTAAGAAAATGCTACTAATACTGAAGTAATGTAATAAGCCTTAAAATGCAGTAGAAGGACTGGTATCCGGCTTATCAATAGAGATACATACTCTTTAGAAAAAGGATGTTTAAAATGTTTGCTGGCATGTTTAATCGTTTTTGTGAGGTACATTGGTGATAAAACTTATTGGGGCATGAATTTTTCCACATGGCTGACTTATATTTCTGCATAGAAACAGTTAACTGAGGTTCCCACTGTTGTAATAATGAGTGGGAGGGGCCTATTTTAGCGCTTTTTTGCACAGTAAAAATTCAGTCTCAGTCTTCCTGCTTCTTCCTGCATGATCCAGGATGTCTCTAGAGTGCTCAAGGGACTTCAAAAGTCATTTTTGAGGGAGGTAATCAGTCACAGCAGACCTGTGACAGTGTGTTGACTGTGTTAAAAACGTTTTTTTCTCTATTTGATCATCCGTTTTGGGTATTAAGGGGTTAATCATCCATTTGCAAGTGGGTGCAATGCTCTGCTAACTTAATACATTTACTGTGAAAATTTGGTTGCTATAACTGATTTGGTTCATTGTTATTTCAACTGTGACAGTTGTTTGTGCTTCTTAAAGGCGCAGTAGCGTTTTCTATATTGCTTGTAAATTTATTTTAAAGTGTTTTCCAAGCTTGCTAGTCTCATTGCTAGTCTGTTTAAACATGTCTGACACAGAAGAATCTGTTTGTTCACTATGTTTGAAGGCCAGTGTGGAGCCCCATAGAAATATGTGTACTAAATGTATTGATTTCACTTTAAATAATAAAGGTCAATCTTTATCTATAAAAGAATTATCACCAGACGACGAGGGGGAAGTTATGCCGACTAACTCTCCTCACGTGTCAGTACCTTCGCCTCCCGCTCAGGGGGCGTGTGCTAATATGGCGCCAAGTACATCAGGGACGCCCATAGCAATTACTTTACAGGACATGGCTACAATCATGAATAATACCCTGTCAGAAGTATTATCTAGATTGCCAGAATTGAGAGGCAAGCACGATAGCTCTGGGATTAGGAGAGATGCAGAGCGCGCTGGTGCTGTAAGAGCCATGTCTGATACTGCGTCACAGTTTGCAGAACATGAGGACGGAGAGCTTCATTCTGTGGGTGACGGATCTGATCAGGGGAAACCTGATTCAGAGATCTCTAATTTTAAATTTAAGCTTGAGAACCTCCGTGTATTGCTTGGGGAGGTTTTAGCTGCTCTGAATGACTGTAACACAGTGGCAATTCCAGAGAAATTGTGTAGGCTGGATAGATACTATGCGGTACCCTTGTGTACTGACGTTTTTCCTATACCTAAAAGGCTTACTGAAATTATTAGCAAGGAGTGGGATAGACCCGGTGTGCCATTTTCCCCGCCTCCTATATTTAGGAAGATGTTTCCAATAGACGCCACTACACGGGACTTATGGCGGACGGTCCCTAAGGTGGAGGGAGCAGTTTCTACTTTAGCTAAGCGTACTACTATCCCGGTGGAGGATAGCTGTGCTTTTTCGGATCCAATGGATAAAAAAATAGAAGGTTACCTTAAGAAAATGTTTGTTCAACAAGGTTTTATTTTGCAGCCCCTTGCATGAATTGCGCCTGTCACTGCTGCTGCGGCACTCTGGTTTGAGTCTCTGGAAGAGGCCATTCACACAGCTCCATTGGATGAAATTATGGACAAGCTAAAATCACTTAAGCTAGCTAATGCATTTGTTTCTGATGCCAATGTACATTTGACTAAACTAACGGCTAAGAACTCCGGATTCGCCATCCAGGCGCGGAGAGGGCTATGGCTTAAATCCTGGTCAGCTGACGTGATTTCAAAATCGAAATTACTTAATATTCCTTTCAAGGGGCAGACCTTATTCGGGCCCGGCTTGAAAGAAATTATTGCTGACATCACTGGAGGTAAGGGTCATACCCTTCCTCAAGACAGGGCCAAATCAAAGGCCAAACAGTCTAATTTTCGTGCCTTTTGAAATTTCAAGGCAGGAGCAGCATCAACTTCCTCCGCCCCAAAACAGGAAGGAACTGTTGCTCGCTACAGACAGGCCTGGAAAACTAACCAGTCCTGGAACAAGGGCAAGCAGGCCAGAAAACCTACTACTGCCCCCAAGACAGCATGAAGGAACGCCCCCCTATCCAGAAACGGATCTAGTGGGGGGCAGACTTTCTCTCTTCGCCCAGGCGTGGGCAAGAGATGTCCAGGATCCCTGGGCATTGGAGATCATATCTCAGGGATATCTTCTGGACTTCAAAGCTTCTCCTCCTCGAGGGAGATTCCATCTATCAAGGTTATCAGAAAACCAGATAAAGAAAGAGGCATTCCTACGCTGTGTACAAGACCTCCTAGTAATGGAGGTAATCCACCCGGTTCCGCGGACGGAACAAGGACAGGGATTTTACTCAAATCTGTTTGTGGTTCCCAAGAAAGAGGGAACCTTCAGACCAATCTTGGACCTAAAGATCTTAAACAAATTCCAAAGAGTTCCATCATTCAAAATGGAAACTATTCGAACCATCCTACCCATGATCCAAGAGGGTCAGTACATGACCACAGTGGACTTAAAGGATGCCTACCTTCACATACCAATTCACAAAGATCATTATCGGTACCTGAGATTTGCCTTTCTAGACAGGCATTACCAGTTTGTAGCTCTTCCCTTTGGGTTGGCTACGGCCCCGAGAATCTTTACAAAGGTTCTGGGCTCACTTCTGGCGGTTCTAAGACCGCGAGGCATAGCGGTGGCTCCGTATCTAGATGACATCCTGATACAGGCGTCAAGCTTTCAAATGGCCAAGTCTCATGGAAGTGCATGGAAGTCAAGTGCATGGAAGTAATCGGCTTAATGGTAGCGGCAATGGACATAGTTGCGCGCCTGCATCTCAGACCGCTGCAATTATGCATGCTAAGTCAGTGGAATGGGGATTACGCAGATTTGTCCACTCTACTAAATCTGGATCAGGAGACCAGAGATTCTCTTCTCTGGTGGCTTTCTCGGGTCCATCTGTCCAAGGGCATGACCTTTCGCAGGCCAGATTGGACGATTGTAACAACAGATGCCAGCCTTCTAGGTTGGGGCGCAGTCTGGAACTCCCTGAAGGCTCAGGGATCGTGGACCCAGGAGGAGAAACTCCTCCCAATAAATATTCTGGAATTAAGAGCAATATTCAATGCTATTCTAGCTTGGCCTCAGTTAGCAACACTGAGGTTCATCAGATTTCAGTCGGACAACATCACGACTGTGGCTTACATCAACCATCAAGGGGGAACCAGGAGTTCCCTAGCGATGTTAGAAGTCTCAAAGATAATTCGCTGGGCAGAGTCTCACTCTTGCCACCTGTCAGCGATCCACATCCCAGGCATGGAGAACTGGGAGGCGGACTTTCTAAGTCGCCAGACTTTTCATCCGGGGGAGTGGGAACTTCATCCGGAGGTGTTCGCTCAACTGATTCATCGTTGGGGCAAACCAGAACTGGATCTCATGGCGTCTCGCCAGAACGCCAAGCTTCCTCATTACGGATCCAGGTCCAGGGACCCGGGAGCGGCGCAAATAGATGCTCTAGCAGCCCCTTGGGTTTTCAACATGGCTTATGTGTTTCCACCGTTTCCGCTGCTGCCTCGACTGATTGCCAAGATCAAACAGGAGAGAGCATTGGTGATTCTGATAGCGCCACGCAGGACCTGGTATGCAGACCTAGTGGACATGTCGTCCTGTCCACCATGGTCTCTGCCCCTGAGGCAGGACTTTCTAATACAAGGTCCTTTCAACCATCCAAATCTAAATTCGCTGAGGCTGACTGCATGGAGATTGAACGCTTGATCCTATCAAAGCATGGCTTCTCAGAGTCAGTTATTGATACCTTAATACAGGCACGGAAGCCTCTAACCAGAAAAATCTACCATAAGAAATGGCGTAAATACTTATATTGGTGCAAATCCAAGAGTTACTCATGGAGTAAGGTTAGGATTCCTAGGATATTGTCCTTTCTACAAGAGGGTTTGGAAAAGGGCTTATCTGCTAGTTCGTTAAAGGGACAGATTTCTGCTCTGTCTATTCTTTTGCACAAGCGTCTGGCAGAAGTTCCAGACGTCCAGGCTTTTTGTCAGGCTTTGGCTAGGATTAAGCCTGTGTTTAAGACTGTTGCTCCGCCGTGGAGCTTAAACTTGGTTCTTAAAGTTCTTCAAGGTGTTCCGTTTGAACCCCTTCATTCCATTGATATTAAGCTTTTATCTTGGAAAGTTCTGTTTTTGATGGCTATTTCCTCGGCTTGAAGAGTCTCTGAGTTATCTGCCTTACATTGTGATTCTCCATATCTGATTTTCCATTCAGACAAGGTAGTTCTGCGTACTATACCTGGGTTTTTACCTAAGGTAGTTTCTAACAGGAATATCAATCAGGAGAGTGTTGTTCCATCCTTATGTCCTAATCCTTCTTCAAAGAAGGAACGACTTTTGCATAATCTGGACATAGTCCGTGCCCTGAAGTTCTATTTACAGGCAACTAAAGATTTTCGTCAAACTTCTTCCCTGTTTGTCGTTTACTCTGGACAGAGGAGAGGTCAAAAAGCTTCGGCAACCTCTCTCTCCTTTTGGCTTCGTAGCATAATACGTTTAGCCTATGAGACTGCTGGACAGCAGCCCCCTGAAAGAATTACAGCTCATTCCACTAGAGCTGTGGCTTCCACCTGGGCATTTAAGAATGAGGCCTCTGTTGAACAGATTTGCAAGGCTGCGACTTGGTCTTCGATTCACACCTTTTCAAAATTTTACAAATTTTACACTTTTGCTTCTTCGGAGGCTGTTTTTGGGAGAAAGGTTCTACAGGCAGTGGTTCCTTCCATTTAAGTTCCTGCCTTGTCCCTCCCATCATCCATGTACTTTAGCTTTGGTAATGGTATCCCATAAGTAATGGATGACCCGTGGACTGAATACACTTAACAAGAGAAAACATAATTTATGCTTACCTGATAAATGTATTTCTCTTGTAGTGTATTCAGTCCACGGCCCGCCCTGTCTTTCTTAAGGCAGATCTAAATTTTAATTAAAACTTCAGTCACCACTGCACCCTATGGTTTCTCCTTTCTTGTCTTGTTTCGGTCGAATGACTGGATATGACATGTGAGGGGAGGAGCTATATAGCAGCTCTGCTTTAGGTGATCCTCTTGCAACTTCCTGCTGGGAAGGGAATATATCCCATAAGTAATGGATGACCCGTGGACTGAATACACTACAAGAGAAATAAATTTATCAGGTAAGCATAAATTATGTTTTTCTTTATGTGGTAAACAAACACAACTATTCTCTCTGGGGTTGTCAGACAATACCCTGCACTGTAGCACTTTTGGGGTAATATAGACTCCTTCCAATACTATGCCTTGGCTTCTGTCACAATATATACATACACAGACGCACACACTCACTTTTGAACCCTTTCCAGTCAAATACCTTGAAACATGAAATATGTTAAAATGTGTTTTACTGGGCTTTGAATAGAAATATTAAATTTTAAATAGCTATTTCTATATATAAATCTGTATATACATACATTATGAGCTAAATTACAAGTGGCGTGCCAAACAATTGTGCTAGCGTTTTCGCAATAGTTTGCACCCCCTTTCAATAGCACTGATTTAAAAAGTGAAACAAAACGCGAGAATCCTTACTGTGATCTCAGAGCTGTAGTTAACCGTTTTGCAAAAATAAAATGTTGCACAAAACAATTCAAAAACACATTACAAAGTACACTTACACTCACATTAACACTGTGTAATAAAAAATATTCTAAAAAAATGTTGCACACAAAAGTTATAAGGGTGTAAAGATATGCGATCTCGGGTGTTAGAAAAAAAGCAGCAGAAGGGTTTTAACATTTAGATATGTTACTGCTAAAGTGCAGAAATCAGTTATTCTGCAGATTATCTAGGTAATGTGCAGATTAACTAGCGCGATCCATTAAAGTGCAGAAAAATTGTTTCATTTATCAAATTACCTAGGTAATCTGCAAATTACCTAGATAATTTGAACATTACCTACTCTGCACTCGTTAAAGTGAAAATAAGATATTTTTCTGGAACAACAGCAACAGTAACAATGTAAGACATTTTCTGGCACTCGTTAAAGTGAAAATAAGATATTTTCTGGAACAACAGCAACAGTTACAATTTATTTCGTTAAAGTGAACTATAACAATTAATGAAATTAACATTGTTATTTATTTCGTTAAACTCAACTATAACAATGAATGAAATTAACATAATGTTATTTATTTATTTTGTTCAAGTGAACTATATCAAATCACTTTTAAATAAGACAACAGCAACAGCAATATCTAAGAATTAATCATCAATCAATTAAAAAAATATAATACAAACAATCAAACGGTTTAAAATATTAGATCTAGGAAATCAATTTGCAGTCAAAATTTTTTTTATTGCTGTTTTTAGATTTGATATACTAAATTAATTTGTAAAATATATGATAAAAGTATGCTTACTTATTTGTGCAATCTAAAAATTGGTGACACTTTGAATTACATAGCAATAGTTTTTTGCGACAAGCACACCTATTTGTGGTACATTTAGATTTGCAGTCACATTTTCTGAGCAGTACCAAGGGATTGTTTTATTGCTGTTTGATGCAAAGATATTTCTACAGCAGGGACATTTTCTTTCGCTAAAAATCCCTCTTTCCCTCAGATTTTGCATGCAATTGATTTAAAATACCCGTTTTAGTACCAAGTTTATAAAAGCCATCCTCTGTTTTACTAAGAACCACAGCTAAAATCGACCGAGCATCAGTTTTTGCTCTGTCTACTTCGGGCACTTTAATTCTCACAGTGACACCTTCATTGGGTGCTTTGCATTTAAAACTGCTAACATTTTCTTTGCTTGCTTTTCTAAACCTTTCTTGGATTCATCACGCCGTATTTTCTGATCCATATTCTTTTTACAGATGTTGCACAATACATTCTTACCATACCCTTCCTCTTTAGGATCTATTTCACCACAAATAACATGAACAAACATATAACACGATTTACACTTGTGAGCACCTGATGCTGCTTTTGAGCAAACAATACAGACTATGTCTTGTATAGTCCTCTTTTTCAGGCTCTGTACGAAACTGTGATGGGGATTCTGCAGAAGTTGAGGGTAACGGAATGTCCTCTTGAGTAAGGTTTAACTGTGATCCCATAATCACAGTCTCTTGTGAATCTTCTAATTTTTCAAGGTCTTCTTCAGTATTTACCGAATGTAATACACTTTGTGGTATAATAGAAGAAGAAAATGCAACTTTTGCGGGACAACCGAACATGGCTTCATATGGACTTCTTTTTATTGCAGAATGATAGGCAAATTGTGAAAGGAAATGCACTTTAACGATACAGAAGCTGTTAATGTGCACAATACCTAGGTAAAATGCTGAAAACTCTTGATTCCGCACTTTAACTGAGCAAATCAGTTGATCTGCAGATTAGCTAGGTAATGTGCACATTAACGGCTTTCACACTTTAGTGGTAACAGATACATACATGTCTTTATATGGATATGTATTGCCATTAAGTAGATGAAACATGTAAAATCATATTTATTCAATTTTAATAAAGGTTTTAACTATGTATTTACTGTAAATATTTCACATTTCAATGTTCTGTACAAAGCAGAATATGGTCTATATATTTATAAATTGATATACCTATATATATCTGTATATATCTTTACCTATATATAATCATCTATTTTTATACTGTAGGTATAAATATACCGGTATATTGTACCAAAATACCATCAGATAAATGTAGAAATATGCATTTATAAATAATAAGAACATCACCATATGTGATGGTGTTTGTGTGAGAGTGGGGTGTTAGGTTTTGTTTCCACTTTTTTTCTCCATTGACTTCTATGGGGAATACATGAATGCACACACGATATTCTAAGTATGGATTTTTGCACTAATTGGGTTACCGCTGGAGAAAAACTGTTTACTTTGAACTTGTAATACCAGCGCAACATGACTAGCACAAAAATGAAAATCCCAGTAGAGTTTTTGCTATAGCAAAAATGCAAAATAACGCTCCACTTGTAATTTAGCCCTAAATATTTATGCTTGTATAGTTGCCAACTGTCCCTTTTTTTTTTCGTAACCGTCCCTTTTTTGACATTGCTTGCTTATTTTGGTACTTGCTGTAAATTTATTCTTAATATGCCAGTTATGTGCTTAAGGGAGTTGATAAGGAGCTTCATGATTTGACCTGGATTAAATGGTTATAACAGTGCATAAAAGAAAATACTCTAACATTTTAGAGCAATTTTATTATTGCACTATTTCTTGCATAAAACTATCGGCTAGATTACAAGTCTTGCGTTAGCCTTAAAAAGCAGCGTTGAAAGGTCCCAACGCTGCTTTTTAATGCCTGCTGGTATTACAAGTCTGACAGGTAAAGGTTTACCGCTCACTTTTCTTCCGCGACTCAAGCATACTGCAAATCCCCTTAGGTCAATTGTGTATCCTATATTTTTAATGGGATTTGCCTAACGCCGGTATTACGAGTCTTGAAAGAAGTGAGCGGTAGACCCTCTTCTATCAAGACTCCTACCACATTTAAAAGTCAGTAGTTAAGAGTTTTATGGGCTAACGCCGTAACATAAAACTCTTAACTAAAGTGCTAAAAAGTACACTAACACCCATAAACTACCTATTAACCCCTAAACCGAGCCCCCCCCCCACATCGCAAAAACTTAAATAGAATTTTTAACCCCTAATCTGCCAACTGGACATCACCGCCACTGTAATAAATATATTAACCTCTAAACCGCCGCACTCCCGCCTCACAAACACTAGTTACATTTTATTAACCCTTAATCTGCCGTCCCTAACATCGCCGACACCTATCTACATTTATTAACCCCTAATCTGCTGCCCCCAACATCGCCGCTACTATATTAAGTTTATTAACCCCTAAACCTAAGTCTAACCCTAAGTCTAACCCCCCCTAACTTAAATATAATTTAAATAAAACAAAATAAAATTTCTACAATTAAATAAATTAATCCTATTTAAAACGAAATAATTACCGATAAAATAAACCCTAAGATAGCTACAATATAACCAATAGTTACATTTGTATCTATCTTAGGGTTTATTTTTATTTTACAGGCAACTTTGTATTTATTTTAACTAGGTACAATAGTTATTAAATATTTATTAACTATTTAATAGCTACCTAGTTAAAATAAGTACAAATTTACCTGTAAAATAAATCCTAACCTAAATTACAATTATACCTAACACTACAATATCATTAAATTAATTACATAAACTACCTACAAATAACTACAATTAAATTAAATAAACTAAGGTACAAAAAACAACAAACACTAAATTACAGAAAATAAAAAAATAATCCCCCTAATAAAATAAAAAAAGCCCCACAAAATTATAAAAATCCCTACCCTATACTAAATTACAAATAGCCCTTAAAAGGGCTTTTTCCAGGGCATTGCCACAAAATAATCAGCTCTTTTACCTGAAAAAAATACAATACCCCCCAACATTAAAACCCACCACCCACACACCCAACCCTACTCTAAAACCCACCCAATCCCCCCTTAAAAAAACCTAACACTACTCCCTTGAAGATCACCCTACCTTGAGATGTCTTCACCCAGCTGGGCACAAGTGGACCTCCAGAGGGGCAGAAAGCTTCATCCGATCCGGGCAAAGGAGGTCCTACAAGCGGCAGAAGTCTTCATCCAGACGGCATCTTCTATCTTCATCCATCCGGAGCGGAGCGGGTCCATCTTCAATCCACCCGACGCAGAGCATCCTCTTCAAACGAAGTCCAAGCGAAGAATGAAGGTTCCTTTAAATGACGTCATCCAAGATGGCGTCCCTTGAATTCCGATTGGCTGATAGGATTCTATCAGCCAATCGGAATTAAGGTAGGAAAAATCCTATTGGCTCTTGCAATCAGCCAATAGGATTGAGCTTGCATTCTATTGGCTGATTGGAACAGCCAATAGATTGTGAGCTCAATCCTATTGGCTGATTGGATCAGCCAATAGGATTGAACTTCAATCCTATTGGCTGATTGCATCAGCCAATAGGATTTTTCCTACCTTAATTCCGATTGGCTGATAGAATCCTATCAGCCAATCGGAATTCAAGGGATGCCATCTTGGATGACGTCATTTAAAGGAACCTTCATTCTTATTTTTTTATTTTCTGTAATTTAGTGTTTGATGTTTTTCGTACTTTAGTTTATTTAATTTAATTGTAGTTAATTGTAGGTAGTTTATGTAATTCATTTAATGATAGTGTAGTGTTAGGTGTAATTGTAATTTAGGTTAGGATTTATTTTACAGGTAAATTTGTACTTATTTTAACTAGGTAGCTATTAAATAGTTAATAACTATTTAATATCTATTCTACCTAGTTAAAATAAATGCAAAGTTGCCTGTAAAATAAATATAAATCCTAAGCTAGATACAATGTAACTATAAGTTATATTGTAGCTAGTTTAGGGTTTATTTTATAGGTATTTTGTTTTAAATAGGAATAATTTATTTAATTGTAGTTATTTTATTTAGATTTATTTAAATTATATTTATATTAGGGGGGTGTTAGGGTTAGTGTTAGACTTAGGTTTAGGGGTTAATAACTTTATTATAGTGGCGGAGACATTGGCGGCAGCAGATTAGGGGTTAATAAGTGTAGGTAGGTTGCGGCGATGTTGGGGGGGCAGATTAGGGGTTAATAAATATAATGTAGGGTTCGGCGATGTTGGGGGCATCAGATTAGGGGTTAATAGGGATAATGTCAGGAGAGGCAGATTAGGGGTTAATAATATAATGCAGGTGGCGATGATGTTGGGGGTGGCAGATTAGGGGTTAATAAGTGTAAGATTAGGGGTGTTTAGACTCGGGGTTCATGTTAGGGTGTTAGGTGTAGACATAAAATTCCTTTCCCCATAGGCAACAATGGGGCTCCGTTAGGAGCTGAATGCTGCTTTTTTGCAGGTGTTAGTTTTTTTTTTTCAGCCGGCTCAGCCCCATTGTTTCCTATGGGGAAATCGTGCACAAGCATGTTTAGCCATCTTACCGCTACCATAAGCAACGCTGGTATTGAGGTGAGATGTAGAGCAAAATTTTGCTCTATGCTCACCTTTTTGCGGCTAACACCAGGTTTAAAAAAACCTGTAATACCAGCGTTGTCTTAAGGTAGTGTTTAAAAAAAAAGGCTCGTTAGCAACGCACCCCTGTAATCTAGGTGTATGTGTTTAAACTGTGCAAAATGGATTAAACATATATTTAAAGTAATCTTCAGAAAAGCACTGCACTACTGGGAGCTACCTTAACACATCTTGGGCTCGACCACATACGTGGCGTCGCCCACAAAAGCCGGCTTCAGCTATTTTTAGACAGATGTAGCAATCACATATATGGCACTGCATACAAATGCGGCACATATATTTTAAATGTCAGCCGCTGTTTTTAGTCCCATTAACTAATATAGAAACGGCGTCGCAAGTCGGTATCACATATTCAGCGGAAGGACTTACGTGGCGAAAATGGAGAAATTTTACTCTATATTCACCTCGCCACACATAGGCAGGTGCAGCAAGCCTTGTGCTGAGTATATCAGCACCGTAATTCCCTGGAACAAACAAACACCTGACGCATGCACAATATGTACCTCTCAACTGCCATCCACACACTGCAATAACTAAAAAAATGAATTAACCCCTAATCTGCCAACCCCTAAATCACAAAGTACCTAATAAAGTTATTAACCCCTAATCCACCACCCACCCAAAAGCAAAGTATCTAATTACACTATTAAACTCTAATCCACCAACCCCCCACAATGCAAACTACCTATTAACACTATTACACTGTAATCCACCAACCCCCCACAACGCAATCTACCTAATTAACCTATTAACCCCTAAACTGCCATCCCCCACAATGCAAAGTTTTAATCTAATTACTAAAACACCTAAGGCGCGATCCGATATAGATCGTAGTTTGCGGCGCAAGCGAGGGAACCCGCGTCGCCCGCAGTTTCAGCTCGCAACTCGAGCTATCCCATATACGGCGCCGTCAGATGCTAAAGTGCCGTAAGTCGGATAAACCAGCGATGTCCAGAAATCTGCGCAAGTACAAATTTCTGGTGTCGCCAGTGACTTGCGGCACGTTAGAAACTGCCGGCGCCTACAAAACCTGACTAAAGTCTAAATCACCCGCACTGTCTAACACGCCTCCTAAACATAGCCCGACACATCTAACACGCCTCCCTAACATAGCCCGACACGTCTAACCCTCTATCCGCTATCCCCCCTCTCTATCCTAACAATAAAATATGTATTAACCCCTAAACCGCCGCTACCTAATAAAGTTATCAACCCCTAAACCGCCGCCAGCTATATTAAATCTATAACCCCCTAACACCGCCGCCATCTACCTTACCTACCCCCTAAAGTGAGCCCCTACCCCGCCGCTATCTATTTTAAAATTATTAACCCCAATCTAATCCCCCTACCCCGCCGCCATGTATATTAAATTATTTAACCCCTAAAATACTAAACTATACCTACCGCTAAACCTAAGTCTAACCCTACAAATAGCCCTGAAAAGGGCTTTTTGCGTGGCATTGCCCCAAAATAACAGCTCTTTTGCCAGCCCTTAAAAGGGGCTTTTTGTGGGGGCATGCCCCAAAGAATTCAGCTCTTTTGCCAGCCCTTAAAAGGGCTTTTGGCGGGCTTTGTCACAAAGTAAACTGCTCTTTTGCCTACAATCTACATCCCCCTACACCGCGGCCACCTATTAATAAATGTATTAACCCCTAATCTAATCCCCCTACACCGCCGCCAGCTATATTAACTATATTATCCCTAATTATATTAGGGTTAATATAGTTAATATAGTTATTATATTATATATAAACTATATTAACCCCTAATTATATTAGGGTTAATATAGTTAATATCGTTATTATATTATATATATATATGAGTATTTTGACCACATCATCCTCTTTATGCATGTTGTCTTACTCCAAGCTGTATAGGCTCGAAAGCCTACTACCAATTAAGCATATTAGGTGATGTGCATCTCTGTAATGAGAAGGGGTGTGGTCTAATGACATCAACACCCTATATCAGGTGTGCATAATTATTAGGCAACTTCCTTTCCTTTGGCAAAATGGGTCAAAAGAAGGACTTGACAGGCTCAGAAAAGTCAAAAATAGTGAGATATCTTGCAGAGGGATGCAGCACTCTTAAAATTGCAAAGCTTCTGAAGCGTGATCATCGAACAATCAAGCATTTCATTCAAAATAGTCAACAGGGTCGCAAGAAGCGTGTGGAAAAACCAAGGCGCAAAATAACTGCCCATGAACTGAGAAAAGTCAAGCGTGCAGCTGCCAAGATGCCACTTGCAACCAGTTTGGCCATATTTCAGAGCTGCAACATCACTGGAGTGCCCAAAAGCACAAGGTGTGCAATACTCAGAGACATGGCCAAGGTAAGAAAGGCTGAAAGACGACCACCACTGAACAAGACACACAAGCTGAAACATCAAGACTGGGCAAAGAAATATCTCAAGACTGATTTTTCTAAGGTTTTATGGACTGATGAAATGAGAGTGAGTCTAGATGGGCCAGATGGATGGGCCCGTGGCTGGATTGGTAAAGGGCAGAGAGCTCCAGTCCGACTCCCGCCAGCAAGGTGGAGGTGGAGTACTGGTTTGGGCTGGTATCATCAAAGATGAGCTTGTGGGGCCTTTTTGGGTTGAGGATGGAGTCAAGCTCAACTCCCAGTCCTACTGCCAGTTTCTGGAAGGCACCTTCTTCAAGCAGTGGTACAGGAAGAAGCCTGCATCCTTCAAGAAAAACATGATTTTCATGCAGGACAATGCTCCATCACACGCGTCCAAGTACTCCACAGCGTGGCTGGCAAGAAAGGGTATAAAAGAAGAAAATCTAATGACATGGCCTCCTTGTTCACCTGAACCCCATTGAGAACCTGTGGTCCATCATCAAATGTGAGATTTACAAGGAGGGAAAACAGTACACCTCTCTGAACAGTGTCTGGGAGGCTGTGGTTGCTGCTGCACGCAATGTTGATGGTGAACAGATCAAAACACTGACAGAATCCATGGATGGCAGGCTTTCGAGTGTCCTTGCAAAGAAAGGTGGCTATATTGGTCACTGATTTGCTTTTCTTTTGTTTTTGAATGTCAGAAATGTATATTTGTGAATGTTGAGATGTTATATTGGTTTCACTAGTAAAAATAAATAATTGAAATGGGTATATATTTGTTTTTTGTTAAGTTGCCTAATAATTATGCACAGTAATAGTCATCTGCACACACAGATATCCCCCTAAAATAGCTATAACTAAAAACAAACTAAAAACTACTTCCAAAACTATTCAGCTTTGATATTAATAAGTTTTTTTGGGTTCATTGAGAACATGGTTGTTGTTCAATAATAAAATTAATCCTCAAAAATACAACTTGCCTAATAATTCTGCACTCCCTGTATATATATATGTATTAAGTATAATAACCCTATCTAACTCTAACATCCTAACTAAACTCTTATTAAAATAAATCTAATATTAATATTATTAATTAAAATATTCCTATTTAAATCTAAATACTTACCTATAAAATAAACCCTAAGATAGCTACAATATAATTAATAATTACACTGTAGCTATTTTAGGGTTTATATTTATTTTACAGGTACATTGTTAATTATTTTAACTAGGTATAATAGCTATTAAATAGTTATTACCTATTTAATAGCTACCTAGTTAAAATAATTACCCAATTAACTGTAAAATAAATCCTAACCTAAGTTACAAATACACCTACACTCTCAATAAATTAAATAAACTAGAAATATCTATCTAAAAATACAATTAAATAAACTAAACTAAATTACAAAAAAAAAAAAACACTAAATTACAAAAAATAAAAAAAAGATTACAAGATTTTTAAGCTAATTATACCTATTCTAAGCCCCCTAATAAAATAATAAACCCCCAAAATAAAAAAAAATTCCCTACCCTATTCTAAATTGAAAATAGTTCAAAGCTCTTTTACCTTACCAGCCCTTAAAAGAGCCTTTTGTGAGGGCATGCCCCAAAGAAAACTGCTCTTTTGCCTGAAAAAAAACACACAATACCACCCCCCCAACATTACAACCCACCACCCACATACCCCTAATCTAACCCAAACCCCCTTAAATAAACCTAAACACTACCCCCTGAAGATCTCCCTACCTTGTATTCACCCCGCCGGGCAGAACTCTTCATCCGATCCGGGCGATGTCCAATCAAGCGGCAAAGAAGAATTCTTCATCCCTGTGATGTCTTTCTCCAAGCGGCAGCAAAGTCTTCTTCCATCGGGCAGCATCTTCCATTAAGCGGCATCTTCAATCTTCATTCTTCGCTCCTCAAACGCGGAGCATCCATCCCGGCCGACGACTGAACGAGGAATAAGGTACCTTTAAATGACGTCATCCAAGATGGCATCCGTCAAATTTCGATTGGCTGATAGGATTCTATCAGCCAATCGGAATTAAGGTAGAAAAATCTGATTGGCTGATTGGAATCAGCCAATCAGATTCAAGTTCAATCTGTCTTTATATAAAAAAAAGCAACCTGAGGTTAAATTAAATTAAAACATCTAATATTACAAAAAAATAAAAAATCTAAGATTACAGAAAAAAATTAACAAAATTATCCAAAATAAAAAATGTAAACCTTACAAATACCCCTTTAAGAGCAATGGGTAGATTAGATTTTTTTTAGAGTTAGGTCTTTTTTTATTTTGGGGGGTTGGGTGGGTGGGTGGTGCATTTTACTGTTAGGGGTTATTTGTACTTTTTTATGTAAAATAGCTGATTTCTTCAGGGCAATGCCCCACAAAAGGCCCTTTTAAGGGCTATTGGTAGTTTAGTGTTAGATTAGGTGTGTTTTTATTTTGGGTGGCAGTTTTGTTTTTTATAGAGGTATTAGATTATGTTTACATTTTTTTATTTTTTCTGTAATCTTAGATTTTTTTTGTAATATTAGATTTTTTATTTTATTTTAATCTTAGGTTTTTTATAATGGTAAACTTAGTTTTTTTTATAGAAAGGAAATAGGATTTTTTTGATAATTGTTATTAATTTTTATACGGCTAGATTACAAGTTTTGCGTTATGAGGGGGTGCGTTGCTAACTTACACGTTTTTGTCACTGCTCACTTCCCTACAGTGCTGGTATTACAGGTTTAGAAGTGAGCGTAAGAGCAAAATTGAGGCTCCATGCCACACTCCAATACCAGCGCAGTTGAAAGTTGCGGTGAGCTGGTTTTATGTGCTTGTGCACGATTTCCCCATAGACATAACTGGGGAGAGCCGGCTGAAAAAATGTCTAACACCTGCAAAAAAGCAGCGTAAAGCTCCATAACGCAGCACCATTGATTCCTATGGGGAAACAAAATTTATGTTTACACCTTACACCCTAACATGAACCCCGAGTCTAAACAACCCTAATCTTACACTTATTAACCCCTAATCTGTGGCCCCTGAAATCGCTGATACCTACACTATACTTATTAACCCCTAATCTTCCGCTTCGGACATCGCCACCACTATAATAAACATATTAACCCCTAAACCGCCGCACTCCCGCATCGCAAACACTAGTTAAATATTATTAACCCCCTAATCTGTCACCCCTAACATCACCGCCACCTACTTACATTTATTAACCCCTAATCTGCCACCCCCATCGTCGCCGCCACTGTGCTAAATTTATGAACCCCTAAACCTAAGTATAACCCTAACACCTCCTAACTTAAATATAATTAAAATAAATCTAAATAAAAATTGCTATCATTACCTAAATAATTCATATTTAAAACTAAATACTTACCTATAAAATAAACCCTAAGATAGCTACAACATAACTAATAGTTACATTGCATCTATCTTACGTTTTATTTTTATTTTACAGGCAAGTTTGTATTTATTTTTATCTAGGTAGAATAGTTACTAAATAGTTATTAACTACCTAGCTAAAATAAATACAAATTTACCTGTAAAATAAAACCTAATTTGAGTTACATTAACACCTAACTTTACACTACAATTAGATAAATTACCTAAATTAAATACAATTACCTAAATTAAAAAAAAAACACTAAATTACACAAAATAAAATAAATTATCAGATATTTAAACTAATTACACCTAATCTGATAGCCCTATCAAAATAAAAAAGCCCCCCCTCCCAAAAAAAATACCCTAGCCTAAACTAAACTACCAATAGGGCCTTTTGCTGGACATTGCCCCAAAGAAATCAGCTCTTTTACCTGTAAAAAATTACAAACACCCCCTCAACAGTAAAACCCACCACCCACACAACCCGCCCCCACCCCAAATAAAATCCTAACTAAAAAAAACTAAGCTCCCCATTGCCCTGAAAAGGGCATTTGGATGGGGCATTTGCCCTTAAAAGGGCATTTAGCTCTTTTTCAATTGCCCAAACCCTAATCTAAATATAAACCCACCCAATAAACCCTTAAAAAACCTAACACTAACCCCCGAAGATCCACTCTACAGTTTTGAAGACCGGACATCCATCCTCAACGAAGCCAGGAGAAGTCCTCAACGAAGCCAGGAGAAGTCTTCATCCAGCCGACAGAAGTGGCCCTCCAGACAGGCAGAAGTCTTCATCCAGACGGCATCTTCTATCTTCATCCATCTGGCATGGAGCAGGTCCATCTTCAAGACATCCGGTGCAGAGCATCCTCTTCAATCGAATGAAGGTTTCTTTAAGTGATGTCATCCAAGATGGCATCCCTTGAATTCTGATTGGCTGATAGCCAATCAGAATTAAAGGTGAAAAAATCTTATTGGCTGATGCAATCAGCCAATAGGATTGAGCTTCAATTCTATTGGCTGATCCAATCAGCCAATAGGATTGAGCTTGCATTCTTTTGGCTGATTGGAACAGCCAATAGAATGCAAGCTCAATCCTATTGGCTGATTTGCATCAGCCAATAGGATTTTTTCACCTTTAATTCCGATTGGCTGATAGAATTCTATCAGCAAATCGGAATTCAAGGGACGCCATCTTGGATGACGACATTTAAAGGAAACTTCATTCTGGAAGAAGACTTCAATGGAAGAGGATGCTCCGCTCCAGATGTCTTGAAAATCGACCCGCTCCACGCCGGATGGATGGAGATAGAAGATGCCATCTGGATGAAGACTTCTGCGCACCTGGAGGACCACTTCTGCCGGCTTGGATGAAGACTTCTCCTGGCTTCGTTGAGGACTTCTTGCCACTTCGCTGAGGACTTCTCCCAGCTTCGTTGAGGATGGATGTCCGGTCTTCAAACTGTAAGTGGATCTTCGGGGGTTAGTGTTAGGTTTTTTAAGGGGTTATTGGGTGGGTTTTAGTTTTAGATTAGGGTAAATGCCCTTTTAAGGTCAATGCCTATCCACATGCCCTTTTCAGGGCAATGGGGAGCTTAGTTTTTTTTAGTTAGGGTTTTATTTGGGGGGGTTGGTTGTGTGGGTGGTGGGTTTTACTGTTGGGGGGTGTTTGTATTTTTTTATACAGGTAAAAGAGCTGATTTCTTTGGGGCAATGCCCCACAAAAGGCCCTTTTAAGGGCTATTGGTAGTTTAGTTTAGGCTAGGGTTTTTTTATTTGGGGGGGGGCTTTTTTATTTTGATAGGGCTATTAGATTAGTTGTAATTACTTTAAATATCTGATAATTCCTTTTTTTGTGTAATTTAGTGGTGGTTTTTTTTGTAATTTAGGTAATTGTATTTAATTATGTAATTTATTTAATTGTAGTGTAAGGTTAGGTGTTAGTGTAAGACAGGTTAGGTTTTATTTTACAGGTAAATTTATATTTATTTTAGCTAAGTAGTTAGTAAATAGTTAATAACTATTTACTAACTATTCTACCTAGTTAAAATAAATACAAACTTGCCTGTAAAATAAAAATAAACCCTAGGCTAGATACAATGTAACTATTAGTTATATTGTAGCTAGTTTAGAGTTTATTTTATAGGTAAGTATTTAGTTTTAAATATGAATTATTTAGATAATGATAGTAAGTTTTATTTAGATTTATTTTAATTATATTTAAGTTAGGGGGTGGTAGGGTTAGACTTAAGTTTAGGTGTTAATAACTTTAGTATAGTGGCGGCGACATTGGGGACGGCAGATTAGGGGTTAATAACTGTAATGTAGGTCTGCGGCGATGTTTGGATCAGCAGATTAGGGGTTAATAATATTTAACTAGTCTTTGCGAGGCGGGAATGCAGTGGTTTAGGGGTTAATATGTTCATTATAGTGACTGCGATGTCAGGAGCGGCAGATTAGGAGTTAATAATTTAATTTCAGTGTTTGTGATGCGGAAGGGCCTCGGTTTAGGGGTTAATAGGTAGTTTATGGGTGTTAGTGTACTTTGTAACACTTTAGTTATGAGTTTTATGCTACAGCTTGGTAGCGTAAAACTCATAACTACTGACTTTAGATTGCGTTACGAATCTTGCGGGATAGGCTGCACTGCTCACTTTTTGGCCTCCCAGAAAAATCTTGTAATATCGGCGCTATGGAAGTCCCATTGAAAAAGACTTTACGCGAATTGCGTAAGTTAATTTGCGTAACGGCCAAAAATGTGTGGGGTACAGCTTTTTTTAATGACTCGTAATAGCAGCGGTAGTGAAAAAGCAGCGTTATAACCCATAACGTTGCTTTTTCACTCATAACACAAAACTCGTAATCTAGCCGATAGTTAGTTATTCTTTATTTTATGTAATTGTAGTTAATTAAGGTTAATTTAGGGGGTGTTAGGTTAGGGGGTTTAGTAATTACATTATTACTTTGCATTGTGGGGGTGGCAGTTTAGGGGTTAATAGGTTAATTAGATTAATTGTGTTGTGCAGGGTTGGTGGATTAGGGGTTAATAGTTTTAATAGGTAGTTTGCGTCGTGGGGGATGCTGGTTTAGGGGTTAATAGTGTTGATAGGTACTTTGCGTTGTGGACGGGATGGTGGATTAGGGGGTTAATACATTTATCGAGTAGTTTGCAATGTGGGGGGATGGCGGTTTATGGTTTAATACATTTATTAGGTAGTTTGCGATGTGGGGGGTGGCAGATTAGGGTTTTATACATTTATTAGCTACTTTGCAATGTGGGGGGATGACGGATTAGGAGTTAATATATTTATTAGGTACTTTGCAATATGGGGGTTGGTGAATTAAGGGTTAATAGTTTAAATAGGTAGATTGCATTGTGGGGATGGCGGTTTAGAGGTTAATACATTTTATTATTAGTTGTGATGCGGGGGGATGGCAAATATAGGCATTTTGACATGTCAGGTTCATTTTTGGGAGGCGGGTTAGACTTTTACGGGCAAATTAAACTTTTTCTTTTTTTTTCTTATGCGCCGGCAGCTATTTCCGTACATTTCTGAACGTCCCCGGGTTTATCCGACTCATGGCAGTAAATGAGCTGCCGGCGCCGTATATGTGATTTACCCAATGTGCAAGGTGAATATACGTGCTGAAACCTATGCCGTATATGTAATCTCACACCTAGTGTACCAATGACAGAAGACAAATGTGTGTAGCCACCAATCAACACCTAGCTTCCAGTAGTGCATTGGTGCTGCTGTGGATATGTACATAATCTTTTAAAAAAAAGTGCTGAAGAGAACAAAGTAAATTTGATAATAAAAGTAAAATTAAAAATGACATGTTCTGTCTGCCTTAGTGAGGAACTACCAAAAGGCAGCTGCACTTTCTTACTGGTTTAGCGTTTTTGTTCTTATGGAATCCTTATCTCAGCTCCCCTTAGGGTAATAAGATGCAGATGAGCATCAGAAAATTCAGGTAATCAATATATGAACACTGATCAGCGGCACCCACTCTAATTACAAATACCCTTTTTGTGGTCTCAAGTCTACATGATAGGACTTAAAAGTAATGTTTTTTGCACTGAATAGATTTATTGACCAGTTGTTGCACATGTTTAAAATCAATTACTTACCATCATACTTAATAATGTTATCCATCCTTAAATTACTTAAATGATGGTAAATCCAAGCATTTAAACAAACGCTAGAATTTACCATTACTAAAAATAAACTCTAGTTTCCTATCATCACTTTTTAAAAAAACGGGGGATAAACTCACCCTTTCTGTGCTGAAGTAAATTGCTAAACTCAGCGCCTCGGGCCGCCCATGGCATAGTGCTCTTTACCAATGGGGTGACGTTTTCACCTCTAAACCTATAACTGTGCTAGGATGGCAGGTGACCCGAACGGCTATAGGTTTGGAGGTGAAAAACGTCTGCTCATTGAAGAAGAGTGCTGTGCCATTGGCGGTCGGAGGTACTGAGTTTATAGATTTACTTTCTATCTCTTTCTCTCTCTCTCTTTCTCTCTCTCACGTAACAGTTAACCAGAGTTCTAAAGTCATGACAACACGAAGCCCGTTTGTTTAATTGTGCTTAAGCGAACATGTTTACTTTCAGCTCGTAATACGCACAATACTTTCAATGTACGCAAAGATCCACAATATTTCACTTATTGCTTGCATGCAATAGTTAGTGCCCCACAAATAATCTAGATCATAGTTGTTAGATTGAATTAGCATTATTTTGAAATATTTTAACCTCACAAGGAAATTGTTTTAAAAAAATGATATAGCCCCAAAATTAAAATATAGATGTGTTTTAAATAAATTTCTTATTTGTAATATTAAGAGCTAGATTTTGATCATGCCACAGAAATGTAGCCTCACATTAAAAAATATACTGAAACAGTGATAAACACTTGCACACAAGTAATTACCATAATTAACACCCCCGCTAGCAACACCTACTAGGATGCAAAGAACCCCACACAAAATCTTACAAGGGCAACACCTCTCCTTGCAGCCAGGAAAACCTTTTGCACAATACTTTCAAGAAGGACAATCCCCCTTACAGCCAGAAAAAAACACTTACACAATGATTTCAAGCAGAACAACTCCCATTGCAACCATGAAAACCCCTTACACAATGATTTAAAGCAGAAGAGCCCTCCTTGTAGCTCATTAACCCCCCAATGTTACAACAACCCTTAACACCAAAGATACTCCCTTTTGTAGCCTACTAAGATCAAAACATCTCTAGAAAGTAAGATTCTACACATAACACTTAAGAAATCATCCCAACATTTAATTAATTTTACAGATCCATTTGGATTCCCCTTCAAAAAATGTAGGGCATGCCTATAAAACAATGATCCTCTAAAATAAAAAGTACCACCTAGTAGGCTCCCGTCCTACTTATGCTCATTTTTAGCTTTGCCCAACGCCATCCTCATACTCACCATATATCTGGTCCTGGTCCATATTCCTTTCTGTTAAACTCACCCTTTCTGTGCTGAAGTAAATTGCTAAACTCAGCGCGTCGGGCCGCCCACGGCATAGTGCTCTTTACCAATGGGGTGACGTTTTCACCTCTAAACCTATAGCTGTGCTAGGATGGCAGGTGACCCGAACGGCTATAGGTTTGGAGGTGAAAAACGTCTCCTCATTGAAGAAGAGTGCTGTGCCATTGGTGGTCGGAGGTGCTGAGTTTATAGATTTACTTTCTATCTCTCTCTCTCTCTCTCTCTCTCTCTCTCACGTAACAGTTAACCAGAGTTCTAAAGTCATGACAACACGAAGCCCGTTCATTTAATTGTGCTTAAGCGAACATGTTTACTTTCAGCTCGTAATACGCACAATACTTTCAATGTACGCAAAGATCCACAATATTTCACTTATCGCTTGCATGCAATAGTTATTGCCCCACTCATAATCTAGATCATAGTTGTTAGATTGAATTAGTATTATTTTGAAGTATTTTAACCTCACCAGGAAATTGTTTTAAAAAATTATATAGCCCCAAAATTAAAATATAGATGTGTTTTAAATAAATTTCTTATTTGTAATATTAAGAGCTAGATTTTGATCATGCCACAGAAATGTAGCCTCACATTAAAAAATATACTGAAACAGTTATAAACACTTGCACACAAGTAATTACCATAATTAACACCCCCACTAGCAACACCTACTAGGATGCAAAGAACCCCACACAAAATCTTACAAGGGCAACACCTCTCCTTGCAGTCAGGAAAACCTTTTACACAATACTTTCAAGAAGGACAACCCCCCTTACAGCCAGAAAAAAACACTTACACAATGATTTCAAGCAGAACAACCCCCATTGCAACCATGAAAACCCCTTACACAATGATTTAAAGCAGAATAGCCCTCCTTGTAGCTGATTAACCCTCCAATGTTACAACAACCCTTAACACCAAAGAAACTCTTTTTTGTAGCCTACTAAGATAAAAACATCTCTAGAAAGTAAGATTCTACACATAACACTTAAGAAATCATCCCAACATTTAATTAATTTTACAGATCCATTTGGATTCCCCTTCAAAAAATGTAGGGCATGCCTATAAAACAATGATCCTCTAAAATAAAAAGTACCACCTAGTAGGCTCCCGTCCTGCTTATGCTCATTTTTAGCTTTGCCCAACGCCATCCTCATACTCACCATATATCTGGTCCTGGTCCATATTCCTTTCTGTTAATAAGGAAAGTAGATCTATACTTAATTTAAAAAATAGCATATTAGGAAAGTATAATTGAGTCTTCCAACTCCACTGATTAATGAATCAGTTAACAGTAATAGGAAATGAGGCCCATTGACTGGCATGGAGTTCCTTAGAATTTTAAAGAGACAATTAACAGGACTTAGATTGACTCCCATCCCAAGTCTGTATAGATTTTGCAGACTCTCTACTCACATCCATCATTTCACCTGGCACACTTGTGTCATTTGCAGTTCATGGTTTATGTCTATTGTCTTCTGCACTAACCCCAAAACCACCAGAACTCTAAATGCAAAAATATCCCAACCTCCAGGGATTCTTAAACAGCCAAAACTTATCATTGCGCCCCCCCCTTGCAGCTGAAAATTTCAACAGTTATTAACCCCTAAACCACCACAACCCCATCACATTCCTTTTAGATAAAACTCTCTAAATACTCGTAACCTCTAAACTGCCACATCCCCTTTGCCAAAAGCTCTAACTGCTGTTAATGGGAGAGAAAGGTCAAAATTGAAATGTATGTGGGTGCATTTAAATTTGTAATAGAAGCACTTTTGCTATAATACTTGCATTAGCAAAACATGCTTCTACTAAATGTTTTTATTTTTTTCTGTGGGTTGTGCACCTATCCTGTGTGGGCCCATGTACCATTCAAACACCACAACCCCACAGAGAGTCAACAGTGAATTGTATGCACACTATTGCATAGGATATGAGCATATGCCACAGAAAAACAGTTGTACCTTTTGCTAGAAACTTTTTTTGCTAATGGAAGCAGAGAGTCAACACCACACCCCCAAAGAGAGTCAACAGTGACTAGTATGACCCAAATTATGTCTTCATAGAAGAAATGCACACTATTGCATAGAATATGAGTGTATGCCACAGAAAAACAGTTGTACCTTTTGATAGAAACTTTTTTTTGCTAATGGAAGCAAAGAGTCAACACCACACCCCAGTCAAACACCACACCCCCACAGAGAGTCAACAGTGATTTGTATGACCCAAATGATGTCTTCACAGAAGAAATGCACACTATTGCATAGGATATGAGCGTATGCCACAGAAAAACAGTTGAACCTTTTGCTAGAAACTTTTTTGCTAATGGAAGAAAAAATGCTTCAATTTCAATTTGAAATGCAACAATGCACACTTCATTTTTGAGTTTTCTATTCCTTTAATCTCTAAACTGCTACAACCCCAAGGCAAAAAATCCTTATCTCTATTAATACCTAGGGCTTGATATTCAAAAGCTCACTGGCATGGACAGAAATTATGCAAAATCTTTGGGATTTTTTGAGACCTTAAATGTCGGCGTCTCTCCTTCTGTCAGGGTTTTTCCCTGATCTGTTTGCCATGTGCTGCTTGCAGCCATTTTACTCACCTCTCTTTCTGGCTCTGGTGCATACTGTGTGATGCTGCTCATTTCCTGCACTTCCTTTTATGGCCAGACTGGTGTACATCATCCTTGTGAGACAAGATGCAGTCTCAGAATAGAGATGTCATAACTTATTATTTAAAGGGCCTCTGTTCAGTATGCTTTGCCCTTGCGTTGTCTCAGACCTGTTTGTGAGAGCTCCTGTGTATTACCTGGCTGTCTGATGTCCTTCCTGTTTCCTGACCCCTGGCTTGTTCCTGACTCTGCTGTTTTCCTTGTTCCTGATTCCGGCTCGTATGACTATTCACTTTGGCTCCTAACTCGGCTCGTCTGACTACCAGTTCTGGTTTTGATTCTTGGCTCTGCCTCTATTGTGGGTTACTTGTGGACTTTTTATCATTTTTTGCTATTAATAAAGGTGTGATTATTATTGCACATCTTGTCTCAGTCTGATTCATAGCATACTGACATTACGCAAGGGCCATGAATTCTGATGATGCTAAAAATCCACCTTTACCTGCCATAATTTCCAGGATGGATGAACAGGATCACCGTTTGGATCAATTTGCACTATCCCTGCAAACCCTGCTGACTCGCACTGCACATTTATACTAAAGTGTCCTGCAAGTTATGGCTGCTCCTGTTTCTGCTGCTGCACCTAGTCCTACCAGGAGCATGTCTGGTTCTGCACCTCTACCTCAGTGATATGGAGGCGATCCTAATCAGTGCAGAGGGTTTTTGAACCAGGTGGGCATTTACTTTGAGATGTTACCTCAGGCATTTCCCTCTGACAGAGCTAAGGTGGGATTTCTCATCTCGTTACTCTCTGACACAGCTCTTACCTGGGCTAATCCCTTGTGGGAGACTAATGAACCTGTGATTACAAATTACCCTGAATTTGTGGCCTCCTTTCGAAGGGTATTTGACGTTCCGGCTCCCTCCTCCTCGGCTCCTAGGTTGGAACAATAAAGCCCTTGTTGCCGCCTTCTTTCATGGGCTCTCTGGTGTGATTAAGGACAAAGTTGCTGCCAGAGATTTACAAGAAGATTTTGAGGTATTGGTGTCTTTTTTGATCCTAATTGATATCAAACTAAGTGAGAGGCCCTCTTTCAAGGAGCGCTTGCCGAAGCCTCTTATTCTGTTGTCTCCTACATGTTCGTTCCCACCAATGCGTCCCTCTCCTCCCATGCCTCATGGTCCCGAGTCACCAGGTACTGCTGACCCGATGCAGTTGGGATTCACGCATTTCTCCATGGCGGAGAGGGACTTTAGAAGGAGGGAGGGGCTCTGTCTCTATTGTGGGTTACAGGGCCACCTTTTGAAGTCTTGTCCTACAAGGCCGGGAAATGCTCACACCTAAGGTCCTGTTGGGGACAGACCTTGGGTGGTTTATTCTCTTCCCTGGAACTGCTAAAGGAGAAACCTTTGGTCATGGTTGTCCTTTCCTGGGTGGACTCCTCCATAGTCACCCAGGCTCTTGTTGACTCCGCTGCAGGCTATTTTATTGACAGTGCTTTTGTATCAAAGCACTCCATTCCTGTTTTGCCTTGGTCCCTTCTGCTTGCTATTGAGGCCATTGATGTCATGCCCCTTCAGCCCGCACTTGTTACTCACGAAACTTCTCCGTTATCCATGGCTGTTGGGGCTCTCCATTTTGAAACCCTCCAGTTTGCAGGTGATAAACTCTATGCATTTTCCGGTTAGTCTGGGTTATCCCTGACTCCAAAAGCACAATCCCAGTCTCGACTGGCGCAGGTCTGAAATTTTGTCGTGGTCTCCGCAATGTATTTCCACTTGTCTTCGGAAACCAGTTAAAGTCTTGTGCACGTCTTCAGTATCTCAATTGCCAGAGGAGTACTGAGAGTTTCTAGACATTTTTGACAAGGTGCGTGCTGGTACGTTGCCTCCTCACCGGTCTTACGGATTGTGCCATAGACCTTCAACCAGAGCCATTCCTCCTCTGGGCCGGGTTTACCCTCTGTCTATTGCGGAGAATTGTGCTATGGAGGTGTATGTTGCCGATGCTCTGTCGTGGGGGATCATCCGCAAATCCTGTTCTCCTGCAAAAATCCTGCTCTCCTGCAGGGGCTGGCTTCTTCTTTGTGAAGAAAAAGGGTGGCAAGTTAAGACCATGCATCGATTATAGGGGTCTTAATCATCTTACCATTAAGAATGCATACCCTATTCCGCTCATTACGGAACTCTTTGACTGCCTCAAGGGAGCTACGGTCTTTACTAAACTTGATTTGAGAGGAGCGTACAATCTCGTTAGGATCAAGGAGGGCCATAAATGGAAAACAGCATTTAACACCAGGAGCAGGCATTATGAGTATCTTGTAATGCCCTTTGGCCTATGTAATGCTCCTGCTGTTTTCCAGGAATTTATTAATGATGTCCTCCAAGATATGTTGCAACAGTGTGTTGTGGTGTACGACATCCTCATACATTCACCCACATTTAGGCTCATTGTTCTGATGATGCACGGGTTCTTCAGAGACTACGCGAGAATGGCCTGTTTTGTAAACTCGAGAAATGTGAGTTCCATCAGACTCAAGTAACCTTCCTAGCTTATGTTATCTCCGTTGCAGGGTTCTCCATGGATCCTGACAAGTTATCTGCAATTCTGCAGTGGCCTCGCCCAGTTGGTCTATTCAACGTTTTTTGGGGTTCGCCAATTACTATAGAAAGTTTATTAAAAACTTTTCTTGTCCACTTTAAGTCTTGTGGTGCTCGATGTATAGCAATCACCCGTAACAGATTTTTTTATTTTTTTTTACCTGTTTCCAGTGATTGCTATACACCGAGCACCACAAGACTTAAAGTGGACCACTCACCAGACCTGAAGCTCCAGCAAACCTTGAAAAAGGTATACAGCTCCAGCAACTCTTAAGAAAATATTTTTATAACCAACAGGTGGTCTGAAACTCCTGCAAACCTTTCCAAGGTAAACAGTTTCACTACAGATCAACCATCAATCACTGAAACTCCAGCAAACCCTGGGAGGGTATATAGTTTCAGCTACAAACAGACACCTACAAAGAGAAGCGTTCAAACACCTCACGCAACCAGAAAAATAGAAACTCCAGCAAATAAATACAAGGTAAACAGTTTCTATAATTTATAGTCATACCAACAACTGAAACTCCTGCAAACCAAGTCTTAGATAAACAGTTTAAATATACAGAACCAAGTTTTTATCAACAACTGAAACTCCTGCAAACCCAGTTTAGGTAAACAGTTTCAGCATCTTTACCATCCAGTAGTTGTTATCTTCATCTACAATTTCGATCTACAAGTTTTAACTACAGTGGAAAAATTATTTTATTCACATAAAGGCTTGTCTGTTTCAACCAATCAGACACCTGGAAAAATTATTTCATGCAAACTGTGAGTAATTTCATTTCCAACTAAAAGTCACATCTAAAGTCACATCAAAGATACTTGCAATTCATCAGATGAACATTTATTTCCACCTCCTACGTTACATACAGAACCAAGTTTTATCAACAACTGAAACTCCTGCAAACCCAGTTTAGGTAAACAGTTTCAGCATCTTTACCATCCAGTAGTTGTTATCTTCATCTACAATTTCGATCTACAAGTTTTAACTACAGCGAAAAATTATTTTATTCACATAAAGGCTTGTCTGTTTCAACCAATCAGACACCAGGAAAAATTATTTCATGCAAGCTGTGAGTAATTTAATTTCCAACTTAAAGTCACATTTAAAGTCACATCAAAAGATACTTGCAATTCATCAGATGAACATTTATTTCCACCTCCTACATTAATTATTTTAACTTAATCTGTTTTTATCATATGCTTTGAACACTATAGCATGAATTTATTGTGAATTTATTGTCAATTTTAACTTGTGATTAAGGAATTTTAATATATAATATACGGCAAGGTAATAGAGCTCTTTACCACTTATTATCCTATCAGAATATATTATCTAGTCCAATATTGTTTTGTATGGCAACAATTAAATATTTTGTTTTGTAACCTCTTGTAGTTATATTTTCACTATTTTTCACCCAATTTTCACCTATTTGTTTACCTTATCACAGCGCAATATATATTATGATTGAATTTTGAAACCAATACGAGAAGCTCATTTAAAGGTCACGGTAACACATATTATTTATGTATTGAAATACACACAGCTCCCCTCACTTGTTTTTTACCTCTTGTCCTCTTTGTGTCTCATGGGCATCTGGTGATTGTAGCATTCAAGGTGTTAATACAAGAGATCAGTTATTTAAATAGGAAAGCAACATGGCTTTAGGTGTACATGAGGGCTGCGCACATGTAACGTGATCGCTCTATCTGTAGGCTTGTTTAGTTTAGAATACCTTTTAGATGTTTTTTTTTATTTAGTTGTGAATCCGGTGTGTACAGACCTTCAATTCTACTAGACAACAAGATCATCATATTTTTAAAGAGGCAATGAATGTGCTAAAAAATCACACCATATGAATGAATGTAAACACTTTTGCCTAGATTACGAGTTTTGCGTTACAAGCTATGCGGTGCTAATTATTATCAGTTATTTGTAGAGCGCCAATAAACAAAGGGGGAGTACAACAAAACAATTATAGGGTAGAGGGCCCTGCCAAGAGTTGCACTGTTGTAGTCAGCTCTTAAGAAGGTGATCTACAAACAGCTGGACTTTTAGGCTTACATGCTAAGAGGGTTCAGGGGATTGCAGTGGAGGAGAGGAACTAGTATTAGGAAAGGTTAGCGTAGGTTGTATGCGTCCCTGAACAGTAGAGTCTTTAGGGAGCACTTGAAGCTTTTAAAACTAGAAGAGAGTCTTGTGGAGTGAGGCAGAGAGTCCCACAAGATGGGAGCCAGTCTGGAGAAGTCATGTAAATGGGAGTGTGATGAGTTTACAAGAGAGGAGGAGAGTAGGAGGTCATGAGCAGAGCGAAGGGGACGGGAGGGAGAGTATCTGGAGACAAGGTCTGAGATGTAGGGGGGAGCAGTGCAGTTGAGGGCTTTGTATGTAAGAGTGAGAGTTTTGTGTTTGATCCTAGAGGCAAGAGGAAGCCAGTGAAGGGATTGGAAGAGAGGCGCAGCAGATGAAGAGCGACGTATAAGGAAGATGAGTCTGGCAGAGGCATTCATTATGGATTGTAAAGAAGCTAGGCAGCAGGTGGGGAGACCAGAGAGGACAGAGTTGCAGTAATCAAGGCGGGAAAGAATGAGAGAGTGGATTAAAATCTTAGTTGTGTCTTGTGTAAGGAAGTGTCTAATTTTAGAGATGTTTTTAAGGTGGAAGCGGCAGGCTGTAGCCAAGGACTGAATGTGAGGAGTGAAGGAAAGATCTGAGTCAAATGTGACCCCCAAGACATCGGGCATGCGGGGTAGGGGTAATGATGGAGTTGTCGACAGTTATAGAGATATTGGGGGTGGAGATTTTGGAAGAAGGGGGAAAATTAGGAGCTCAGTTTTGGAGAGATTTAGCTTGAGGTAGTGAGAGGACATCCAGGAAGAGATATGAGAAAGACAGTTAGTGACACGGGTTAGCACGGAAGGAGATAGTTCTGGTGCAGAGAAGTAGATTTGGGTGTCATCGGCATACAAATGATATTGGAAACCGTGGGACTTAATTAGGGAACCTAGTGATGACATATAGATTGAGAAGAGAAGGGGACCGAGGACAGAGCCTTGCGGTACTCCGACAGAAAGTGGTGACGGGGCAGAGGAGGCCCCAGAGAAGGCTACACTGAAGGTACGGTTTGACAGGTAGGAAGAGAGCCACAAAAGGGCTGTGTCACAGATGCCGAAGGATTGGAGGGTTTGGAGCAAAAGAGGGTGGTCGACAGTGTCAAAGTCTGCGGACAGATCAAGGAGGATAAGCAGAGAGAAGTGGCCTTTTGATTTAGCTGTAAGTAGGTCATTGGTGACCTTAACAATAGCTGTCTCTGTGGAGTGATAGGGACGAAATCCAGATTGCAGTGGGTCAAGAAGGGAGTTTAACGTAAGGAAATGGGATAGGCGTGCATATACTAGTTTTTCGCGAAGCTTTGAAGCAAGAGGGAGGAGGGAAATAGGGCGGTAGTTGGATGGGGAGGTAGGATCAAGGGAAGGTTTTTTTGAGGATAGGTGTGACCAGTGCATGTTTCATCGATGAGGTAAATGTACCAGTGCTGAGGGAGAGGTTGAAAATGTGTGTTAGTATAGGGGTAAGGGTAGCAGAGAGAGAGGGGGAGCAGCTGTGAGGGGATAGGGGTCAAGGGGACAGGTAGTGAGGTGAGAGCGCAGTATAAGTGCTGAAACTTCTTCCTCAGTAACCGGGGGAGAATGAACTAAGTTTCAGGTTATGAGGGGTTGTGGTTGAGTGAGAGTGTTTGAGGGGGGAAGAGAATGGAATTGTGTTGAGAGCTGATTTCATGTCTGATGGAGTCAATTTTGTTAATGAAGTGACTGGCAAAGTCCTGAGCTGACAGAGAATTTGTATTAGGAAGTGGGGGAGGGCGGAGGAGAGTATTGAAAGTGGAGAACAGACGTTTTCGGTTTGAAGAAAGATTAGAGATAAGAGTAGAGAAGTAGTATTGCTTGTGGAGATTAAGGGCAGAGTAGTAGGAGTTCAAGATGAATTTGTAATGAAGAAAATCAGCTGAACTTTATGCTCACTGCTCACTTACAGACAGCGCTGGTATTACGGGTTTTTACAAACCCGGCGTTAACAGCAAAAAAGTGAGCGTAGAGCAAAATTTTGCTTCACATCTCACCTCAATACCAGCGCTGCTTATGTTAGCGGTGGGCTGGCTGAACGTGCTCATGCACAATTTCCCCATATGAATCAATGGGGGAGAGCCAGCTGAAAAAAAGCAGCGTTTAGCCCCTAATGAAGCCCCATTGATTCCTATGGGGAAAATACATTTATGTCTACACCTAACACCCTAACATGAACCCTGAGTCTAAACACCCCTAATCTTACACTTATTACCCCCTAATCTGCTGCCTCTGACATCGCCGCCACCTGCATTATATTATTAACCCCTAATCTGCCGCTCCGGACACCGCCGCCACCTACATTATACTTATGAACCCCTAATCTGCTGCCCTTAACATCCCCGACACCTACATTAAATTTATTAACCCCTAATCTGCCACCCCCAATGTGCCGCCACCTACCTACACTTTTTAACCCCTAATCTGCCACCCCCAACGTCGCCGCCTGTGTATTAAAGTTATTAACCCCTAAACCTAAGTCTAACCCTAAGCCTAACACCCCCTAAATTAAATATATTTTAAATCTAAATAAAAATAACTATCATTAACTAAATTATTCCTATTTAAAACTAAATACCTATAAAATAAACCCTAAGATAGCTACAATATAACTAATAGTTACATTGTAGATAGCTTAGGGTTTATTTCTCCTACATTGGTGTATCCGGTCCATGGCTTCTTCCTTACTTGTGGGATATTCTCAATCCCTACAGGAAGTGGCAAAGAGAGCACACAGCAAAGCTGTCCATATAGCTCCCCTCAGGCTCCGCCCCCCCCAGTCATTCTCTTTGCCGCTCTAAATAGTAGCATCTCCACGGGGTGGTAAAGAGTATGTGGTGTTTAGTTGTAGTTTTTTATTCTTCTATCAAGAGTTTGTTATTTTAAAATAGTGCCGGCTTGTACTATTTACTCTGCAGCAGAAAATGATGAAGATTTCTGCTGAGAGGAATATGATTTTAGCACCAGTAACTAAAATCCATTGCTGTTCCCACGCAGGACTGTTGAAACCAGAGAACTTCAGTTGGGGGGAACAGTTTGCAGGCTTAACTGCTTCAGGTATGATCAGTCATTTTTCTAACAAGACCTAGTAATGCTAGAAGACTGTCAGCAATCCCCTCTGGGATAGGTAAGCCATTTTTCTTAGACTCTGTATAAGATTAGGGCTTATATTAAGGGCTCTATGCTGGTTGACACTTTTGTGGGCATAATCGATTGCTTTTTAGCATGTTTTTAACTATAATTAAGGTGTTTTTTCAGACTTTAAAACACTTTTGGGGTTTAATTTGCACCTGGCACTTATTTGGACACCTAATCTAGTCAGAAAGGCCCCTCCACTCTGGAATGAAGAGGGAGGAGGCCTCATTTTCGCGCCTCAATTGCGCAGTTGTTTTGCCTAGGCAGTTCATGCAGCTTCACATGGGGAGTCCAGAGGCATCAGAAAAGACTCCAGAGAGGCTTATTTCTTACTAAAATAATCCCTAAGGAAGGTAAAGGCCACAGTGGAAGCTGTGGCATAGTACTGTAGTGTGTTTAAACCGGTTAATTGCTGTTATTAGCTCCAGTTTGGGCATTAAGGGGTTAACTGGTCTGAAAATTTGTGTGCAATCTTTTCAAAGCATTAAGACACTTGTGGTGAAAATTTCATTAAAATCAGATGTTTATTTGATGGTTTTTTTGATGTTTCAATAATAAAGTGTGCACTTTTATTATTTAAAGACAGAGTAACGGTTTTGTAAAATATAATTTTTATTGCATTGAAGATCTGTTTAAGTCTGTCAAACATTTCTGACCCTTCAGATAACCTATGTTCTGTATGTTCAAAGGCCAAGATGGTTCCCCCATTAAATGTATGTGTGAAGTGTGCCATAGCATCCAAACAGCTTAAGGACCGTACAATCACACTTAAAGATATAGCCCAAGATGATTCTTTAGCTGAAGGTAGTGAGGATAGTTCAGTATCCTCTTCTTCTGTGTCAACACCAGCTATGCCCGCGCAAGCAATGCCCAGTACATCTAGCGCATCAATTGCTATTACTATGCAGCAGTTAGGAGCAGTAATGGATAATTCTCTTGCAGCATTTTTATCCAAACTGCCAGCTTTTCCTAGGGAGCGTGATTGCTCAGTTTTAAATACAGATAATGAGCAGGCAGACGCAGAGGATAATTTATCTGTAGTGCCCTCACATCAATCTGACTTGGCGGTGAGGGAGGGCCTGTCTGAGGGAGAAATTTCTGACACAGGAAAAGTTTCTCAGCAGGCAGAGCCTGATTCTATAGCATTTAAATTTAAGCTAGAACACCTCCGCACCCTACTTAAGGAGGTCCTAGCTACGCTTGATGATTGTGAACCTTTTGTGGTCCCAGAAAAATTGTGTAAAATGGATAAATTCTTAGAGGTCCCAGTACACACTGATGCGTTTCCGATACCAAGAGGCTGGCGGATATAGTGAATAAGGAGTGGGAGAAGCCAGGTGTAGCTTTTGTTCCCCCTCCTATATTTAAGAAAATGTTCCCCATTGTTGACCCCAGAAGGGAAGCGTGGCAGACGGTCCCTAAGGTAGAGGGGGCAGTTTCAACGCTAGCTAAGCGCACGACTATACCAATAGAAGACAGTTGCGCTTTCAAAGATCCTATGGATAAAAAATTAGAAGGTTTACTTAAGAAAATTTTTGTTCAACAAGGTTTTCTTCTTCAACCAATTTCTTGCATTATTCCTGTAACCACTGCAGCTGCTTTTTGGTTTGAGGAATTAGAAAACTCGCTCCAGAAGAGACTTCTTATGATGAGGTCATGGATAGAATTCACGCCCTGAAGTTGGCTAATTCTTTCATTACAGATGCCGCTTTTCAGTTAGCTAAATTAGTTGTGAAAAATTCTGGTTTCGCAATAGTGGCGCGTAGAGCGCTTTGGCTAAAATCGTGGTCGGCGGATGTGTCGTCCAAAACAAAATTGCTTAATATTCCTTTCAAGGGTAAGACCCTATTCGGGCCAGAGTTGAAAGAAATTATTTCAGATATCACTGGAGGAAAGGGACATGCCTTTCCACAGGATAGACCTCTCAAAGCTAAAAATAAGTCTAATTTTCGTTCCTTTCATAATTTCAGGAACGGACCGGCTTCTACCTCTTCAGCCACTAGGCAAGAGGGTAACGCATCCCAACCCAAACCAGCATGGAAACCATTGCAAGGCTGGAACAAGGGTAAACAGGCCAAGAAGCCTGCTGCTGCTACCAAGACAGCATGAAGGGGTAGCCCCCAATCCGGGACCGAATCTAGTAGGGGGCAGACTTTCTCTCTTTGCTCAGGCCTGGGCAAGAGATGTTCCGGACCCCTGGGCACTAGAAATTGTCTCTCAGGGGTATCTTCTAGAATTCAAGATCTTCCTCCAAGGGTAATGTTAGGGGTAATATGAACCTGATGGCAGCCATCTTGTTCTTCGCAGCCATCTTGTTCCTCGCAGCCATTTTAGAATGAATAGACTTTATTATACTGGGTTATTATGCAGTGAGAATTATATGCATGTTTATGATAATTTCCTTAGCTGTTCGGCCCTTGCCAATGTACCCTGGCCCGACGCCCAGAAGAAGATAGAATAAGATAATGTAAACAAGAGGGTTCAAAAACCTTGTTGTTCTCCGCAGATGGTAGTTTGTTATGACCATGTAATTATTGTTATGAGAAAACTCATGTTCCAGTTTTTCCTTGTAAATTGCTCTGTATAACTGTGTAAGATGACGCGGTCCTAACGTGTCATCCCCTTAACCCTTTATGTCACTATAAGAAAGGCTTGCACTGTGAATTAAACAGAATTGGCTTTCGATCATAATGCTGCATGGTCTGAGTCATTCTAAGGGGCCCCTTATCAGGTAATCTACATATGCCTCAGGTGGTACACTAGGCCCCAGGCTTTGGCCTGCACTGACACTTACCCCCTGAAGGGGGACACCTAACAGGTAAGGTTCCACATGTCTCGCTTATCTTTAGACCAAATAAAGAGACAGGCATTCTTACATTGCGTAGAAGACCTTTTAAAATGGGAGTGATACACCCAGTTCCAACAGCAGAACAAGGACTGGGATTTTACTCAAACCTGTTTGTAGTTCCCAAAAAGGAAGGAACTTTCAGGCCAATTCTGGACTTAAAGATCCTAAACCAAATTCCTCAGAGTTCCATCATTCAAAATGGAAACCATTCTGACAATTTTACCAATGATCCAGGAGGGTCAATATATGACTATCGTGGACTTAAAGGATGCGTACCTGCATATTCCTATCCACAAAGATCACCATCAGTTTCTGAGGTTCGCCTTTCTGGACAAGCATTACGAGTTCATGGCTCTTCCCTTCGGATTGGCCACTGCTCCCAGAATTTTCACAAAGGTGCTAGGGTCCCTTCTAGCGGTGCTAGGGCCAAGGGGCATTGCAGTAGCACCTTACCTAGATGACATTTTAATACAGGCGTCGTCCTTTCACAAAGCAAGGGCTCATACGGACATTGTTCTAGCCTTTCTAAGGTCTCACGGGTGGAAGGTGAACATAGAAAAAAGTTCTCTGTCCCCGTTCACAAGGGTTCCCTCCTGGGAACAATAATAGACTCGGTAGAAATTAAAATCTTTCTGACGGAGGTCAGGAAATTAAAACTTTTGAACACTTGTCGAGTTCTTCAATCCATTCCTCAACCCTCCAAAGCTCAGTGCATGGAGGTAATAGGACTAATGGTTGCGGCAATGGACGTGGTTCCCTTTGCTCGAATTAATTTAAGACCATTGCAACTGTGCATGCTCAAACAATGGAATGGGGATTATGCAGATTTGTCTCCCCAGATCAGATGGACCAGAAAACCAGAGACTCACTCCTCTGGTCGTTGTCTCAGGATCACCTGTCTCAGGGAATGAGTTTCCCAAGACCGGAGTGGATCATTGCCACGACCGACGCCAGTCTCTTCGGCTGGGGCGCAGTCTGGGAGTCCCTGAAGGCTCAGGGTCTATGGTCTCGGGAAGAATCTCTTCTCCCGATAAACATTTTGGAATTGAGAGCGATATTCAATGCGCTCCAGGCATGGCCTCAACTAGCGGAGGCCAAATTCATCAGATCATCAGGGCGGAACAAAGAGTTCCCTGGCGATGAGGGAGGTATCCAAGATCATCAAATGGGCAGAATATCACTCCTGCCATCTATCAGCAATTCACATCCCAGGAGTGGACAACTGGGAAGCGGATTATCTGAGTCATCAGACTTTCCATCCGGGGGATGTGGATACTCCACCCGGAGGTTTTTGTTCAGCTGACCCAGCTATGGGGCATTCCAGATCTGGATCTGATGGCGTCACGTCAGAACTCCAAAGTTCCACGTTACGGGTCCAGGTCCAGGGATCCCAAGGTGATATTGGTAGATGCATTAGAAGAGCCTTGGTCATTCAATCTAGCTTATGTCTTTCAACCGTGTCCCCTTCTCCCCCGGCTAGTAGCCAGGATCAAACAGGAGAAGGCTTCGGTAATTCTGATAGCTCCTGCGTGGCCACGTAGGACTTGGTATGCAGACCTGGTGAATATGTCATTGGTTCCACCATGGAAGCTGCCTTTGAGACAGGACCTTCTAATTCAAGGTCCATTCGAACATCCAAACCTAGTTTCTCTGCAACTGACTGCTTGGAGATTGAACGCTTGATTCTAGCTAAGCGTGGGTTTTTGGAATCAGTTATAGATACTTTAATCCAGGCTAGAGAGCCTGTCACCAGGAAAATTTACCATAAGATATGGCGGAAATATCTTTGCTGGTGCGAATCCAAGGGTTACTCATGGGGTAAGATTAGGATTCCAAGGATACTATATTTTCTACAAGAAGGATTGGAGAAGGGTCTTTCAGCTAGTTCCTTAAAAGGACAGATATCTGCTCGGTCTGTTTTGTTACACAAGTGTCTGGCAGCCATGCCAGATATTCAGGTGTTTGTACAGGCTTTAGTCAGAATCAAGCCTGTCTACAGACCTGTGGCTCCTCCATGGAGTCTAAATTTAGTTCTTTCAGTTCTTCAAGGGGTTCCGTTTGAACCTCTACATTCCATAGATATTAAGTTACTATCTTGGAAAGTTTTGTTTTTAGTAGCTATTTCTTCTGCTAGAAGAGTTTCTGAATTGTCTGCTTTGCAGTTTAATTCACCCTATCTGGTGTTCCATACAGATAAGGTTGTTTTACGTACCAAACCTGGTTTTCTTTCAAATAAGAATATCAACCAGGAAATAGTTGTTCCTTCTCTGTGTCCTAATCCAGTTTCTAACAAGGAACGTCTGTTACACAATCTTGATGTGGTTCGTGCTTTAAAGTTTTATCTAAAAGCAACTAAAGACTTCAGACAAACATTGTCCTTGTTTGTCGTCTATTCTGGCAAGAGAAGAGGTCAAAAGGCCGACTGCGACCTCTCTGTCCTTCTGGCAAAAAGCATCATCCAGTTGGCTTATGAGACTGCTGGAAGGCAGCCTCCTGAACGATTAAATACAATTAAAGTACAAAAAACAAACAAACACTAAATTACAGAAAATAATAAACAAATTACAAGATTTTTTAAACTAATTACACCTAATCTAATCCCCCTAACAAAATAAAAAAGCCCCCCCAAAATAAAAAAGCCCTACCCTACACTTAAAAGGGCCTTTTGTGGGGGCATTGCCCCAAAGTAATCAGCTCTTTTAATAGTGTATTATGATACTTTGCGTTGTGGGGGGATGGAAGTTTAGGAGTTAATAGTTTAATTTAGTGGTTGCGATGTAAGGGGATGGCGGTATAGGGGTTATTAGACAAGGCAGTGGGGAATGCGAAAATGCGATGGCGATATTTTTCAACATGCACGTGCACGCCAAGTTGGAACTTGGTTTGTTTGCGGTATGTGGGTTGATGCGGCATATAGCGCGCAAAAAGAAAGGTATTTTTTTAAACTTGTAATAGCGGCGCAATGCAAATTGCGAAAAAGCCATATTGTGTCTTGTTTTTTCATAACTGATTTGCTGCACGACTTGTAAACCAGGCCATTGTGTTTAATGTCCCTTTAATATTTTGGGCTAAAGGAAAAAGTTGCATTGATAGATATTCCAAGATATTAGCTAGAACAGGGGACAGGGGAATTCCCTGGGCTGAACAGTGTATGTCTGATGCTCTACACAAGTATTGTGAAATGCTTTAAAGGGACAGTAAACACCAGATTTTTTGTTGTTTAAAAAGGTAGATATTCCCTTTATTACCCATTCCCCCATTTTGCATAACCAACACAGTTATAATAATATACTTTTTACCTCTGTGATTATCTTGTATCTATGCCTCTGCAAACTGCCCCCTTATTTCAGTTCTTTTGACAGACTTGCATTTTTAGCCAACCAGTGCTGGCTCCTAGGAGCTTCACGTGCCTGAGCTCAATGCTATCTATATGAAACACATGAACTAACACCCTCTAGTGGTGAACAACTGTCAAAATGCTTTCAAATTAGAGGCAGTCTTCAAGGTCTAAAAATTATCACATGAACCTCCTAGATTTAGCTTTCAACTAAGAATACCAAGAGAACAAAGCAAAATTGGTAATAAAAGTAAATTGGAAAGTTGTTTAAAATTACATGCCCTATTTAAATCATGAAAGTTTTTTTTTTTACTTTACTGTCCTTTTAAGCATTTTTAAAAATCTAGTCTCACTGATTTTTCTCACCAACTGTAGGCAGGTGAAGTTTGCTCAATAATTCCGATTATCCTAGTATTATGAAGGTATAATCTAGATTTTATTAAAGACACAGAGACGAGTATTTTGCATTCTCTTTCTTTACTACTTAATGCAGCATTTAAAAGTATAAGGATAATAACAACAAGGATATTAAAACAGCATAGAAATTAAAGAACCACAATAAGTAGCTAATGAGAGAGCTAACTTATAACTCCAAGAAAAAAGAGACCAATCAGAGAAGGAATAGTGTCCATAAACTGTCCAATAAGCAGCCAAACCTCATCTTTCTTGATTCATGCTCACAAAGGGAAAAAACAATTAAAACCATGAAGAAACCAACAAGTCCCAAACAACAAATTAAGATGAACAAATAACAGTTGAAAGATTGATTGAAGAAAAACTTGGTCTAGTCAAACTTGACTGCCGAAGATGAAGTTGATCCAGGGATGTTCGGAAGGTGGAAATCCTCTTGAACAGAAGGTAAGAATCCTTATACCATAAATGGGTTTCTTTCAGATGGAGACTGTCAAAACAAAAAATATATAATAATAACATATAATTTAAGCGGGAGGGTATCATATACAAAAATGAGGAGGGACAATACTCGTCTCTGTGTCTTTAATAAAATCTAGATTATACCTTCATAATACTAGGATAATCAGAATTTTATTACAAGACCAGAGACTCCTATTTTGCAAGTTTAAAGCACCATAATGAAAGATAATAACACTTAAGAGAATAAGGAAAGCGAGGCATGTTGAATGGGTCTGAAATAAAATTGCTTAAAAGTAGAGTCTGAAGACCAATCTGCCGCATCCAAAATCCATTGAAGAGGAGCAGATTTCAAAAAGGCTTTAGAAGCAGCAGAACCTCTAACTGAATGAGCTGAGAAAGAAATATCAATCCAAGCTTCTTTCATAACCCATTTAACCCATCTCGCTATAGAAGTAGAAGAGACAGAAGCATGAGGGGGAATAAAAGATATCAGAAGTTGGTTATTAGAAGGTTTTCTAAAAGGTAAAGTTCTGGATTCATAAGATTTCAAACATTCAACCACACAAAGGGAAGGTTCAGAAGGAAGGTAAGGGTAAAAGATAGATGTGGAAAGAGTTTTAGTTCTTCGTGAAATGAAAGAGGTAACACCTTCAGGGGAGAAACGTTTAGAATTCCAATCTAGGGCTTTAACATCAGAAACTCCTCTGAAAGAAATTAGACAAAGAAGAGTGGCGAGTTTAGCTGTGAGTTGTTTTAAGGATAGTGAAATATTATCTGGCCAAGATTTAAAAAGCAACAATATTAAATCCACATCCAGAAAAATTTAATTTAATAAATGAATGCCCTCCATCTTGAAATGATGGTAAACAATGTAAGCATTTAAAGATTTTAGGTTTATGACAGGTCTGAATTGGTTGTTTTTCTTTTTGACAAGAAAAAGATTGCTTAAATAAAAGTTTTGAGGATGAGGGACCGGAAGGATAGCTTTTTTTTGGAAAAAAAGGGAAGAGATTTCGTTTTGAACCAGTATTTTGTCTTTTTGGGAAAAATTAATTGGTTGTGGAAATTTATTTGAATGGAAAGGGAAATAAATTCTATGTAAATCCCTGACACAGCTTGAAGAACCCAAGGATCCGAAGTGATTGAAGCCCAGTTTTGGACAAACAAAGCAATTCTGCCACCAATTCTGTTTTGGGAAGAAAGAACCTGAAAAGGAACCAATAACCTTACCTGGAGCTTGTCTGGATCTACCCCTGAAGCCTCTTTGGTTCCAAGGGCGTCCTCTTGCTGGGAAAAATTATGATGTGGTTGAAGGCTCTTGGAAACTTCTGTTGAATTGAGACTGATATTGGGTAGAATAATAGGGTTGATGGGACTGGTTATAATGAGACCTGGATAGGTATGGTTGATGGCTGAGAAAGCGGCCTCTGCCTCTCCCGGCCCTGTCAGAGAAACTCTGATTAGGGTAAAAATATCTTTTTAACGGAGGTTTTAACCTTGTTGAGATTAGAAAAGGTATTTACATATTGGTTGAGCTCTTTCAAATAAAAGTCACCAAATAACAACCCATTATCATCAGGGGACATATCATTAGAAGCAAAATCTGATATTTTTGGGTCAATTTTTCGCATTATATTTTGTTGTCTTTCTAAAGCCATGGCGGCAGTTGTATTGCCTATAAAACATAAGAGCCTTTGGACCCATTCTCTAATGACATACGGGTCAAGGGGGGCATCTTCTGCAACACCCTGTTCTGATAATTCAAATAACTTAGACAAGGGACCTATGGAATCTACCAATTTGTCCTGACAGATTTTCCAGGATCTGTCAATCCCCTTTTAACTTTGTAACCTGGAGCACCAATAAACTTAAGGATTTTAGGATCAACCTCAGGGGTAATTGATGCGTTTTTTGGGAGTAAGGGGCGAGGACATTCCACCCTTATTTTATTGCGGGTCTACTTCTTTAAAGGTTTCCTAAGTTGGAAATCAATGAATTTTGCCACCCCAATAGTGGGACCCAATAGTGGGACACCATTCCGTAGAGTGGGGGATGATGTAGCTCATCAGGATTAAATCTTGGAATACATAGGCAATCAGTGAATTCTGTTTCCTCCTCAATAAAATCTCTTAATTTTTTATGCATTGTTTTATGTTTTTAGTAGCAGGGGGCATAATCTGAGTTTTCAGAATCAATATAAATAGAATCTGAATTGATATCTGTATAACTACCACCCTCAGAACTGTTATAATTTTTTACCTTTTTCTTTTAATATTGGACTTAAGCTAGGATCTCCCATTTGGATACACTTTGGATTCAGGGTTCTTTTGACAGCAGTTTTTGTTCCCTTGCTGTGAGGAATTGTGGTGTCAGACAAAAGCTGACGAGATTTTGTAACAAGTTTTTTACTGGCAATTACAGAAATAGAAGGATTTTTCCTCTTTAAACATTTTTTAGTTTCTTTAATGCCCATTAATGAAGACATTTTGTTAAAAAGATTGTTCATTGAAGAATCAATTATAGTCTGAACAGTCTGTGCTGTTAAAGGAGGAGTACACTCTGGGTTTTCAGACATTTTAAAAATATATATAATTTTTTTTTGTGCTAATAAAATTAAAGTTTACTATAAACTTAATGTTATGAAGAGATGTAAATAATAAAGTAAATAATTAGGGCCTAGATTTGGAGTTTGGCGGTAGCCGTGAAAACCAGCGTTAGAGGCTCCTAACGCTGGTTTTAGGCTACCGTTGGTATTTGGAGTCAGTCAAAAAAGGGTCTAACGCTCACTTTTCAGCCGCGACTTTTCCATACCGCAGATTCCCTTACGTCAATTGCGTATCCTATCTTTTCAATGGGATCTTTCTAACTCCGGTATTTAGAGTCGTGGCTGAAGTGAGCGTTAGAAATCTAATGACAAAACTCCAGCCGCAGAAAAAAGTCAGTATTTAAGAGCTTTCTGGGCTAACGCCGGTTTATAAAGCTCTTAACTATTGTGCTATAAAGTACACTAACACCCATAAACTACCTATGTACCCCTAAACAGAGGTCCTCCCACATCCCTGCCACTCTAATAAAATTCTTTAACCCCTAATCTGCCGCTCCGTACACCGCCGCCACCTACGTTATCCCTATGTACCCCTAATCTGCTGCCCCTAACACCGCCGACCCCTATATTATATTTATTAACCCCTAATCTGCCCCCCACAACGTTGCTGTCAGCTACCTACACTTATTAACCCCTAATCTGCCGTCCGCACGCCGCCGCCAGCTACATTATAGCTATGTACCACTAATCTGCTGCCCCTAACACCGCCGACCCCTATATTATATTTATTAACCCCTAATCTGCCCCCCACAACATTGCTGCCAGCTACCTACACTTATTAACCCCTAATTTGCCGTCCGCACGCCGCCGCCGCCAGCTACATTATAGCTATGTACCCCTAATCTGCTGCCCCTAACACCGCCGACCCCTATATTATATTTATTAACCCCTAACCTGCCCCCCTCAACGTCGCCTCCACCTGCCTACACTTATTAGCCCCTAATCTGCCGACCGGACCGCACCGCTATTATAATAAAGTTATTAACCCCTAATCCGCCTCACTAACCCTATAATAAATAGTATTAACCCCTAATCTGCCCTCCCTAACATCGCCGACACCTAACTTCAAATATTAACCCCTAATCTGCCGACTGGAGCTCACCGCTATTCTAATAAATGTATTAATCCCTAAAGCTAAGTCTAACCCTAACACTAACACCCCCCTAAATTAAATATAATTTAAATCTAACGAAATAAATTAACTCTTATTAAATAAATTATTCCTATTTAAAGCTAAATACTTACCTGTAAAATAAACCCTAATATAGCTACAATATAAATTATAATTATATTATAGCTATTTTTGGATTAATATTTATTTTACAGGTAACTTTGTATTTATTTTAACCAGGTACAATAGCTATTAAATAGTTAAGAACTATTTAATAGCTAAAATAGTTAAAATAATTACAAAATGACCTGTAAAATATATCCTAACCTAAGTTACAATTAAACCTAACACTACACTATCAATAAATTAATTAAATAAAATACCTACAATTACCTACAATTAAACCTAACACTACACTATCAATAAATTAATTAAATACAATACCTACAAATAACTACAATGAAATAAAATAAGTTACAAAAAATAAAAAAATATTTACAAACATAAGAAAAATATTACAACAATTTTAAACTAATTACACCTACTCTAAGCCCCTAATAAAATAACAAAGCCCCCCAAAATAAAAAAATGCCCTACCCTATTCTAAATTACAAAAGTTCTTTTACCTTACCAGCCCTAAACAGGGCTCTTTGCGGGGCATGCCCCAAGAAATTCAGCTCTTTTGCCTGTAAAAAAAATATACAATACCCCCCCCCACAACATTACAACCCACCACCCACATACCCCTAATCTAACCCAAACCCCCCTTAAATAAACCTAACACTAAGCCCCTGAAGAACTTCCTACCTTGTCTTCACCTCACCGGGTATCACACCAATCCGTCCTGCCTCCGATATCTTCATCCAACCCAAGAGGTGGCTAGACATCCATCATCCGACGGCTGAAGAAGTCCAGAAGAGGGTCCAAAGTCTTCATCCTATCCGGGAAGAAGAGTAGATCCGGACCGGCAACCATTTTCTTCCAAGCGGCATCTTCTATCTTCATCCGATGAGGACCGGCTCCATCTTGAAGACCTCCACCGCGGACCCATCTTCTTCCGACGACGATTTCCAGATGAATGACGGTTCCTTTAAGGGACGTCATCCAAGATGGCGTCCCTCGAATTCCGATTTGCTGATAGGATTCTATCAGCCAATTGGAATTAAGGTAGGAAAATTCTGATTGGCTGATGGAATCAGCCAATCAGAATCAAGTTCAATCCGATTGGCTGATTCAATCAGCCAATCAGATTGAGCTCGCAATCTATTGGCTGATCGGCACAGCCAATAGAATGCGAGCTCAATCTGATTGGCTGATTGAATCAGCCAATCGGATTGAACTAGATTCTGATTGGCTGATTCCATCAGCCAATCAGAATATTCCTACCTTAATTCCGATTGGCTGATAGAATCCTATCAGCCAATCGGAATTCGAGGGACGCCATCTTGGATGACGTCATTTAAAGGAACCGTCATTCATCGTCTAGTCGTCGGTTGAAGAGGATGTTCCGCGTCGGCTTGGAAGAAGATGGATCCGCTCCGCTCCAGAAGAAAGAAGATTGAAGATGTGGCTTGATAGAAGACTTCATCCAGATGATGGACTTCCGACTTCAGCCCGAGGATGGATTTCTTCAGTCGCCGCATGGATCCAGACTTCAGCCCGAGGATGGACGTCACTCTTCAGCCCCCCGAGGCTTGGATCAAGACTTCCGAGGACGGATCGGTGAACCTGGTATGGTGAAGATAAGGAAGGAAGATCTTCAGGGGCTTAGTGTTAGGTTTATTTAAGGGGGGTTTGGGTTAGATTAGGGGTATGTGGGTGGTGGGTTGTAATGTCGGGGGGGGTATTGTATGTTTTTTTTTACAGGGAAAAGAGCTGAATTTCTTGGGGCATGCCCCGCAAAGGGCCCTGTTCAGGGCTGGTAAGGTAAAAGAGCTTTGAACTTTTGTAATTTAGAATAGGGTAGGGCATTTTTTTATTTTGGGGGGCTTTGTTATTTTATTAGGGGGCTTAGAGTAGGTGTAATTAGTTTAAAATTGTTGTAATATTTTTCTAATGTTTGTAAATATTTTTTTATTTTTTGTAACTTAGTTCTTTTTTATTTTTTGTACTTTAGTTAGTTTATTTAATTGTATTTATTTGTAGATATTGTATTTAATGCATTTATTGATAGTGTAGTGTTAGGTTTAATTGTAGGCAATTGTAGGTATTTTATTTAATTATTTATTGATAGTGTAGTGTTAGGTTTAATTGTAACTTAGGTTAGGATTTATTTTACAGGTAAATTTGTAATTATTTTAACTATTTTAGCTATTAAATAGTTCTTAACTATTTAATAGCTATTGTACCTGGTTAAAATAAATACAAAGTTACCTGTAAAATAAATATAAATCCTAAAATAGCTATAATATAATTATAATTTATATTGTAGCTATATTAGGGTTTATTTTACAGGTAAGTATTTAGCTTTAAATAGGAATAAGTTATTTAATAATAGTTAATTTATTTCGTTAGATTTAAATTATATTTAAGTTAGGGGGTGTTAGTGTTAGGGTTAGACTTAGCTTTAGGGGTTAATACATTTATTAGAATAGCGGTGAGCTCCAGTCGGCAGATTAGGGGATAATGTTTGAAGTTAGGTGTCGGTGATGTTAGGGAGGGCAGATTAGGGGTTAATACTATTTATTATAGGGTTAGTGAGGCGGATTAGGGGTTAATAACTTTATTATAATAGCTGTGCGGTCCGGTCGGCAGATTAGGGGTTAATAAGTGTAGGCAGGTGGAGGTGACGTTGTGGGGGGCAGATTAGGGGTTAATAAATATAATATAGGGGTCGGCGGTGTTAGGGGCAGCAGATTAGGGGTACATAGGGATAATGTAAGTAGCGGCGGTTTACGGAGCGGCAGATTAGGGTTTAATAATAATATGCAGGGGTCAGCGATAGCGGGGGCGGCAGAATAGGGGTTAATAAGTGTAAGGTTAGGGGTGTTTAGACTCGGGGTACATGTTAGGGTGTTAGGTGCAGACGTAGGAAGTGTTTCCCCATAGACAACAATGGGGCTGCGTTAGGAGCTGAACGCGGCTTTTTTGCAGGTGTTAGGTTTTTTTTCAGCTCAAACAGCCCCATTGTTTTCTATGGGGGAATCATGCACGAGCACGTTTTTGAGGCTGGCCGCGTCCGTAAGCAACTCTGGTATCGAGAGTTGAAGTTGCGTTAAATATGCTCTACGCTCCTTTTTTGGAGCCTAACGCAGCCATTCTGTGGACTCTCAATACCAGAGTTATTTTAAAGGTGCGGCCAGAAAAAAGCCAGCGTTAGCTACGTGGGTTGTTACCGACAAAACTCTAAATCTAGCCGTAGGTGAATAAAGTTGTTTTTACAATATTATAATAACGATATTCCCACAGATATAACTTTTTTAAAAGTAGGTAAACAAAGTTTTACGCAAAATTTAAATAAAACTGAGTTAATATAAACAAAACCACAAGATGGCAACATTGGCTTATAAACCGTTCAGAAATATATCTGTAATTTCCTCAACTAAATGTCTGACAGGAGATGACAGCACAGGACCAGTCTGAGGAAATCCCTGACTGAACTGAAAACAGCTGCGTCAGAGTCAGGGGGCAGTAAAAAAGTCCGGCCCACAAAATGGCGACCGGAGCGTTACACAGAAATGGAGGAATGAAAGGCTAGAGCTGAGGGACTGTTCAGAGACATTCAAGTAAGTTAAAAAAAAAAAAAAACATAAAAAAAACGGATGTTCAGTGAACATAAAAGAAACACAAAATGGAATACAAGTGGTGGTAAAGGAGAACTTAGAAAGAAATAAAAACTGTGAAACAAAGTACCTTAATGCTAAATAAAAAAAGTCCTTACAAAAACGGACAAACCAAAAAACGGAGGCAAACAAATAATAAAACGAAATGTCACAATATAAAATTCAAAATTAACAAACTAAAATAGAAAATAAAACGCATATAACAAAACAAAACAAAGTTTATTATAGAGACAAATTTTTTTCAATACTTATCTCAGTTGAGCAGCAAAAAGAAAGAGGAGATTTGGCTGCTTATTGGACAGTTTATGGACACTATTCCTTCTCCGATTGGTCTCTTTTTTATTGGAGTTATGTTAGCTCTCTCATTAGCTACTTATTGTGGTTCTTTAATTTCTATGCTGTTTTAATATCCTTGTTGTTATTATCCTTATACTTTTAAATGCTGCATTGAGTGGTAAAGAAAGAGAATGCAAAATAGTCTCTGGTCTTGTAATAAAATTCACAATACACTTATTCTATTGAAATATCTGCTTATCTGCCCCATAGACAGTAATACACAAAAGACAGCAGCACAATAACCTTTTACCATTTATTGGCACTCAAAAATAAATAGTCTCATGATTAAGAGGTAACTCCCAAACTGTTGTGATTTTTGTGTGCCAATAAATGGTAAAAGGTTATTGTTCTGCTGTCTTTTGTGGATTTCCTTGTATTGAGGGGATTGCAGTCTCCCCTGCAGTGTGCACAGAACTACAGGAGTGCTGAACTATTTGTGATTTTTTTTTTTGGCTATATTAAGTAAGGAAGCTCTCTGGAAAACTGAGGCTGTCGGTTTTTCAGTTTTATTAGAAGAAATACTGAATGTAATGTAATTTATAAAAGATAAACATAAATGTAGAAATGCCTAATTTGTTAAAGCTATACAGAAACTTTTAAAGCATAATCAGAAAAATCGCTAAATAAACTGCTGTGTAAAAAATAAAAAGACAAAACAGAAAGTGCAAAGTTTAAATGTAATAAAACAATCCAAATTCTAAATTAATATAAAATACAAAGTGCAAAGTGTAAATGCAGCAGTACTCATGTCATGCAGTGCTATATTGCACTGAGCTTGTTTCTTCTTCACATACAGAAATGCAAGGAACACCCTTTGGAGAAGTATAGAAAAAACATAATTTATGTAAGAACTTTCCTGATAAATTAATTTCTTTCATATTGGCAAGAGTCCATGAGCTAGTGACGTATGGGATATACAATCCCACCAGGAGGGGCAAAGTTTCACAAACCTCAAAATGCCTATAAATACACCACTCACCATGCCCACAATTCAATTTAGCAAATAGCCAAGTAGTGGGGTGATAAAATAAGGAGTAAAAAAGCATACAAAAAAGAGGAACTGGAAATATAATTGTGCCTTAATACAAAAAATCATAACCACCAGAAAAAGGGTGGGTCTCAGGGACTCTTGCCAATATGAAAGAAATTATTTTTTTTGGTAAGTTCTTACATAAATTATGTTTTTTTTTCATGCAATTGGCAAGAGTCCATGAGCTAGTGACGTATGGGATAGAAATACCCAAGATATTGAAGTCCACAGAAGAGTCACTAGAAAGGGAGGGATACAATAAAAACAAGCAAAATAATTTGGTAGAGCTCACCTTCCAATAAAAATAACTAAGAGTGCAACCTAGATGGTAATATAATATATAGGCAGTAAGAAGAAAGTGGAGTTCACCAATAAGTGAAATCCAAAAGTCTAGGATATAAGCACCTAATAGACAGTATTTAAATAAAACAATGACAATCATGTATGATAAGTGCAAAATATACTTTATATAGATAGAAGTAAATATACAATATAAATCCTAAAAAAAAATCCTAAAAAAACCCACAAAAAATAATAATAAATCATTCATTCATCCATACACTCACACACAACAAGGGGTCCCCTGATTAATGCAAATCAGAGCAAAAAATGGTATAAGAAAGTGGTGCACCACCATGAAGTTCTGTTAGCTGCAAATGGAAAAGGCAGAACAGCACAATAAAGCAAAAAGATGTTCAAACATAGGTGTTGCAGAAAAGCAGCAAGCAAGACTGTCAAGCTGGTCTTAAGATGATGTAGATTCAAGCTGTGTTGAAGTGCAGGACATACAGTCATATACCAGAGAAAACACAGTTGCTCAGTAAGCAAGTAGATTATGTCAAAAGGTTAAACATAAATGTTCCAATTATTTCCACCAAGCGCCTCAAATAGTAGTAGTGTATGATAGATTTATACAGATTCCATAGACAAAGTGCCACAGTTATTGCGGAACATCAGCATACAACCGCATCCGGCGGTGCCTTAGATTAAATAAGGAGAGATGATACTTATCCGCTTCAAAAGAGTTCATCAGATGGGCACTTTGTCAGATATCAAGAAGGCTGGCAGACGGGTGGACAAGGGGACATGCCCAGGCTGGATGAAGCCATTGAATTCAATAGGCAGGTGAACTTTAAAACCTATAAGGACTCTTTCTGGCCACAATAGTGATGGAAAAGTTGTTTCAAGGGTACTAACACCTGGACTGTCGCATGCTGGAGGGGGATCCCTGGCAAAACTCCCATGGAAAATTACATAGTTTATGCACAGTCTGCTTTTAAGCCATAATGGGTCTAAATCAACTAACATTCCCAAAGTGGCTGTCTCAAAACATCCCGGACAGAAGATAGATTGATAGATAGGATAGATAGATATACATAGATTGATAGTTAGATAGAATCGATAGAAGAGAAATAGATATATTTGTTAGATATATAATTACCCTAATAAAGTCTAATAATCAAACATGCGTTCTTGGACCCAAATAGCTTGTGTTAATTAGTACTTTTCTTAGCACTTTAATCCCTGTTTCCCCCCCCTATCGGGGGAGTTCTATATGGCCTGCCAGATTACCCTGAAAAATTATAATAATAAGACATGTGGTCTGCTACCTATTTTAACTAGGTTGTGTTTTAAGTACTACCATTCTTAGCACTTTAATCTCTGTAACTCCCCCTATTTGGTGAGGTCTATACGGCCTGGATGATTACCCATACAAAATATAATAATAAGACATCTGCTCTTGGTCTGCGACCCATGGTAACTATGTTGTGTTAATTAGTAATGTCCTTCGCATTTTAATAGCTGTTACTCATACTCACCCTATTGGTGAAGGTCTATATGGCCTGCATGATTACCCTTACAAAATATAACAACCAAAGATATGCTCTGGGACCCATGGTAAGTAGGTTGTGTTAAGTAGTACTGTTCTTTGCAGTTTCATACCTGTTACAACACCAAATGGTGGCAGGTCTATCTGGCCTTCATGATTAGCTGCACCCAAACCCAAAAAAAAGCCGAGTGGTCTTAGACTAACACCCATGGCTAACTCGGTTGTTTCAATTAGTACTATTCTTAGCACTTTTATCCCTGTTACGGGTGGTCTACATGGCCATCATGATTAGCCGAACAAAATACTACAATCCAACCTTTGCTCAGTCTTCATAGGCCCTTCATTGTCTTTATTTTGATAGTACAGTTCTTATTATTTTTATAGCTGATACAACACCGAATGGTGGCAGCTCTATATGGCCTGCATGATTAGCCGCAGCCAATACAAAAATAAATCAAAGCGGTCTTGGATTAACACCCATGGCTAACTCTGTTGTTTCAAGTAGTACTATTCTTAGCACTTTCATCTCATCATCCCTGTTACTTCCAGGACTCTCGGTGGTGGTCTACATGGCCATCATGATTAGCCTAACCAAATACTACAATCCAACCTTGGCTCAGTCTTCCTAAGGCCCTTCATTGGCTGTATTTTGGTAGTACTGTTCTTATTAGTTTAATAGCTGATACGACACCGAATGTTGGCAGCTCTATATGGCCTGCATGAATATCCGCACCCAAAGCCAAAAAAAAGCCAAGCGGTTTTTCACTAACACCCATGGCTAACTCTGTTGTTTCAAGTTCTACTATTCTTAGCTCTTTCATCTCATCCCTGTTACTTCCAGGACTCTCGGTGGTGGTCTACATGGCAATCATGATTAGCCTAACCAAATACTACAATCCAACCTTGGCTCAGTCTTCCTAAGGCCCTTCATTGGCTGTATTTTGGTAGTACTGTTCTTATTAGTTTAATAGCTGATACAACACCGAATGGTGGCAGCTCTATATGGCCTGCATGAATAGCCACACCCAAAGCCAAAAAAAAGCCAAGCGGTTTTGCACTAACACCCATGGCTAACTCTGTTGTTTCAAGTTCTACTATTCTTAGCTCTTTCATCCCATCCCTGTTACTTCCAGGACTCTCGGTGGTGGTCTACATGGCCATCATGATTAGCCTAACCAAATACTAAAATCCAACCTTGGCTCAGTCTTCCTAAGGCCCTTCATTGGCTGTATTTTGGTAGTACTGTTCTTATTAGTTTAATAGCTGATATGACACCGAATGGTGGCAGCTCTATATGGCCTGCATGAATAGCCGCACACAAAGCTAAAAAAAAGCCAAGCGGTTTTGCACGAACACCCATGGCTAACTCTGTTGTTTCAAGTTCTACTATTCTTAGCTCTTTCATCTCATCCCTGTTACTTCCAGGACTCTCAGTGGTGGTGGTCTACATGGTCATCATGATTACCCTCACCAAAATATAACAACAATACGTGCGTGCAGGGAACCATGGTAAACTTACTTCCTTTTGCAAAATCGAGTATAACAGTTGTAGGCAGAGTTTCTGACCCTGCATTATGGCTGCACCTCTCCCTAAAAGAGGCACGCGTTACAGAGTCTGTGGGCATGTATGCAAAGAGCTGGCCTGCCTAAAAAGTGGAGCAAGGCTGTACAGGTTGTTCTCCTTCAGCCGATTTATACGCTGTCCCACGGCCACGACCCTCAACAACCACAACAGAATGAAACACCACATATGCCATCCTTTTGAACAACAGAGTACAGGTATGGCATTGATTTTAGTTACACAGCGATATTTATTATGAACCGTGAAATAGAAAACAAAAACATGATTGGACACCCAGTACAGTACAGGTCATTCTCCTTCTGCCTTTTTAGAATAGTGTTCCGGACCCCCAACAAAAACAAAAGCAGGAAAGATGACATATGGCATCCTTTTGAACAATAGATGACAGGTAAGGCAAAGATTTTAAAAAGCCATAGATAATTTTTTTGCAACTGTGAAATAATAAAAAAAAAAACATTGATTGGACACCCAGAACACTTCTTTATCCTTAGGCCTTTTTATAAGAGGCTCCCGGAGCCTCAACTGAAACAACAGCATGAAAGAGGACATATGGCATCCTTGTGAACAATTGATTACAGTTAAGGCATTGATTTTAGAATCACAGAGATCATTTATATGACCCGGGAAATAGAAAAAAAACATTGATTAGACACCCGTTACACTTATTTATCCTCAGGCCTTTTTAATAAGAGGGTCCCGGAGCCTCAACCGAAACAACAGCATGAAAGAGGAGATATGTCATCCTTTTGAATAATAGATTACAGGAAAGGCATTGATTTTAGAAACCCACAGATCATTATTTGCAACCGTGAAATAGAAAAAAACATTGATTAGACACCCGTTACACTTATTTATCCTCAGGCCTTTTTAATAAGAGGGTCCCAGAGCCTCAACCAAAACAACAGCATGAAAGAGGAGATATGTCATCCTTTTGAATAATAGATTACAGGAAAGGCATTGATTTTAGAATCCCAGAGATCATTTATATGACCCTTGAAATAGAAAAAAACATTCATTAGACACCCGTTACACTTATTTATCCTCAGGCATTTTTAATAAGAGGGTCCCGGAGCCTCAACCGAAACAACAGCATGAAAGAGGAGATATGTCATCCTTTTGAATAATAGATTACAGGAAAGGCATTGATTTTCGAAACCCACAGATCATTTATATGACCCGTGAAATAGAAAAAAAAATTGATTAGACACCCTTTACACTTATTTATCCTCAGGCCTTTTTAATAAGAGGGTCCTGGAGCCTCAACCAAAACAACAGCATGAAAGAGGAGATATGTCATCCTTTTGAATAATAGATTACAGGAAAGGCATTTATTTTAGAAACCCACAGATCATTATTTGCAACCGTGAAATGGAAAAAAACATTGATTAGACACCCGTTACACTTATTTATCCTCAGGCCTTTTTAATAAGAGAGTCCCGGAGCCTCAACCAAAACAACAGCATGAAAGAGGAGATATGTCATCCTTTTGAATAATAGATTACAGGAAAGGCATTGATTTTAGAATCCCAGAGATCATTTATATGACCCTTGAAATAGAAAAAAACATTCATTAGGCACCCGTTACACTTATTTATCCTCAGGCATTTTTAATAAGAGGGTCCCGGAGCCTCAACCGAAACAACAGCATGAAAGAGGAGATATGTCATCCTTTTGAATAATAGATTACAGGAAAGGCATTGATTTTAGAATCCCAGAGATAATTTATTTGACCCGGGAAATAGAAAAAAACATTGATTAGACACCCGTTACACTTATTTATCCTCAGGCATTTTTAATACGAGGGTCCCGGAGCCTCAACCGAAACAACAGCATGAAAGAGGAGATATGTCATCCTTTTGAATAAAAGATTACAGTAAAGGCATTGATTTTAGAAACCCACAGATCATTATTTGCAACCGTGAAATAGAAAAAAACATTGATTAGACACCTGTTACACTTATTTATGCTCAGGCCTTTTTAATACGAGGGTCCCGGAGCCTCAACCGAAACAACAGCATGAAAGAGGAGATATGTCATCCTTTTGAATAAAAGATTACAGTAAAGGCATTGATTTTAGAAACCCACAGATCATTATTTGCAACCGTGAAATAGAAAAAAAACATTGATTAGACACCCGTTACACTTATTTATCCTCAGGCCTTTTTAATACGAGGGTCCCGGAGCCTCAACCGAAACAACAGCATGACAGAGGATATATGTCATCCTTTTGAATAATAGATTACAAGAAAGGCATTGATTTTAGAAACCCACAGATCATTATTTGCAACCATGAAATAGAAAAAAACATTGATTAGACACCCAGTACACTTATTTTTCCTCAGGCCTTTTTAATAAGACCCGGGAAATAGAAAAAAACATTGATTAGACACCCAGTACACTTATTTATCCTCAGGCCTTTTTAATAAGAGGGTCCCGATGCCTCAACAGAAACAACAGCATGAAAGAGGAGATATGTCATCCTTTTGAATAATAGATTATAGGAAAGGCATTGATTTTAGAAACCCACAGATCATTATTTGCAACCTTGCAATAGAAAAACACATTGATTAGACACCCGTTACACTTATTTATCCTCAGGCCTTTTTAATACGATGGTCCCGGAGCCTCAACCGAAACAACAGCATGAAAGAGGACATATGTCATCCTTTTGAATAATAGATTACAGGAAAGGCATTGATTTTAGAAACACTGAAATAATTAGTTGCAACCGGGAAATAAAAAAAAAACATTGAACAGACACCCAGTACACTTCATTATCCATAGGCCTTTTTAGCAGAGGCTCCAGGACCCTCAACAAAAACAAGAGCAGGGAGCTGGGCATAGGAGTACAATGGAGTGTGACAATAATAATCTGAAGGTGAAGATTGCATAGTTGTGGCATTTTAATTTTTTTATCATGGGAACTTAGTACTTGCAATGACCTTGCTCTGGTGAATCCATATCGCAAATGTGTTATTTAAGCCACTATTTGTCTATTTTTTTGAATATCAGCATTTGGTAAATGAAGCTCAACTTAAGGCTGGTGAGAACTGACCTTTCTTCTGGCTGTTTGCAAATGTTGTGGCTCTGGACAAACATGTGAATAAGGGGCCATAAGCCATATTCTGCACGCAACCCCTTTGATGATTGACAATAAACATGTGTCACCTGCAAGCAGAGCTCGTTACTTCTGTCTAAATCATCTTCCTGGTATGGACAGGCCACTGTTTCCCACAGCAAGTACGAAGCTTGAACTACAAGATTGTCTTTAGTATGGTAGGAAACCAAAGTTTATTTAATTCTGTACTATCACCACAAAAACTGAACTTCTTGAAGATACGAAAATGCCAGCAATTTCATGTGCTTATGGATGACATGGACGTCCTGTCCTGTGGTGCACAAAGATGGAGAGGATTTTTGCCCTCCCTGTACACTACCCAGATGTCTCAAACATCACCAGAAACACAATACAGCGACTCTTGTGAAGTTCCTGGAGTGTTCCGGTAGCCATCTCTTTGAGCTCCTAAAGGAATACTTTATCAGTGTTTTTGTATACATCCGACAACAGCTTCAGAGACTGTGGTGACACACATGTTATTTACTGTTGTTCCAGCTGTGGCAATATCAATTGGCATTAAAAAGTTAAGATTTGTGGGTGGCGGAGCCTATAGCTGTTGCAGTAGGACGTGTGTTTGTGGAGCTCCAGGTCTTACAAGTTACTTTGGAGTTATTTTTCAACCTTAATTTAATTTTCTTTTTGGGATTCATAGTCACACTTTCTGGGGCTATCCAAGAGGAGCCTGGTAAAAGCACTATAGTCACCCATTATATCAACGGATATGGAGACCTGTTTTTTGCCTTTCCAATATGGTGCTGGACACCCCTGAATGAAAAAAAAAAAAGGTCAGATTTTGACTAGTGACGCACATTTTATGCACGCTGTGGCAATTGCAATTTGCAATAAAAATAATCTGCTAACAACAACCACTACCTACGACCACACCTGACTCCTGAAGTCATGCTTCAGTTATTAAGTCAAGTTAAATTTTTTTTTTATTATGCTCAGCAGAGGCTCCAGGACCCTCGACAAAACCAGCAGCAGGAAAGAGGACATATGGCATCCTTTTGAAAAAATTATTATAGGAAAGGCATTGATTTCAGAAACACAGAGATCATTAGTTGCAACTGGGAAATAGAAAAAAACATTGATTAGACACCCAGTACACTTATTTTTCCTTAGGCCTTTTTAATAAGAGGCTCCCGGAGCCTCAACAGAAACAACAGCATCAAAAAGTACATATGGCATCCTTGTGAATAATAGATTACAGGAAAGGCATTGATTTTAGAAACCCGTGGATAATTTTTTTGCAACCGTAAAATCTAAGAAAAAACATAGATTAGACACCCATTACACTTCTTTATCCTTAGGCCTTTTTAGCAGAGGCTCCAGGACCCTCCACAAAACCAGCAGCAGGAAAGAGGACATATGGCATACTTTTGTAAATTAGATTACAGGAAAGGCATTGATTTTAGAAACACAGAGATCATTTATATGACCCGGGAAATAGAAAAAAACAATGATTGGACACCCAGTACACTTCTTTATCCTTAGGCCTTTTTAGAAGAGGCTCCCGGAGCCTCAACAGAAACAACAGCATGAAAGAGGACATATGTCATCCTTTTGAATAATAGATTACAGGAAAGGCATTGATTTTACAATCCCAGAGATCATTTATATGACCCGGGAAATAGAAAAAAACATTGATTAGACACCCAGTACACTTATTTATCCATAGGCCTTTTTAGCAGAGGCTCCAGGACCCTCAACAAAAACAAGAGCAGGGAGGTGGGCATAGGAGTACAATGGAGTGTGACAATAATAATGTGAAGGGGAAGATTGCGGAGTTGTGTCATTTTAATTTTGTTATTGTGGGAAATACTTGCAATGACCTTGCTCTGGTGAATCCATATTGCAAATGTGTTTTTTAAGGCACTGTTTGTCTATTTTTTGAATATCAGCATTTGGTAATTGAAGCTCAACTTAAGGCTGGTGAGAACCGACCTTTCTTCTGGCTCTTTGCTAATGTTGTTGCTCTGGACAAACATGTGAATAAGGGGCCATCAGCCATATTCTGCACGCAACCCCTTTGATAATTGACGATAAACATGTGTCACCTGCAATCAGAGCCCGTTACTTCTGTCTAAATTATCTTCCTGGTATGGACAGGCCACTGTTTCCCACAGCAAGTCCGAAGCTTGAACTACAAGATTGTCTTGAGTATGGTAGGAAACCAAAGTTTATTTAATTATGAACTATCACCACAAAAACTGAACTTCTTGAAGCAACGAAAATGCCAGCAATTTCATGTGCTTATGGATGACAAGGACGTCCTGTCCTGTGGTGCACAGAAATGGAGAGGATTTTGGGCCTCCCTGTACACTACCCAGATGTCTCCAACATCACCAGAAACACAAGACAGCGACTCTTAGTCTTGGGAAGTTCCTGGATTGTTCCGGTAGCCATCTCTTTGCACCCCGAAAGGAATACTTTATCAGTGTTTTTGTATACATCCGACAACAGCTTCGGAGACTGTGGTGACGCACATGTTATTTACTGTTGTTCCAGCTGTGGCAATATCAATTGGCATTAAAAAGGTAAGATTTGGGTGGGCAGAGCCTATAGCTGTTGCGGTAGGACGTGTGTTTGAGGAGCTCCAGGTCTTACAATTTACTTAGGAGTTAGTTTTCAACCTTAATTTAATTTTTTTTTGGAATTCATAGTCACACTTTATGGGGCTATCCAAGAGGAGCCTGGTAAAAGCACTAGTAAAGAGAAAGCAGGAGTTTAGAAGTGCGCTTAGGAACTAATACCAAACACCTCTCTAAAAGACACTATCCCTGAAAAGTGTCAAGATGTGATAAAAATGGTGTGTTAAGCTTTTTAGGGCTTATAGATAGAGAGGGCGCCAAGGGCTAAAGGTATCAGACACCAATATAGTGTAAAAAATTATTTAATAAAAATCAAACTATAAACATAAGAATCAACATATAAACATAAAATCAACTAATCTAAATAGGGACGTCTCCCTAGGTATTTTTAAAATCCTATGTAACGGCTAGTTACTAAAATGTATTAAATATAAGAGTTCAGATAGACAAAAAATACATGTATGATCTGTAAAATTGCATAAATCAGTCAATAGCTAAAACTCAAGATAGATAAAACAAACACCTTTATGCATAGGTTAAAAAATTAGATAAGCATATGCCCAAAGGATACAGCAGATATTCACTGTATGATATAGATTAGCGTGTTATTTTCCAATAGAGGAGATTAGTCCTGTATATGTCCAGTATATTTGAAAACGTAAAGTGCTTAGTGTCAAAGTTATAACATTGTTGAAGCAGTATTTTACTTTACTTTACCGCCTGTGAAGTCTTCAGTCACACCAGGGACCGCTGCGGGAGCCAAGACAGTCTCTCCCGAGTTGCAAACACAGATCTCACACGTGTGTATGGACGATCGTTTACGGACGGCGTCTGACGTCACGCCTGGTCCGTATTGTTTCTTATGTAGGCTGTATAGTAGCGTACTGATATTCAGTGTAACCAAATTGTAGATTTTTTCAGCTTCTTCGATGCACAAGCCCCCTATTCATAGGTTTAAGCTTGCAGGTACAGTTGGATATTCATATTCATCCACACTGTCAGAAATTTGTAGTGTCTTGATAAAGCCCACAGGTGGGTGAAACGCGTCGATTACCTTGTGATTTTGTAGCAGCTTACTAAGAGTGAATAAAGTTCACCCCATCTAGGAACAATATCGCTATTTTTAACCCGGGTTAATTTCTTCACTACAAATTTCTGACAGTGTGGATGAATCTGAATATCCAACTGTACCTGCAAGCTTAAACCTATGAATAGGGGGCTTGTGCATCGAAGAAGCTGAAAAAATCTACAATTTGGTTACACTGAATATCAGTACGCTACTATACAGCCTACATAAGAAACAATACGGACCAGGCGTGACGTCAGACGCCGTCCGTAAACGGCCGTCCATACACACGTGTGAGATCTGTGTTTGCAACTCGGGAGAGACTGTCTTGGCTCCCGCAGCGGTCCCTGGTGTGACTGAAGACTTCACAGGCGGTAAAGTAAAGTAAAATACTGCTTCAACAATGTTATAACTTTGACACTAAGCACTTTACGTTTTCAAATATACTGGACATATACAGGACTAATCTCCTCTATTGGAAAATAACACGCTAATCTATATCATACAGTGAATATCTGCTGTATCCTTTGGGCATATGCTTATCTAATTTTTTAACCTATGCATAAAGGTGTTTGTTTTATCTATCTTGAGTTTTAGCTATTGACTGATTTATGCAATTTTACAGATCATACATGTATTTTTTGTCTATCTGAACTCTTATATTTAATACATTTTAGTAACTAGCCGTTACATAGGATTTTAAAAATACCTAGGGAGACGTCCCTATTTAGATTAGTTGATTTTATGTTTATATGTTGATTCTTATGTTTATAGTTTGATTTTTATTAAATAATTTTTTACACTATATTGGTGTCTGATACCTTTAGCCCTTGGCGCCCTCTCTATCTATAAGCCCTAAAAAGCTTAACACACCATTAAAAGCACTAGTAGTCAACCCTTATATCAACGGGTACGGAGACCTGTTTTTTGCGTTTCCAATATTGCGCCGGACCCCAAACTAATCCTGAATGAAAAAAAAGGTAAGATTTGGACTAGTGACGCACATTTTATGCACGCTGTGGCAATTGCAATTTGCAATAAAAATAATCTGCTAACAACAACCACTACCTATGACCACACCTGACTCCTGAAGTCATGCTTCAGTTATTAACTCAAGTTAAATTATTATTTTTTTTTATTATTATGCTCAGCAGATTCAAAACATACCATTCTTCAATCTTCTAGTCATGTAACAAGAGATAGTAGTCGCACCACCAAGTTCAATGAATAGTTTACTTTATTGAGCCAAGATCAAAAAATCAGCAACGTTTCGGACACAAGTCCTTAATCTTGCATAACAAACAGACACTGATTCACTTCTTATATACCCAAAATAAGTCACACCTGCACAGCTAATTGTAACACCTGAAAAGTCAGGTATAACATTAACAACCGAATGTTGCCCCCATGTGGTCAACTACAAACATCACACTTATCTAAATAATTTTAATTTAACTATTACTTATCCAGCAATGAATTAATACATAGTCTAAAATATATCAATGTACAGTGCAGACTCTCAGGCAGTGTATGATTTTAACTTATTCCTTTACACTATATTTTAGCAAAGATAGATGTAAACATTTTATTTAATAAAAATTTGATTTCTACAGAAAAATTGACCAATCTAATTCTTTATTCATGCCCCCTGGAGATAATGTCCCTAATTCATAAATCCAATATGCTTCACGTTTTTGTAACAATTTAATTCTATCACCCCCTCTTCTAGGATGTTGTACTTGTTCCAAAATCTGGAACCTTAATTGGCTTAAATTATGCCCTGCAGACAAAAAATGATGGGCAACTGGGGCATCCTTTTTATTGGTTCTAATACTACTTTTGTGTTGAACTATGCGTTCTTTGACTTACTGGGTGGTCTCGCCCACATAACCCAGCCCACATGGGCATTTAATCAAATATATCACAAAATCAGTATTACAGGTATAATGTCCCTTAATGAAATATTTTTTGCCAGTACTTGGATGACTAAATGTTGGCCCTTTAATAATACTGTTGCAATTTGAGCACCCTAAGCAGGGAAAACTACCCAGATTTTTCTTCCCAAAATAAGTTTGAACTGGTCTCTTAGATGGACCAATATCTGCCCGTACCAGAACATCTTTTATGTTTTTTCCTCGTTTAAAAGCTGGCATAGGGGGAATCTTAAATTCTTGAATATTAGGATTACACGTGCTCAAAATGTGCCAATGCCTACGAATAATCTTCATAACCTGTTGATTCCAAGGGGCAAATTGACTTACAAACACTAGTCTAGGGCTTTTTTTATTATCATCCATCAAAGGTTTTTTCTTTTCCAATAACAACTCTCTAGGGGTATTTAATGCATTCCTAAATTCAGTCTCAATTAATTCACATGGATACCCCCTTTGTAGGAAGCGATCCCCCATTTCTTTAAGCCTGTCTTTAACCAATGTTTCATCAGACACAATACGCCTTACACGTAAAAACTGGCTCCTGGGTAAAGATCTTACCAGTGAAGGGGGGTGTGCACTTTTATAGTGTAGGAGAGTGTTGCAATCTGTGTCTTTCCTATGAAGGTCCACAGTTAGACCTGATTTACACTTTGACACAACTGTGTCCAGAAATACAACACTCTCCTCACTAAAGACTAACTTAAATCTGATGTGACTAGTTGCTGCATTTAATTCATTCACAAAATTTACCAGGGTTCCAATGTCGCCCCCCCACACCCCAAACACATCATCAATATAGCGCCACCAGGTGGCGCCATATGATAAAAATAAAGGATTGTTATAAACAAAATGTTCCTCAAACATATTCATAAAAATATTTGCGTATGTGGGGGCGACATTGGAGCCCATGGCGGTCCCTTGGAGCTGAAGATAATAATTGTCCTCAAAAAGAAAATAATTACACCTTAAAATAATATTAAGTAACTGCAAAATAAATTCTGCCTGTGATGTGGTGTATCTATCAGATTCACTCAAAACTTTCTCTACTGCTCCAATCCCTGCCTCATGTGTGATAGCTGTATACAGCGATGTCACATCTAGACTAAAAAGAATGCATTTATTATCCCCTAGATGCAAATCACGCAATTTGGCTAAAAAATCTCGTGTATCCTGGATATATGAATTAGAATTAACAAAAGGTCTAAGAACCTTATCCAAATATATTGATACCTTGGACAATATTGAGCCCATGCCGGCCACAATTGGGCGGCCAGGAGGTGCTTGCAGATTTTTATGCACTTTTGGCAGAGTATACATATCTGGAGTGATGTCCTCAGATTCTAGTAAAAACCTTCTCACATCCTTATCAATAATGCCATTATTAAATGCAAATCGAACACAAGCCTCAATCTCCTTTTTAATCTCAAAGATAGGGTTGTGGGTCAATTGTTTATATACATTGATATCAGATAATTGTGTTTTAATTTCTTGGACATAATATTTTTTGTCCAATAAAACAATTGACCCACCCTTATCCGCACTTTTCACCACCAATTGTTTGTTTTTATTTAAATTATCCAAAGCACATTTATCCTTAGATGTAAAATTCTTATTGTACTTTAAATAATTATTATGCGACCCAGTTTTTTTATGCAAAGCTACAATATCATTTTGTACCAGTTGTATATATGTTTGTACCCCAGGATTTACCTGCACAGGTGTAAATACACTTTTATTAGAAAGACCTAGTATGTTCAAATTCAATGCTCTATCAGTTATAGTGTGAACATCTCTCTTCCCACCACTAACAACATCAGGCATTTCAGAAAAAAAGCTTTTAAGTTTTAAAGTTCTAAAGAACCGATTTAAGTCCTTTTGTAGCTCAAAGCTGTCCCCTTTGTTTTGTGGGCAGTAGGAGAGGCCCTTATCGAGTAAACCCTGTTCTGTAGAAGTAAGTGTAACATTGCTTAAATTGATAGTTACATTTTGTTTCTGCGGGTTGTCACTCTCTGACTGCCTGAAGCTCCCGGTTGACGCTTCATCTTTCCTTTGGCGATTCCACTTGTGTTTCCTCCCTCCACGTCGCTTGTGTGTTGTTCTGTGCCTGATTCCCCCGACCCGGACTCAGAAGTTGTGCCCTCCGAGCTATTGAAACTCTGTCTTGTCCCGGACTTGCGTTGTCTGCGGCGCCGGAAACCGGAAGTGTCCCCTCCAAATCTGTTCCTCAGATCACTCAGCCAGCGGTAAACAGTTCCGGCAGTATAGTCACTCTCATCCCGGGCAAACTTCTGTTTCTTCCGTTCCTGGATCTCTTTCTTTAACGTATCCATCTGTGTGTCAAGGGAAGAGATCAATGACTCCATCTCTGTACCGGGTAAGTTTGCAGATAATTCCTTCTTCATCTCTTCTATCTGTGTACTCTGTTTATCGATCTCTTTTTGCAAACACTCCACAGTTAACACCATCAAATCAAAACTGCATTTATTCAGAATCATCTCAAATTTCTGGCAGTATTCTTGGTTATCTGTCATCAAAGTGGGTCTAGTATGCATACATAATCCTCTTGGGATACGTTTCACCCTATGGTATTCGGCCAAAGTCACTGCATGCAGCTCAAAAGCCACATGTTTCTTGCTTAAATATTCAAGCTTTTTACCTACTGCCTGTGAAGGAGAAGACTTCAGAAAGTCCCTTGAGCCACGAGTCAAAGTAATAATTCTCGCGGCCTCCATGTCTGTATATCCAAATGTCTTAGGCTCTGTATTTTCTTGTATTGTTTCCATGATCTCCAGTGCAAAGGATCAACTTGCAGACAAAATAGTGAAAAGTTCTCAGAGTCCAGCACCTGGGATCCAAGGTGTGCAATCACAGGGGCACTGCAAAATACCCCCAGTAAATGTAACAAGAGATAGTAGTCGCACCACCAAGTTCAATGAATAGTTTACTTTATTGAGCCAAGATCAAAAAATCAGCAACGTTTCGGACACAAGTCCTTAATCTTGCATAACAAACAGACACTGATTCACTTCTTATATACCCAAAATAAGTCACACCTGCACAGCTAATTGTAACACCTGAAAAGTCAAGTATAACATTAACAACCGAATGTTGCCCCCATGTGGTCAACTACAAACATCACACTTATCTAAATAATTTTAATTTAACTATTACTTATCCAGCAATGAATTAATACATAGTCTAAAATATATCAATGTACAGTGCAGACTCTCAGGCAGTGTATGATTTTAACTTATTCCTTTACACTATATTTTAGCAAAGATAGATGTAAACATTTTATTTAATAAAAATTTGATTTCTACAGAAAAATTGACCAATCTAATTCTTTATTCATGCCCCCTGGAGATAATGTCCCTAATTCATAAATCCAATATGCTTCACGTTTTTGTAACAATTTAATTCTATCACCCCCTCTTCTAGGATGTTGTACTTGTTCCAAAATCTGGAACCTTAATTGGCTTAAATTATGCCCTGCAATTCATTGCTGGATAAGTAATAGTTAAATTAAAATTATTTAGATAAGTGTGATGTTTGTAGTTGACCACATGGGGGCAACATTCGGTTGTTAATGTTATACCTGACTTTTCAGGTGTTACAATTAGCTGTGCAGGTGTGACTTATTTTGGGTATATAAGAAGTGAATCAGTGTCTGTTTGTTATGCAAGATTAAGGACTTGTGTCCGAAACGTTGCTGATTTTTTGATCTTGGCTCAATAAAGTAAATTATTCATTGAACTTGGTGGTGCGACTACTATCTCTTGTTACATTTACTGGGGGTATTTTGCAGTGCCCCTGTGATTGCACACCTTGGATCCCAGGTGCTGGACTCTGAGAACTTTTCACTATTTTGTCTGCAAGTTGATCCTTTGCACTGGAGATCATGGAAACAATACAAGAAAATACAGAGCCTAAGACATTTGGATATACAGACATGGAGGCCGCGAGAATTACTACTTTGACTCGTGGCTCAAGGGACTTTCTGAAGTCTTCTCCTTCACAGGCAGTAGGTAAAAAGCTTGAATATTTAAGCAAGAAACATGTGGCTTTTGAGCTGCATGCAGTGACTTTGGCCGAATACCATAGGGTGAAACGTATCCCAAGAGGATTACGTATGCATACTAGACCCACTTTGATGACAGATAACCAAGAATACTGCCAGAAATTTGAGATGATTCTGAATAAATGCAGTTTTGATTTGATGGTGTTAACTGTGGAGTGTTTGCAAAAAGAGATCGATAAACAGAGTACACAGATAGAAGAGATGAAGAAGGAATTATCTGCAAACTTACCCGGTACAGAGATGGAGTCATTGATTTCTTCCCTTGACACACAGATGGATACGTTAAAGAAAGAGATCCAGGAACGGAAGAAACAGAAGTTTGCCCGGGATGAGAGTGACTATACTGCCGGAACTGTTTACCGCTGGCTGAGTGATCCGAGGAACAGATTTGGAGGGGACACTTCCGGTTTCCGGCGCCGCAGACAACGCAAGTCCGGGACAAGACAGAGTTTCAATAGCTCGGAGGGCACAACTTCTGAGTCCGGGTCGGGGGAATCAGGCACAGAACAACACACAAGCGACGTGGAGGCAGGAAACACAAGTGGAATCGCCAAAGGAAAGATGAAGCGTCAACCGGGAGCTTCAGGCAGTCAGAGAGTGACAACCCGCAGAAACAAAATGTAACTATCAATTTAAGCAATGTTACACTTACTTCTACAGAACAGGGTTTACTCGATAAGGGCCTCTCCTACTGCCCACAAAACAAAGGGGACAGCTTTGAGCTACAAAAGGACTTAAATCGGTTCTTTAGAACTTTAAAACTTAAAAGCTTTTTTTCTGAAATGCCTGATGTTGTTAGTGGTGGGAAGAGAGATGTTCACACTATAACTGATAGAGCATTGAATTTGAACATACTAGGTCTTTCTAATAAAAGTGTATTTACACCTGTGCAGGTAAATCCTGGGGTACAAACATATATACAACTGGTACAAAATGATATTGTAGCTTTGGATAAAAAAACTGGGTCGCATAATAATTATTTAAAGTACAATAAGAATTTTACATCTAAGGATAAATGTGCTTTGGATAATTTAAATAAAAACAAACAATTGGTGGTGAAAAGTGCGGATAAGGGTGGGTCAATTGTTTTATTGGACAAAAAATATTATGTCCAAGAAATTAAAACACAATTATCTGATATCAATGTATATAAACAATTGACCCACAACCCTATCTTTGAGATTAAAAAGGAGATTGAGGCTTGTGTTCGATTTGCATTTAATAATGGCATTATTGATAAGGATGTGAGAAGGTTTTTACTAGAATCTGAGGACATCACTCCAGTGATGTATACTCTGCCAAAAGTGCATAAAAATCTGCAAGCACCTCCTGGCCGCCCAATTGTGGCCGGCATGGGCTCAATATTGTCCAAGGTATCAATATATTTGGATAAGGTTCTTAGACCTTTTGTTAATTCTAATTCATATATCCAGGATACACGAGATTTTTTAGCCAAATTGCGTGATTTGCATCTAGGGGATAATAAATGCATTCTTTTTAGTCTAGATGTGACATCGCTGTATACAGCTATCACACATGAGGCAGGGATTGGAGCAGTAGAGAAAGTTTTGAGTGAATCTGATAGATACACCACATCACAGGCAGAATTTATTTTGCAGTTACTTAATATTATTTTAAGGTGTAATTATTTTCTTTTTGAGGACAATTATTATCTTCAGCTCCAAGGGACCGCCATGGGCTCCAATGTCGCCCCCACATACGCAAATATTTTTATGAATATGTTTGAGGAACATTTTGTTTATAACAATCCTTTATTTTTATCATATGGCGCCACCTGGTGGCGCTATATTGATGATGTGTTTGGGGTGTGGGGGGGCGACATTGGAACCCTGGTAAATTTTGTGAATGAATTAAATGCAGCAACTAGTCACATCAGATTTAAGTTAGTCTTTAGTGAGGAGAGTGTTGTATTTCTGGACACAGTTGTGTCAAAGTGTAAATCAGGTCTAACTGTGGACCTTCATAGGAAAGACACAGATTGCAACACTCTCCTACACTATAAAAGTGCACACCCCCCTTCACTGGTAAGATCTTTACCCAGGAGCCAGTTTTTACGTGTAAGGCGTATTGTGTCTGATGAAACATTGGTTAAAGACAGGCTTAAAGAAATGGGGGATCGCTTCCTACAAAGGGGGTATCCATGTGAATTAATTGAGACTGAATTTAGGAATGCATTAAATACCCCTAGAGAGTTGTTATTGGAAAAGAAAAAACCTTTGATGGATGATAATAAAAAAAGCCCTAGACTAGTGTTTGTAAGTCAATTTGCCCCTTGGAATCAACAGGTTATGAAGATTATTCATAGGCATTGGCACATTTTGAGCACGTGTAATCCTAATATTCAAGAATTTAAGATTCCCCCTATGCCAGCTTTTAAACGAGGAAAAAACATAAAAGATGTTCTGGTACGGGCAGATATTGGTCCATCTAAGAGACCAGTTCAAACTTATTTTGGGAAGAAAAATCTGGGTAGTTTTCCCTGCTTAGGGTGCTCAAATTGCAACAGTATTATTAAAGGGCCAACATTTAGTCATCCAAGTACTGGCAAAAAATATTTCATTAAGGGACATTATACCTGTAATACTGATTTTGTGATATATTTGATTAAATGCCCATGTGGGCTGGGTTATGTGGGCGAGACCACCCAGTAAGTCAAAGAACGCATAGTTCAACACAAAAGTAGTATTAGAACCAATAAAAAGGATGCCCCAGTTGCCCATCATTTTTTGTCTGCAGGGCATAATTTAAGCCAATTAAGGTTCCAGATTTTGGAACAAGTACAACATCCTAGAAGAGGGGGTGATAGAATTAAATTGTTACAAAAACGTGAAGCATATTGGATTTATGAATTAGGGACATTATCTCCAGGGGGCATGAATAAAGAATTAGATTGGTCAATTTTTCTGTAGAAATCAAATTTTTATTAAATAAAATGTTTACATCTATCTTTGCTAAAATATAGTGTAAAGGAATAAGTTAAAATCATACACTGCCTGAGAGTCTGCACTGTACATTGATATATTTTAGACTATGTATTAATTCATTGCTGGATAAGTAATAGTTAAATTAAAATTATTTAGATAAGTGTGATGTTTGTAGTTGACCACATGGGGGCAACATTCGGTTGTTAATGTTATACCTGACTTTTCAGGTGTTACAATTAGCTGTGCAGGTGTGACTTATTTTGGGTATATAAGAAGTGAATCAGTGTCTGTTTGTTATGCAAGATTAAGGACTTGTGTCCGAAACGTTGCTGATTTTTTGATCTTGGCTCAATAAAGTAAACTATTCATTGAACTTGGTGGTGCGACTACTATCTCTTGTTACATTTACTGGGCGTATTTTGCAGTGCCCCTGTGATTGCACACCTTGGATCCCAGGTGCTGGACTCTGAGAACTTTTCAATCTTCTAGTCATATCACACGACATGTCAAAATGCTGCATGGAAAAAGGCAGTGTGCAAAGTCATAATCTTAGTGAAACTATAAGTGCATTACATTTTCTAAAATAAACAGAAGTACAGAGAGAAAAAAAAAGGAAAGAGGACATATGGCATCCTTTTGAACAATAGATTACATTTAAGGCATTGATTTTAGAAACACAGAGATCATTAGTTGCAACCGTGAAATCTAAAAAAGATAGATTATACACCCAGTACACTTCTTTATCCTTAGGCCTTTTTAGAAGAGGCTCCCGGAGCCTCAACAGAAACAACAGCATGAAAGAGGACATATGGCATCCTTGTGACTAATAGATTACATTTAAGGCATTGATTTGAGAAACCCAGAGATAATTTGTTGCAACCGGCAAATCTAAAAAAAAAATGGATTAGACACCCAGTACACTTATTTATCCTTAGGCCTTATTAGCAGAGGCTCCAGGACCCTCAACAAAACCAGCAGCAGTAAAGAGGACATATGGCATCCTTTAGAAAAATAGATTTCTGGAAAGGCATTGATTTTAGAAACACAGAGATCATTCATTAGTTGCAACCGTGAAATCTCAAAAAACTTAGATTATACACCAAGTACACTTATTTATCCTTAGGCCTTTTTAGCAGAAGCTCCAGGACCCTCCACAAAACCAGCAGCATGAAAGAGGACATATGGCATCCTTTAGAAAATTAGATTACATGAAAGGCATTGATTTTAGAAACACAGAGATCATTAGTTGCAACCGTGAAATCTAAAAAAACATTGAATAGACACCCAGTACACTTCTTTATCCTTAGGCCTTTTTAGCAGAGGCTCCAGGACACTCAACAAAACCAGCAGTAGGAAAGAGGACATATGGCATCCTTTGTGAAAAAAAGATTATAGGAAAGGCATTGATTTTAGAAACCCGGGGATAATTTGTTGCAATAGTGAATTTGAATTAAAAAAATGATTGGATGGACACCCAGTACAATTCTTTCTCCTTAGGCCTTTTTATAAGAGGGCCCAGGACCCTCAAACAAAACACCAGCAGGAAAGAGGACATATGGCATACTTTTGAACAATAGAGTACAGGAAAGGCATTGATTTTAGAAACCCAGAGATAATTTTTTGCAAATGGAAATTTGAATTAAAAAAAAATGATTCGATGGACACCCAGTAAACCTCTTTCTCCTTAGGCCTTTTTATAAGAGGGTCCTGGACCCTCAAAAAAAAACACCAGCAGGAAAAAAGACGTATGGCATCCTTTTGAACAATAGAGTACAGGTACAGCATTGATTTTACAAAACCAGAGATCATTTTGGTCAATTGTTAAATAGGAAAATAAAAATGAGTGGACACCCAGTACACCTCTTTCTCCTTAGGCCTTTTTATAAGAGGGTCCTGGACCATCAAAAAAAACACCAGCAGGAAAGAGGACGTATGGCATCCTTTTGAACAATAGAGTACAGGTACAGCATTGATTTTAAAAAACCAGAGATCATTTTGGTCAATTGTTAAATAGAAAAAAAAAATGAGTGGACACCCAGTACACCTCTTTCTCCTTAGGCCTTTTTATAAGAGGGTCCTGGACCCTCAAAAAAAGCACCAGCAGGAAAGAGGACGTATGGCATCCTTTTGAACAATAGAGTACAGGTACAGCATTAATTTTAGAAAACCAAACATAATTTTAGTCAAATGTGAAATAGAAAAGAAAAATGAGTGGACACCCAGTACACCTCTTTCTCCTTTCTCTTTCTCCTTTCTCCATTTTTATAAGAGGGTCTTGGACCCTAAAACAAAATACCAGCAGGAAAGAGAACATATGGCATACTTTGGAACAATAGAGTACTGGTACGGCTTTGATTTTTGAAACCCATAGATAATTGTTTGTAAAAGTGAAATAGCCCCAAAAACCATGCTTGGAATCCCACTCCAGGTCGTTCTCCTTCAGCTTTTTTATGAGAGGGTCCAGCACCCTCAACAGAAACAACTGCTGGAAACACCACCACATATGCCATCCTTTTGCACAAGCGAGTACAGGTATGGCATCCATTTTAGAAACCCAGAGATAATTGAGAGGAACCAGGAACATTTTTCTAAAAACTGGATGGGGCACCCATTACAGGTCGTTCTCCTTCAGCCTTTTTATATCATGGGCCATGACTCGCAACAGGCACAACAGCATGAAACACCACATATGCCACCCTTTTGCAATATAGAGTACAGGTATGGCATAGATGGAACACGGAGATAATTTAGAGCAACCAAGAGATGGATAAAGATGCTTGGTCAGTCCTACTCTTTCAAATTTGTGGCATTTTGCGTTCAATTTAATGGTCCACCGGATATGAGTGGTGTGTTAAGTTGTACAATTCGTAACAGTTTAATCACTAGTGTTATGTGCCTTATTTTTTTTATTTGAGTTTTGTACCCACAGAGCTGACGCAGAGGCCAGAAAATTTGGAATGTACAAATGACTGAAAAATTGGGGTATTGTTGTAGCAACTGCTGTAGCAGCGGCCAGAAAAATTGATGTTTGTAAAACATTTATAAAGTGCCCTAAAAGCTTGTGGCTTGAACACTAGTTGTTGGCAGATAAGTCAAGCAAGTCCTCCGGCTTTATAACCAAAAAAAAAAAGGCCAGCCTGTGTACCAGTTGTAGCCCAAGCCAGCTCATCTCATCATCAGGACTTTTTTATTCAAATGTATCGCCCAATGTCAGTCCCTTCGGGATCCAGCCCTCATTCATTTTTATAAAAGTGAGATAGTCAAGGCTTTTTTGACCTAGGCGACTTCTCTTCTCAGTGACAAAACCTCCTGCTGCACTAAAAGTCCTTTTGGACAGGACACTTGAAGCGGGGCAGGCCAGAAGTTCCATTGCAAATTGGGATAGCTCAGGCCACAAGTCCAGCCTGCACACCCAGTAGTCAAGGGGTCCATCGCTCCTAAGAGTGTCGAAATCCGCAGTTGAAGCTAGGTAGTCTGCTACCTGTTGGTTGAGTCTTTCTCTAAGGCTGGATCCCGAAAGGCTCTGATGGTGCACGGGAGTTAAAAAGGTACGCATGTCCTCCATCAACAAGACGTCAGGAAAGCGCCCGGTCCTTGCCGCCGTGGTCGTGGGAGGAGGAGGAGGATTAATTTAATCTCTTCCCCTGTTACATTCCCATGGTGCTGTGACATCACCCTTATACACTGTGTAAAGCATAGTTTTTAATTTATTTTGAAAATGCTCCATCCTTTCCAACTTGCGGGAATTTGGTAACATTTCAGGCACTTTATGTTTATACCGGGGGTTGAGGAGCGTGGACACCCAGTACAGGTCGTTCTCCTTCAGCTTTTTTATACGAGGGTCCCTCAACAGGCACGACAGCATGAAAGAACCCATTTGAACAAGGTTGGATGCTGAGCAAATTATGTCGCATTCCTCCTCCTCACTGATCTCACTGGTATCTTCTTCCCCCCAGCCACATACAACACCACGGGTACCAGAGAGGTGACAACAACGAGCACCCTGGGATGACTGTTGTGCTTGGTTTTCCTCCTCATCATCCTCCTCAAAGCCACATTCCTCCTCTGACTCCTCTTCCTCACAATCCTCTTCCTGCGTTGCCGCAGGTCCAGCAAGCAATGCTGATTCGGCTGTTTGCAGGGGTGATGGACACCACAACTCTCCCTATTCCTCTTCATGCTCATCTACTGCCTGATCCAGCACTCTTCGCAGGGCATGCTCCAGGAAGAAAACAAATGGTATGATGTCGCTGATGGTGCCTTTGGTGCGACTGACAAGGTTTGTCACCTCCTCAAAAGGACGCATGAGCCTACAGGCATTGCGCATGAGCTTCCAGTAATTTGGCAAAAATATCCCCAGCTCCCCAGAGGCTGTCCTAGCACCCCGGTCATACAAATACTCATTAACAGCTTTTTCTTGTTGGAGCAGGTGGTCAAACATTAGGAGTGTTGAATTCCACCGTGTCGGGCTGTCGCAAATCAAGCGCCTCACTGGCAGGTTGTTTCGACGCTGGATATCGGACAAGTGCGCTATGGCCGTGTAGGAATGCCTGAAATGGCCACACACCTTCCTGGCCTGCTTCAGGACGTCCTGTAAGCCTGGGTACTTATGGACAAATCGTTGTACAATTAGATTACACACATGTGCCATGCACGGCACATGTGTCAACTTGCCCAATTTCAATGCCGCAACCAAATTACTTCCATTGTCAGAAACAACCTTGCCAATCTCCAGTTGGTGTGGAGTCAGCCACTGATCCACCTGTGCGTTCAGGGTGGTCAGGAGTGCTGGTGCGGTGTGACTCTCCGCTTTCAGGCAAGTCAACCCCAAGACGGCGTGACACTGCCGTACCCGGGATGTAGCATAGTACCTGGGGAGCTGGGGGGGTGCCATAGATGTGGAGCAAGACACAGAAGTTGAAGAGGACTCAGCCGAGGAAGAGGTTATGGAAGAGGATGGAGTAGGAGGAGTAGAGGAGGTAGCAGCAGGCCTGCCTGCAAGTCGTGGTGGTGTCACCAACTCTTCTGCAGAGCCACGCATTCCATGCTTGTCAGAAGTCAGCAGGTTTACCCAATGCACAGTGTAGGTGATATACCTGCCCTGACCATGCTTTACAGACCAGCTATCCGTGGTCATATGGACCCTTGCCCCAACGCTGTGTGCCAGACATGCCATAACTTCCTTTCTCACAACAGAGTACAGGTTTGGGATTGCCTTTTGTGAAAAGAAATTTCTGCCAGGTACCTTCCACTGCGGTGTCCCAATAGATACAAATTTTTTTAAAGCATCAGACTCCACCAGCTTGTATGGTAAAAGCTGGCGGGCTAAGAGTTCAGACAAGCCAGCTGTCAGTTGCCGGGCAAGGGGGTGACTTTGAGAAATTGGCCTCTTACGCTCAAACATGTCCTTGACAGACACCTGACTGTGGGCAGATGACCAGGAACTGCTACGTAAGAGAGACTGAGTGGAGGATGGTTGAGAGGGGGCAAGGAGGACAGCACTGGTTGACGTGTCTGAAGATGCTGGAGCAGGAGGAGGATGGCGGCTTTCACTTTGTGTGCAGCTTCTACTCATGTGTTCTTCCCATCAGCCTTTGTTATGGGAGACCATGTGCCTTCGCAAAGCAGTTGTACCTAGGTGGCTGTTGGACTTCCCACGACTCAGTTTCTTTTGGCATAGGTTGCAAATGGCATTGCTGTTGTCAGAGGCAGACACACAAAAAAATGCCACACTGCTGAGCTCTGCGATGACGGCATTCTGGTGGTGGCAACAGCATGCGTTGATGGGCGTCGGCGTGCTGTCTGGCTGACCCCTGGTGACGATGCATGCTGTCTGACTGTGCCACTAGCTCCTTGAGTCGACCTCCCCGTGCTTCCAAATCGTCTCCTCCTCCTCTCTGTCTCCCCATCTGAACTTTCCCCCTCTTCTTCTTCTCTTCTAGCAGGCACCCACGTGACATCCACCGACACATCATCATCAACCGCTTCACTTGTATCTGAAACATCAAGAAAGGAAGCATCATCATCATCATCAAACCGTACCTCCATGTCGGTAATGCTGCCTGACTGAGACTGATCACTATTATCTACATCCTCTGTCAATGATGGTTGCGCATCACTCATTTCTTCCAAATGATGTGTCAATAACTCCTGTGACAGATCAAGTGAAGCGGCTGTGGTGCTAGTGTTGGTGGTGGCGACAGGCGGCGGAGTGGCACTGGTCACTTGAGACCTGCCCAAAGCACAGCTGGACTTAGATGGTGCGTCAAGGTTAGGAGGACTAGCAGCGGAAGCTGAAGAAGATTGGGTGTCCTGTGTTAGCCATTCAACTAGGTCCACCTCAGAAGTTTTTGCGCCCCCCCTGGCACCCGGCATCTGAACAATGTGCATATTTGTAGGGTCTAAAGGAATCACAGTACCACGACCACGACCACAGAACCTGTGGGGTGGCCTGCCTCTGCCTGTCATTTTTTTTTAAATGGACACTAACAATACTATTACACCAATTGAGTGGTGGCACTGTGAAAGTGGGCACAGTATATGCTGTGAGACTGACAACAACAAAAAAGACAGATGTTTTAAAAATCACAAATTGTTAATTTTTTAAAATATTACAACTTAAAAGTACTGTGGCAACAAATATGATTGTTTGGCACTATTTGGCAAATGGGCCTGTCTGGCACACACGCTGGGAGAAAGGAAACTGCAATTCAATGGCACTAGGAGACTGATTTAAGAATCACAGTCAAAACAGTTATGATTAACAAAAATTCCAATCCTGTTACAATAAATATGAGTGGTGGCACTAATTGGCTAGTTGGGACTGGCACACAGGCAGGCAGGCAGGAGGAAAATGCAATTCAAGGGCACTAGTAGACTGCAGATTGACAGTCAAAACAGTGATGATTGACAAATTTTGCAATACTGTTAAAAGAAATATGATTGCTGGCACTAATTGGATAGTTGGGCCTGGCACACAGGCTGGCAGGCAGTAGAAAAGTGCAATTCAATGGCACAAGCAAACTGAGGATTAAGATCAACAATCAAAATTTTTTTTTTTTTTTTTTTAATTAGTAACTATACTGTGACAACAATTATGATTGGTGTAAATAGTTGGCAAGACAGCCTGGCACAAAAGGCTGGCAGGCAGGAGGTAGATGCAATTCAAGGACACTAGGAGACTGATTACTGACAGTCAAAACAGTGATGATTGACAATTTTTGCAATACTGTTAAAAGAAATATTATTGCTGGCAACAATTGGCTAGGTGGGCCTGGCTCACAAAAGGCTGCAAGGCAGCAGGAAAGTGCTATTCAATGGCACCAGCAAACTGAGGATTCTCAACAACTATTACCAACAATTTTATTTTTTAATTATTAAGAATATTGTCACAACAACTATGATTGGTGTAAATATTTTTCAAGTAGGCCTGGCACACAGGCTTGGAAGGCAGTAGAAAAGTGCAATTCTAGGGCACGAGCAAACTGAGGATTAAGATCATCAACAATCAAGAATTTTTAAATTGAAATTAGTAACTATACTGTGACCAAAAATTATGATTGTTGTAAATAGTTGGCAAGACGGCCTGGCACAAAAGGATGGCAGGCAGGAGGTAGATGCAATTCAAGGACACTAGGAGGAGACTGATTACTGACAGTCAAAACAGTGATGATTGACAATTTTTGCAATACTGTTAAAAGAAATATGATTGCTGGCAACAAATGGCTAGGTGGGCCTGGCTCAAAGCAGGCTGCAAGGCAGGAGGAAAGTGCTATTCAATGGCACCAGCAAACTGAGGATTCACAACAACTATTACCAAAAATTTTAATTTTTAATTATTAGAATACTGTCACAACAAATATGATTGGTGTAAATATTTTTTAAGTAGGCCTGGCACACAGGCTTGGAAGGCTGTAGAAAAGTGCAATTCTAGGGCACGAGCAAACTGAGGATTTAGATCATCAACAATCAAGATTTTTTTAATTTTAATTAGTAACTATACTGTGACAAAAAAATTAGGATTGGTGTAAATAGTTGGCAAGACGGCCTGGCACAAAAGGCTGGCAGGCAGGAGGCAGATGCAATTCAAGGACACTAGGAGACTGATTACTGACAGTCTAAACAGTGATGATTGACAATTTTTGCAATACTGTTAACAGAAATATGATTGCTGACAACAATTGGCTAGGTGGGCCTGGCTCACAGCAGGCTGCAAGGCAGGAGGAAAGTGCTATTCAATGGCACCAGCAAACTGAGGATTCACAACAACTATTACCAAAAATTTTAATTTTTAATTATTAGAATACTGTTACAACAAATATGATTGGTGTAAATATTTTTCAAGTAGGCCTGGCACACAGTCTTGGAAGGAAGTAAAAAAGTGCAATTCTAGGGCACGAGCAAACTGAGAATTAAGATCATCAACAATCAAGAATGTTTTTAATTTTAATTTGTAACTATACTGTGACAACAATTATGATTGGTGTAAATAGTTGGCAAGACGGCCTGGCACAAAAGGCTGGCAGGCAGGAGGTAAATGCAATTCAAGGACACTAGGAGACTGATTACTGACAGTCAAAACAGTGATGATTGACAATTTTTGCAATACTGTTAACAGAAATATGATTGCTGGCAACAATTGGCTAGGTGGGCCTGGCTCACAGCAGGCTGCAAGGCAGGAGGAAAGTGCTATTCAATGGCACCAGCAAACTGAGGATTCACAACAACTATTAACAAAAATTTTAATTTTAATTTATTAGAATACTGTCACAACAAATATGATTGGTGTAAATATTTTTTAAGTAGGCCTGGCACACAAGCTTGGAAGGCTGTAGAAAAGTGCAATTCTAGGGCACGAGCAAACTGAGGATTAAGATCATCAACAATCAAGATTTTTTTAATTTTAATTAGTAACTATACTGTGACAAAAAATTTGGATTGGTGTAAATAGTTGGCAAGACGGCCTGGCACAAAAGGCTGGCAGGCAGGAGGTAGATGCAATTCAAGGACACTAGGAGACTGATTACTGACAGTCTAAACAGTGATGATTGACAATTTTTGCAATACTGTTAACAGAAATATGATTGCTGACAACAATTGGCTAGGTGGGCCTGGCTCACAGCATGCTGCAAGGCAGGAGGAAAGTGCTATTCAATGGCACCAGCAAACTGAGGATTCACAACAACTATTACCAAAAATTTTAATTTTTAATTATTAGAATACTGTCACAACAAATATGATTGGTGTAAATATTTTTCAAGTAGGCCTGGCACACAGTCTTGCAAGGAAGTAAAAAAGTGCAATTCTAGGGCACGAGCAAACTGAGGATTAAGATCATCAACAATCAAGAATTTTTTAATTTTAAATAGTAACTGTACTGTGACAAAAAATTAGGATTGGTGTAAATAGTTGGCAAGACGGCCTGGCACAAAAGGCTGGCAGGCAGGAGGTAGATGCAATTCAAAGACACTAGGAGACTGATTACTGACAGTCAAAACAGTGATGATTGACAATTTTTGCAATACTGTTAAAAGAAATATGATTGCTGGCAACAATTGGCTAGGTGGGCCTGGCTCACAGCAGGCTGCAAGGCAGGAGGAAAGTGCTATTCAATGGCACCAGCAAACTGAGGATTCACAACAACTATTACCAAAAATTTTAATTTTTAATTATTAAGAATACTGTCACAACAAATATGATTGGTGTAAATATTTTTCAAGTAGGCCTGGCACACAGTCTTGCAAGGAAGTAAAAAAGTGCAATTCTAGGGCACGAGCAAACTGAGGATTAAGATCATCAACAATCAAGAATTTTTTTATTTTAATTAGTAACTATACTGTGACAACAATTATGATTGGTGTCAATAGTTGGAAAGACGGCCTGGCACAAAAGGCTGGCAGGCAGGAGGTAGATGCAATTCAAGGACACTAGGAGACTGATTACTGACAGTCAAAACAGTGATGATTGACAATTTTTGCAATACTGTTAAAAGAAATATGATTGCTGGCAATAATTGGCTAGGTGGGCCTAGCACACAGCAGGCTGCAAGGCAGGAGGAAAGTGCTATTCACTGGCACCAGCAAACTGAGGATTCACAACAACTATTACCAACAATTTTAATTTTTAATTATTAAGAATACTGTCATTGATTGGTGTAAATATTTTTCAAGTAGGCCTGGCACACAGGCTTGGAAGGCAGTAGAAAAGTGCAATTCTAGGGCACGAGCAAACTGAGGATTAAAATCAACACTAATATTTTTTTTTATTTAAATTACTAACTATACTGTCTGTGACAACAATTATGATTGGTGTAAATAGTTGGCTAGACGGCCTGGCACAGAAGGCTGGCAGTGGCAGGCAGGAGGTAAATGAAATTCAATGGCACTAGGAGACTGAATATTTGCAGTCCAAAAAATTATGATTTTTTTTTTTTTAAAATTACTGTTACAAGAATTGTGATTGGTGCAACTAATTGGCTGCTTGGGCCTGGCAGACAGGCTAGCAGATATGAGTCGTGGATGGTAGGTAGGGCAGCAATTTAACACAGTATGCTGTGTAAGTGACAAAAACACAGGACTGATAGAAAATTAAGTTAAATTACACTAGCAAAATGTTTTAAAATTTTAGATTTTAATATTAAAATTATGTTAAGAAGTGCAATGCACATATGACTCTATGAGTGGTCGCACTGGCTGGCTGCTACGTAGGGCAGCAATTATAACAACAGTATGCTGTGTAAGTCAGATAGACAGTTAGACACAGGCCTGATAGAAAATACAATTAGATTACACTAGCAAAATGATTTAAAGACTTTGTTTTGGAAATTTTAAGAAAAAGGTTAAGCACATACATATGAGTCGTGGCTGATAGCCTTGGAAGGGCAGCTATTAAAAACAGTAGGCTCTGTAAGTCGGATACACACACGCCTGATAGAAAATACTATTAGATTACACTAGAAAAATGATTGAAATTATTTTTTTTTGGGGGGGGGGAATTAAAAAAAGGTTAAACACATATGAGTCGTGGCTCATAGACTAAGGAGGGCAGCAAGTAAACACAGTATGCTCTCTATGTCAGCAAAAGACACAGGCCGGATAGAAAATTATATTAGATTACACTAGCAAACAAATTTAAACTTTTTTTTTTATATTAAAATTAAGGTGAAGAAGAATAGATATGAGTGCTGGGTGGCTGCCTGGCACAGACCAATTAACCAAAAGACTGAAAAAAAGGAGGTATATTAATGCTGAGTGAGCCTGACAGACACAGGCATGATAGTAAATGTAATTAGATTACACTAGCAAAAAATTTTTTTTTTTAAATTTAAAATAATGTTATAAATGGATATTAACACTGGTGGCTGCTGGCTGGCACAGAGCAATGAACCAGAGTATATGCTGTGTGACACTGGCCTGATAGAAAATGAAAAAAAAATTAGACTAGAAAAATAATTAAATTTTTGGGTTAGTTAAATTTAAACTAATGTTGTTAGGGAGATAACAGTGGTGGCAGTAGTCATAGCATATGCTGTGAGCCTTAAACACAAGGCTGAAAGCCAGGCAAATGCTAATAAAAAAAAAAGAAAAAAAAAAACGGCACGAAATATAGCCCTAAAAAGGGCTTTTTGGGGTGCTGTGCTTGCAGCAGAGTTGAGTGGAGTCCTTCTGGACTGTAAATACCCTAGCCTAGCTATGTTTTTCCTATTAAAGTCAGGAGCAAAAACACAACACGTCCTCTCATTAAAAAAGGAAGGTCGTTATGAGTCTAAAATGGCGGATTCCGAGTAGCTGGGAGTGTCTGTGAGGGATTGTCTGATGTTGATTGGCTCTAATGTGTCAGGCGGCTGTGACATAAAGGGTCAAAGTTTCCACAATGATGACACATAGGGGTGGATCGAACATCGCTATGTGTTCGCCCACAAATGCGAACGCGAACAAGCTATGTTCGCTGTGAACCGTTCGCGGGCAAACAGTTCGGGACATCACTACTTATCATACTTGATTGTCATTGTTTTATTTAAATACTGTCTATTAGGTGCTTATATCCTAGACTTTTGGATTTAACGTATTGGTGAACTCCACTTTCTTCTTACTGCCTATATATTATACAATAAAAACAACCTTTTTCAGCTGAAAAAAATTAAATCCACAAAAAATAAGTTTTTCTCATAAATAGAAAGAAAAAAACTTAAAACATTAGCAGAAGAGTCAAACTGAAACAGCTGCCTGAAGAACTTTTCTACCATAGACTGCTTCAGAAGAAGCAAATACATCAAAATGGTAAAATTTAGTAAATGTATGCAAAGAAGACCAAGTTACTGCTTTGCAAATCTGATCAACTGAAGCTTAATTCTTAAAAGCCTAAGAAGTGGAGACTGATCTAGTAGAATGAGCTGTGATCCTCTGAGGTGGGGACTGTCCTGCCTCCAAATAAGCTTTATGAATCAAAAGCTTCAACGAAGATGCCAAAGGAATGGCAGAAGCTTTCTGCCCTTTCCTAGAACCAGAAAAGACAACAAATAGACTAGAAGTATTCCTGAAATCTTTAGTAGCTTCAACATAATATTTCAAAGTTCTTACAATATCCAAAGAATGCAAAGATCTTTCAAGAGCATTCTTGGGATTAGGACACAAGGAAGGAACAACAATTTCCCTACTAATATTGTTAGAATTCACAACCTTAGGAAGACATTTAAATGAAGTCCGCAAAACAGCCTTAACCTGATGGAAAATTAGAACAGGAGACTCACAAGAGAGAGCAGACAATTTGGAAACTCTTATAGCTGAAGAGATAAACAAAAGAAACAACACTTTCCAAGAAAGTAGTTTAATATCCAAAGCATGCATAGGCTCAAAAGGAGGAGCCTGCAAAGTCTTCAAAACCAAATTAAGACTTCAAGGAGGAGAGTTTGATTTAATAAAAGGCTTGCTATGAACCAAAGCCTGAACAAAACAGTGAATATCAGGAAGCTTAACAATCGTTCTATGAAATAAAACAGAAAGAGCAGAAATTTGTCCCTTCAAAGTACTAGCAGACAAACCCTTATCCAAATCATCCTGAAGAAACTGTAAAATTCTAGGAATTCTAAAAGAATGCCAGGAGAATTTCTGAGAAGAACACCATGAAATATAGGTTTTCCAAACTCGATAATAATTCTTTCTTAAAACAGACTTACGAGCCTGTAGCATAGTATTAATCTTTTAGTCAGAGAAACCTCTATGACTAAGCACTAAGCGTTCAATTGCCATACTTTCAAATTTAATGATTTAAGATCCTGATGGAAAAACTGCTCTTGAAACAGAAGGTCTTGTCTTAGAGGAAGTGGCCAAGGCTGGCAGCTGGACATCTGAACAAGATCCGCAAACCAAAACCCGTGAGACCACACTGGTGCTATCAGAAACACATACGATTTTTCCGTAATGATATTGGAGATCACTTTTAGAAGAAGAACTAGTGGCGGAAAGATATAAGCAGGTTGGTAAAACCAAGGAACTGCTAAAGCATCCATCATCTCCGCCTGAGGATCCCTGGACCTGGACAGGTACCTGGGAAGTTTTTTGTTTAGATGAGAAGCCATCAGATCTATTTCTGGAAGAGTCCACATCTGTACAATCTGACAAAATGTACATGGTCTGACAGCTGAGATAATCCGCTTCCCAATTGTCTGCACCTGGGATATGCATCACAGAAATTAGACAAGAGCTTGATTCTGCCCAAGAGAGTATCCAATATACTTATTTCATAGCTAGGGGACTGTGAGTCTCACCCTGATGATTGACATATGCCACAGTTGTGATATTACCTAAACAAATGAATGGATCTCTCTTTTACAGAGGCTAAACCTGAAGAGCCCTGAAAATAGCACAGAGTTCTAAAATATTGATTGGTAACCTTGCGTCTTGAGGTTTCCAAACCCCTTGTGCTGTCAGAGATCCCCAGACAGCACCCCAACCTGAATGACTTGCATCTGTTGTGTTCATAGTCCAGGTAGGACGAACAAAAGAGGCCATCTGAATTAAACGATGATGGTCTAACCACCAAGTCAGAGAGAGTTGAATGTTGGGATTTAAGTATATGAATTGTGATATACAAGTATAGTCCCTGGACCATTGATTCAGCATACAAAGCTGTAGAGGTCTCATGTGAAAATGAGCAAAGGGGATTGCGTCTGATGCTGCAGTCATGAGACCTAAAACTTCCATGCACATAGCTACTGAAGGGAATGATTGAGACTGAAGGTTTCGACAATCTGAAACCAATTTTATTCATCTCTTGTCTGTTAAGGACAGAGTCATGGACACTGAATCTATTTGGAAACCTAAAACGGTGATCCTTGTCTGAGGAATCAAGAAACTCTTTGGTAAATTGATCCTCCAACTATGTCTTTGAAGAAACAACACTAGTTGATTTGTGTGAGATTCGGCTAAATGTGAAGACTGAGTGAGAACCAAGATACCGTCCAAATAAGGAAACACTGTAATACCCTGTCCTCTGATTACAGATAGAAGAGCACCGAGAACCTTCAAAAAGATCCTTGGAGCTGTTCCTATGCCAAATGGAAGAGCGACAAATTGGTAATGCTTGTCTAGAAAAGAGAATCTCAGAAACCAATAGTGGTCTGGATGAATCATAATGTGAAGATTTGCATCCTGTAAGTCTATCTTGGACATATAATGACCTTGCTGAACAAAAGGCAAAATAGTCCTTATAGTCACCATCTTGAAAGTTGGGACTCTTACAAAACAAATCAAAAACTTCAAATCCAGAACTGGCCTGAATGAATTTTCTTTCTTTGGGACAATCAATAGATTTGAATAAACCCCAGACCCTGTTCCTGAAACAGAACTGGTATTATTACCCCTGAAAGCTTTAGATCTGACATACACTACAGAAAAGCCTTAGCCTTCACTGGATTTGCTAGAACATGAGAGAGAACGAATATTCTCACAGAAGGTCTTACTCTGAATCCAATTCGATACCCTTGAGAAACAATACTCTGAATCCACTGATTTTGAAGATAATCTGCCCAAATGTCTTGGAATAATTTCAATCTGCCCCTCACCAGCTGAACTGGATCCAGGGCAGACTTGGGGGCTGGCTTTGGTTTATTAAAAGGCTTGGATTTATCCCAACTTGAAGAAGGTTTCCAATTGGAACCAGAGTCTTTAGGGGAAGGATTTATTTTCTGTTCCTTGTTCAGTCGAAAAGAACGAAAACGATTAGAAGCTTTAGATTTACCCTTAGATCTTTTATCCTGAGGTAAAAAAACTCCCTTCCCTTCAATGATAGTTGAAATAATTGAATCCAACTGAGAACTAAATAAATTGTTACCTTGGAAAGAAAGAGATAGTAATCTAGACTTAGATACCATGTCAGCATTCCAATATTTGAGCCATAAAGCTCTTCTAGCTAAAATAGCTAAAGACATAGATTTAACATCAATTTTGATGATATCAAAAATAGCATCACAGAGAAAATGATTAGCATGTTGAAGAAAACGAACAATGCTAGACAAATCAGGATCTGTTTCCTGTTGCACTAAGCTATCCAACCAAAAGGCTGATGCAGCCGCAACATTAGCCATAGCAATGGTAGGCCTGAGAAGATAGCCAGAAAATAAATAAGCTTTCCTTAGATAAGATTTAAGTTTCCTATCTAAAGGATCTTTAAAAGAAGTACTGTCTTCCATAGGAATAGTAGTATATTTGGCAAGAGTAGAAAAAGCCCCATCAACTTTGGGGACTTTTTCCCAAAACTGTAATCTAGCCGCTGGCAAAGGGTACAACTTTTTAAACCTAGAAGAAGGAATGAAAGAAGTACCAGGCTTAATCCATTCCTTAGCAATCACATCAGAAATAGCATCTGGAACTGGGAAAACCCCAGGAGTAACCACAGGAGGTTTATAAACAGAATTTAAATGTTTACTAGTTTTGATATCATGAGGACTAGACTCCTCAATATCCAAAGTAAGCAACACTTCTTTCAATAAGGAACAAATATACTCAATCTTGAAAAGATAAGTAGATTTGTCAGTGTCAATGTCTGAGGTAGGATCTTCTGAATCAGAGAGATCCTCATCAGAGGAGGATATTTCAGTATGTTGTCGGTCATTCAAAATGTCATCAAATATATGAGAAGTTTTAAAAGACCTTTTACTTTTATTAAAAGGTGGAATAGCAGACAAAGCCTTCTGTATCGCATCAGCAATATAATTTTTCATATCAAAAGGGAAATCATGTACATTAGATGTTGAAGGAACAACTATAACTGTACCAGTACTGATGGAAAATTTTTCTGCATGCAAAAACTTATCATGGCAACTGTTACATACTAAAGCTGGATATATAATCTCAGCTAACTTACAACAGATACACTTAGCTTTGGTAGAACTGTGATCAGGCAGCAGGATTCCAACAGTTGCTTCTGAGACAGGATCAGATTGAGACATCTTACAAAATGTAAAAGAAAAAACATCAATAAAGCAAAATTTTCAATTTCCTTATATGGCAGTTTCAGGAATGTGAAATACTGCAAACAGCATGGCCCTCTGAGTATATAGAAGGCAAGAGGCATATAGGAAGTGAGGTGAAAAATAAATTACATTTTTTGGCGCCAAGTATGATGCACAACGCAAAAGGAAGTTGAACATTTTTTGGCACCAACAACATCCGGAAATGACGCAACTCACGTCATAACAGACACAACCTTGTGCAAGGAAAATCTGGTGTCAACCAAGATGCCGGAAATGGCAAACTTGCGTCATCAAAGACGTACCTTCACACCAAAATAATTCTTGTGCCAAGAATGACGCAATAAATAACAGCATTTTGCGCCCTTGCGAGCCTAATTTTACCTGCAAAAGAAAAAAACAGTCAATTTAAAAATAGGACTATACCCCAGGTAAGACAAATAACTTCCTAAACATGCTTCCCAAACTGAAACTGACAGTCTGCAAAAGGAAATATACATAGACCTGACTCATGGCAAATATAAGTAAAATACATATATTTAAAACTTTATATTAATACATAAAGCGCCAAACCATAGGTGAAAGTGTCTTAAATAAGAAAAAAACATACCAAAAGACACCCATCCACATATAGTATATAGCCAAACCAGTACTGAAAAAGTATCAGCAGAGGTAATGGTATATAAGAGTATATCGTGAATCTGAAAAGGGAGGTAGGAGATGAATCCCTATGACCAATAACAGAGAACCTTTGAAAAGATTTCCTGTGAGGAAAACCATAACATCAATAGGCGATACTCCCTTCGCATCCCTCTGAAAAACACTGTACTCTGAGAGGAATTGGGCTTCAAAATGCTTAGAAGCGCTTATCATAGAAGAAAACATAGAAATCAAGCACAAACTTACTTCACCACCTCCATAGGAGGCAGAGTTTGTAAAACTGAATTGTGGGTATGGTGAGGGGTGTATTTATAGGCATTTTGACGTTTGGGAATCTTTGCCCCTCCTGGTAGGATTGTATATTCCATACGTGACTAGCTCATGTACTCTCTCCAATTACATGAAAGAAATCAGCCTTTTAAAAATATCTCACAGTGCTGGAGGATCAATGTAGATCATCTCACCTGAATGGAGAGTTTTAGCTCATCAGACCCTAAAACTGGAGTTGGCACATATCCCACACCACTTGCAAAATTAACAGCTCTGAGTGTAAGGTCCATAGCGAAAATTCACATATAAATAACAAACTTAACACACAGGCTGTCTGCTACTCACTTAGATGTTTCCAACTAGATTAAATGCTAAAAATGAAGATCTAGTTATAATATTCACCAGATTGTTAAAGGTCTATGATCCAGCACAGGGAACCTCTGCAGGCCCTCACTGCCTGCCAAGCTGCAACACCTTACAAAAGAATATCTGGACTACAATTAATGAGCATGTCATCATTTGTTTTTATCTGTTTTCTTATACTGAGCATGCTCAAAATGTATCAAACCATGGGGCTGCAAACCTTTATATCCACTGCTATTTTTTCACCACACAAACAAAGCTTGTGTAAAGCAATAGAATATTGGGATAATAATGGGAAAAAGGGGCAACCAGACGTGGACTCCTTGCTCAGTGTGCTTAGAGGAATATAGCTACACCTCACTGACGAGGCCCAATGAAGGCCGAAACAATCGTCTGGGGTTGCTGTGTCCCTTGTTCAGAGAGGAATTGCCTGGTATTTCGGCGCTGGACTGACCGTAATAGGCGGGATCAGACTGATATACTACAGGAAAGTTCTACTCTGTGAAAAGCATTACTGGGCTAAAAAGTTGCACCCAGGTGGTAAATCGCCATAGAACAGGCTAACAATGTTATTGAGCCAGTTGTTCGTTCCTGTGAGTGAACTTCTCTCTGTATGTATTTAGTCTCCCTATGGGAAAAAGGGGCAACCAGACGTGGACTCCTTGCTCAGTGTGCTTAGAGGAATATAGCTACACCTCACTGACAAGGCCCAATGAAGGCCGAAACGATCATCTGGGGTTGCTGTGTCCCTTGTTCAAAGAGGAATTGCCTGGTATTTCGGCGCTGGACTGACCGTAATAGGCGGGATCAGACTGATATACTACAGGAAAGTTCTACTCTGTGAAAAGCATTACTGGGCTAAAAAGTTGCACCCAGGTGGTAAATCGCCATAGAACAGGCTAACAATGTTATTGAGCCAGTTGTTCATTCCTGTGAGTGCACTTCTCTCTGTATATATATATATATATATATATATATATACGCACATACAGTATATATATTTATGTATATATATTATATATATATATATATATATATATGTATATATATATATATATATATATATATATATATATATACACACACACACACAATCCCATTTTGTAGGATTTGCTCATTTTTTTTCAGCATTTCCAGCATACCCACAAAACTTTCAAGTTTCAATTGAATGTTCTGTGACCATAAGCTGTAGCTTCTTTAACCCCTTAATGACCAAGGACGTACGCCACACGTCCTAAAAAAAAATACAGTTAATGACCGAGGACGTGTGGCGTACGTCCTTGGTCTGGAAAGCAGCTGGAAGTGATCCTGCTTGCTTCCAGCTGCTTTCCGGTTATTGCAGTGATGCCTCGATATCGAGGCATCCTGCAATAACCCCCCTTGGCCATCCGATGCAGAGAGAGCCACTCTGTGGCCCTCTCTGCACCAGACATCGGTGGCCGGTATTGTTGGTGGGTGGAAGCAAGTCTGGGATGCGGGGTGGGCGGCCATCGATGTGCCGAGTGCAGGGAAGGGGGGCGAGATAGGGGGCGGAACAGGCGGGAGCGTGCGCGTGCATGGGGGGCGGCGGGCGGGCGCGTGCACGGGGCGGGAGCGGGAGGGAACCGCTACACTACAGAAAAATAAAATTGTTAAAAGTTAAAAAAAAAATGTTTTTAAATTTAGAAATAAACAGCTAAGGGATCAGGAAGGGGTGGGGGGGTTGGTCTTGGGGGGGGGGGGGAAGCTACACTACAGAAAAGGGCATTTTTTTTAAAAAAAAGGCACATTTGTTGCTAAACTGGGTACTGGCAGACAGCTGCCAGTACCCAAGATGGCGCCCATTAAGGCAGAGGGGGAGGGTTAGAGAGATGTTTGGTGGGGGATCAGTGAGGTTGGGGACTAAGGGGGGATCCTACACAGCAGCATATGTAAATATGCCAAAAAAAACAACAACAAAAAAGCCCAAATATAGCTTTTATTTTAGTACTGGCAGAGTTTCTGCCAGTACTTAAGATGACAGGGACAATTGTGGGGTGGGGGAGGGAAGAGAGCTGTTTGGGAGGGATCAGGGGGTCTCATGTTTCAGGTGGGAGGCTGAGCTCTACACTAAAGCTAAAATTAACCCTGCAAGCTACATAATTAACCCCTTCACTGCTGGGCATAATACACGTGTAGTGCGCAGTGGCATTTAGCAGCCTTCTAATTACTAAAAAGCAACGCCAAAGCCATATATGTCTGCTATTTCTGAACAAAGGGGATCCCAGAAAAGCATTTACAACCATTTAAGCCATAATTGCACAAGCTGTTTGTAAATAATTTCAGTGAGAAACTAAACGTTTGGGAAAAAATTAGTAAAAAAGTGAACGATTTTTTGTATTTAATCGCATTTGGCGGTGAAATGGTGGCATGAAATATACCAAAATGGGCCTAGATGAATACTTTGGGATGTCTACAAAAAAAATATATATCCATGTCAATGGATATTCAGAGATTCCTGAAAGATATTAGTGTTCTAATATAACTAGCGCTAATTTTGAAAAATAATGGTTTGGAAATAGCAAAGTGCTACTTGTATTTATGGCCCTATAACTTACAAAAAAAGCAAATCACATGTAAACATTGGGTATTTCTAAACTCAGGACAAAATTTAGAAACTATTTAGCACAGTGTTTTTTTGGTGGTTGTAGATGGTGTAACAGATTTTGGGGGTCAAAGTTAGAAAAAAGTGTGGGGTTTTTTTCAATTTTTTTCCTCATATTTTATCATTTTGTTTATAGTAAATTATAAGATATGATGAAAATAATGGTATCTTTAGAAAGTCCATTTAATGGCGAGAAAAACAGTATATAATATGTGTGGGTACAGTAAATGAGTAAGAGGAAAATTACAGCTAAACACAAACACCGCAGAAATGTAAAAATAGCCTTGGTCCCAAACGGACAGAAAATGGAAAAGTGCTGTGGTCATTAAGGGGTTAATTAATATGTGTGTTTGTGTGCTCGTGTTGTATGTGTGTTTTGTAGACAAAGATATTTTGGCCAGTTTATGGTAATTTTTCTCTATATAATTATACTAGTGCATTTTTTTTACTACGTGTGAAGAACTTTGTATTGGTAAATGTAAAGAAATGGAATGTAAAGTGTTCAAGATTTAGAAAATATTGGCAACTCTTGATATATTAAATTATATAAGGATCAAAAACAGGTTAAATGATCTAATCAGTATCATAATATAGCATATGGCTAGTTTATTTGGCTTGATTGTATATGTTGGCAGATGGTTAATGGCTGCACTGTGGGTAATCTGTATCTCTAAAGTAATTTCTTACAACAATCTATACATCATTTTGATTGGCAAGAATATGATACTCATTTTTCTTTCTTGGAAACTCAATATTATGCTTTAGTAAATAAGATATTTGACATAACTGTAAAATAATTGTTTAAGTTTTTGAAATGTTGTATTATATTAGTCATCCTAAAATCTATAAAGGATCAATCAATGACTGCAAATTTAAAATTTATTTTTTTTTATGAAAAATTGTTTTATAGTTCTTCACTTTTGTTTTTCCTGACTACATACTGTCATTTTTGTAACACCTTTTTTTATGGAATACAAATCTGCAGAGTAAATGGAATGTGTGACTTTCAATGCTAAGGTATATGTTTATTTGTACAATTTTTGATATATATATATATTTAATTTTCCTAGGGTTTAGGTAGCATACCCAACAATGAACTCTTGATTTACTACTATTTTCACATGGGATAACTCATTGCAATTAGATTTTTTAAATTTAGAGCCATCTTAACTAATAAGAAAACAGGTTTTCAAACAACTTACAAATTACTTTGATTCCTTGGTATACATATCATTGAGACTTTTCACAATCCCTATCCCAATTCCGCTAGTTTTCATACAAGATATCTATAAATACATTAAAACCTTTACCTTGTTGAAAGCCTATTTTCATCTTTGTAGCACAGTACATCAAGGTTTATCTCAATGCTTATTTTTTATTATAACAATCTTATGTTATTATAGTTCAACTAACATGATTTTCACTAGAATTATAAAATAATAAATATGTCACACTTTTAAACCTTGAATCAGATTCACAAACACAATTTTAACAAATGGATGTCATTCTTTGTTATAATAAAGTATTTAGAAAGTATAAGCATTTAAAGTGTACATAAATAGTAAATGATAAGAATATGGGTTACATACACACGTCATGAATTGAGACACAATGTGTATGTTTTTAATGGTGTTTTCCTTCCCCATTGACTGTTTTTGATTTTTACAGAACAGTTTAAGCTGAAATAAAGTTAAAACACATAAATATGTATGTACAGTATATAATCATATACAGGTGGCCCTCGTTTTACAACGGTTCAATTTAACACCGTTTCAGAATAACAACCTTTTTTTCCAGTCATGTGACTGCTATTGAAAAGCATTGAGAAGCAGTGCATTTATTAAAATAGCCAGTAGGTGGAGCTGCCTGCTTGTGTTGCAGCAAGGCCAAGCAAGCTGAAATTAATCAGTTTAACCAGACCTGAGCTATCGATCAGATTTCAAAGGAACAAAACCTTCCTTTCTATAAATCAGTCCAGATTGGAATGCATAGAAAGAACTGTTTGCAGAAAAATGCAAGTGAAGTCTGTGTTGAGTGATTGTTTTATTAGGTTTATAATGCTGTTTAGCAAATGTTTTTGTTTATTTAACTTAGTTTAATTATATATTCTGTGTTGTGTGATTATTTTATTAGGTTTATAATGCTGTTTAGCATTTAAAGTCTTCATTTCAAAGCTTTAAAAATAATGTATTAGATGTTACTTATAACAATTTTGAGAGGGGCCTGGAACCTATCTCCCTCACTTCCCATTGACTTACATTATAAACTGGGTTTCAATTTACAAAGGTTTCGATTTACAACCATTCCTTCTGGAACCTAACCCCGGTGTAAACTGAGGGCTACCTGTACATATATATTTACAGGGAAAATACAGTTCCCATACACTGCTATGTAAAGGCACTTTTCAGTGCCTTTTTTTTTCCGAACACCCCGCATCCGCCAACTTTAACCCTCATAAATGCTTTTGGCAGTATTTTTTTAATTAAAAAAAATGCAATTTTTTTTAATTAAAAAAAAAAAATCTTTATTTTGGGGGTCATTAGGGGTTATTTTGAAAACTAACCAGAGGTCTGACCCCTAGTTAATTTTCTAAGCATTAATTGTAAAAGCTGGTACTTTGGGCACACAATAAATTAGCGCTCCATTTGTAATCTAGCCCATTGTGTTTTTTCACCTTTTTGTGAAGCTAATAGTGAGTGTATGTATTACATATTGAAAGTAAACAAGTTCACTCGAGTGCAATCAGGATTTACTCTCTAAACTTTAGAATAGAATAATGAATATGAATAAAGAATGGATCCGAAATAACAAACGGATCCGAAAAACGATTTAACTTAACATAACCAATTTGCTGAAACAAAATTACCTAAATCCACTGCCCCCCCCACATTGCTGACACTAAATAAAAGCTATTAACCCCTAAACTACCGTCCCCCCACATCGCTAACACTAACCAAATCTATTAACTGTTGCCCCCACATTGCCAACACTTACCAACCTATTAAACTCTAAACCGCCGCCCCCCCACATCGCCAACACTAACTAAACCTTTTAACCCCTAAACTGCTGCCCCCCACATCACCAACACTAACTAAACCTATTAACCTCTAAACCGCCACCCCCCCACATTGCCAACACTAACTTAACCTATTAACTTCTAAACCAACGCCCCCACATCACTAACACTAACTAAACCTCTTAACCTCTAAACCTCTGCCCCCCCCTACATTGCCAACAGTAAATAAATTCCTATCTACCTCTAAACCACCGTCCCCCCACATCGTCAAAACTAAATAAACCTTTAAACCCTTAAACCACTGTCCTCCCACATTGCAAACACTAAATAAAATAATTAACCTCCAAACCACCATCCCCCCACATCGCAACTAGCTAAATCAAACTATTAACCCCTAAACCTAACACCCCCTAACTTTAACATAATTAAAATACATCTAAAGTAAAGTTACAATTATTAACTACCTATTTAAAAATAAATTTTAAATTTTAAAATAAAGCCTTAAAGGGATACTAACCCACATATTGTCTTTAATGATGCATAGAGCATGCACTTTTAAGCAACTTTCTAATTTACTTCTATTATCAATTTTTCTTTGTTCTCTTGCTATCTTCATTTAAAAAGAAGGCATCTAAGCTAAAGAGTCAGACAATTTTTGGTTCAGGCCCTATACAGCATTTATCCATCAATCAGCAAGTACAACCTAAGTTGTGAACCAAAAAAAGGCCGGCTTCTAAACTTACATTCTTGCTTTTCAAATAAAGATAGCAAAGAGAATGACTCAAATTTGATAATATGAGTAAATTAGAAAGTTGCTTAAAATTGCATGCTCTACCTGAATCATGAAAGATAAAAATTTTGTTCAGTGTTCCTTTAATCTAAAAAAGAACATACCCCAAAATAAAAAAAACCCTAATCTATAATAAACAACCAAATCGCCCCCTTAAAAGGGCCTTTTGTAGGGGAGTGTCACTTCATACTAACTATAGTGTACAAAACAATCAAGCAAATACTTACAACAAAACCACCTGTGTCTTCACTAACATAGTTCCCTTGTGCTAAGATGGAACGCACCCCATGCGTTTCATCAAAACGGAAGTTACCTCACTTCCGGTTATATTAAAGTACAACATGTTCCAATATACAGAAACTTAATAAGACCAACTTTGTATTTTAAAACTTTCAAACATATCTCAAACCTGTATGTAGCAAGCTGTTATGTGGCCAGCTTCATTAGCATCAGTGAATTAATTTCAGCCTGTGTGCAGATAGTGTGTTTCGAGTATGGAACGCATGTGCGTTTCAATTATACCGGAAGTTCTACGACATTTCAATATACCGGAAGTTCCAAGTATTTTTAACAGATATTCCTATATAAAGTATCTGTATATATCTATACATATATATATATATATATATAATATTTATATATATATATATATATATATATATAATATAAATATACATTGGAGGAAAAAAGTATTTAGTCAGCCACCAATTGTGCAAGTTCTCCCACTTAAGAAGATGAGAGAGACCTGTAATTTTCATCATAGGTATACCTCAACTATGAGAGACAAATGTGAAACAAATCCAGACAGATACAGGCCTGTGAGAGCCCAGCAATCTTGCTTGTTTGTAGGTGACCAAATACTTATTTTCCACCATAATTTGCAAATAAATTCTTTCCAATCAGACAATGTGATTGTCTGGATTTGTTTCCACATTTTGGTGGCTGACTAAATACTTTTTTCCCTGTGAATGTATAGATATATACAGATACTTTATATAGGAATATCTGTTTAACAATATTTAGAAAATATTCACTATGTTAAGAACATTTGAATGTAAAATATTTACAGTAAATACCAGTTAAAACATAATTAAATATTTATATTAAATACATTTTTCTTTTTCATGTTTTGAGGTATTTGACTGCAGAGGCCTCCAATCTACAACACACACACACACACACACACACACACATATATATATATATATATATTTATATACTATATATACTCCTCCTAGTAGTAAATCTGTCCTCCTGGGCCAACAGCCTGGGTGCTAGCATGAAAATGTATACCTCATTTGAAGAAAGCACTCACAGACTTCTCAATGGTGGGTCAAACAAAAGACTAAGGCCTAGATTTAGAGTTCGGCGGTAAAAGGGCTGTTAACGCTCCGCGGGTTTTTTTTCTGGCCGCACCATAATTTAATCTGGTATCGAGAGTTCAAACAAATGCTGCGTTAGGCTCCAAAAAAGGAGCGTTAGAGCATTTTTACCGCAAATGCAACTCTCGATACCAGAGCTGCTTACGGACGCGGCCCGGCATCAAAAACGTGCTCGTGCACGATTCTCCCATAGGAAACAATGGGCTGTTTGAGCTGAAAAAAAACCTAACACCTGCAAAAAAGCAGCGTTCAGCTCCTAACGCAGCCCCATTGTTTCCTATGGGGAAACACTTCCCTACGTCTGCACCTAACACTCTAACATGTACCCCGAGTCTAAACACCCCTACCCTTACACTTATTAACCCCTAATCTGCCGCCCCCGCTATCGCTGACCCCCTGCATTACACTTTTAACCCCTAATCTGCCGCTCCGTAAAACGCCGCAACCTACGTTATCCCTATGTACCCCTAATCTGCTGCCCTACATCGCCGACCCCTATGTTATATTTATTAACCCCCTAATCTGCCCCCCACAACGTCGCCGACCACCTGCCTACACTTATTAAACCCCTAATCTGCCGAGCGGACCTGAGCGCTACTATAATAAAGTTATTAACCCCTAATCCGCCTCACTAACCCTAACATAAATAGTATTAACCCCTAATCTGCCCTCCCTAACATCGCCGACACCTAACTTCAATTATTAACCCCCTAAACTTCCGATCGGAGCTCACCGCTATTCTAATAAATGGATTAACCCTAAAGCTAAGTCTAACCCTAACACTAACACCCCCCTAAGTTAAATATAATTTTTTATCTAACGAAATAAATTAACTCTTATTAAATAACCTTATTCCTATTTAAAGCTAATACTTACCTGTAAAATAAATCCTAATATAGCTACAATATATATTATAATTATATTATAGCTATTTTAGGATTAATATTTATTTTACAGGCAACTTTGTAATTATTTTAACCAGGTACAATAGCTATTAATAGTTAAGAACTATTTAATAGTTACCTAGTTAAAATAATAACAAATTTACCTGTAAAATAAATCCTAACCTAAGTTATAATTAAACCTAACACTACTCTATCAATAAAATAATTAAATAAACTCACCTACAATTACCTACAATTAACCTAACACTACACTATCAATAAATAAATTAAACACAATTGCTACAAATAAATACAATTAAATAAACTAGCTAAAGTACAAAAAATAAAAAAGAACTAAGTTACAGAAAATAAAAAAATATTTACAAACATAGAAAAATATTACAACACAATTTTAAACTAATTACACCCTACTCTAAGCCCCCTAATAAATAACAAAGCCCCCCAAAATAAAAAATTCCCTACCCTATTCTAAATTAAAAAAGTTACAA